>NC_088688.1:67201005-67504036 GCF_028017835.1 Emys orbicularis | reverse complement strand
ACAAGTCTGTGAGCACATACAAAATGTGTATGTGTGAACATGTTACATTTTTTAGAAAGGTAGTTGTGATGCACACCAACAAAAAACAAAGCAGTGCTTAGGAAAGTGTTCTTAAGTCAACCTATTATGCTTATTTATTGCAGTGAATATGTTACATAATTTCACACATTTTTTGTAATTCTACAGTACTTTAAAGCACCTGGTCATGGATCTTTCACTTGATGCATTATAAGATTTCCTTTGAAGCTATTAAAATATATTCTATCTGTGCTGTGGAACCCTTATCATGCATATCTTTTGGTGAATTATGTCCATGTATATTCTTATGGTGCCTCTAATTGATGGGGGTTTAACCCAGTAGATTATGTTGGTTCAGAAGGATCTATTCTAGAATGTAGTAGTGGGGATGAACTACAGATACTGAACTTCATAAATTATGGAGTGCTTGCAATCAGAATGTGAGAAGTCCTGTTGAAGTCAACGGATTTTATGGAACCCTTTATAACGAGAGGTCCAACTGAGTGCTAAAAAGCAAAATAGTTGCCCTAAGTGCACAGCAGTCTATCATCTGACATTAAATCAGTAAACTCTGTTTCAGCTCTGTCTCTTGCTGTACCAAATATCAGGCAAAATCCTAAAATTAGATCCATGTGGGTAAGCACTTCTTACTGTACCGTTCGCTGTATAGGTCAAAGTAGCTAAAAGCAGTGGGGTTCTGCTCAGGCATAGGAGTCTGCCTTAATGGATTTGATTGGAGGATCAGGATTATTTATATATATGGGGGGACAGTGTTCACCATATATGGGTGTTACTATTATTGGCCAAAAAAGTGAATCTATTCCAGTTCATAAAATTGTTTTGAGTACATCTAATAATTGCATTAGCCTATATACCCCTCTCTCTCTACTCACACACACACATTTTTATTTATTTATATATATATATATATATATATATATATACACACACACACTCATACACAAATACTAGAGAGAGAGAGTGTGTGAATGAGTAATATTTTACAAAGCCTGAAAAGGAGAGAGTTTGGCTGGTTTACTATGAGATTACTATGCACAGGCTTAGAATACTTTTAAAGATTATTTAAAGATTATGACAAAAATTAAGACCTGAGATCCAGACTGGTATGCATCATGTTATCCAGAGGTAGACTTTTAGGACCTAATTAAGGTTAAGGGTCCAATTAACATAAGTGGGTTTATCTTTGAAGCAGTGAAAGCCTCTTAACTTTAAAAAAGTATAGTGTCATTGTTTCTGATTTTATTACTGAAGAATTATTGACATCTCTTTATGCCTAGAAAACATTTTTTATATACCAGTGTATGAAATATTTTAAGGTATTGAACAAATTATTATGACGATATGTTTAGTTTCAATTTTTAGGATATGTTTTGTTGAACTGTACTGAAACATGACATTTCATAGCTGAAAGTCTTTGGTTACTTCAGCCTCTTCTCTCCTGATAGGTGTCCAGTAGTGCCTTTTCAACAGCTTGTCTAAATAATTGTTGAAATGAGAGAAAGCATTCACTTACTTGGTGAATTATAAAACACACACACAAAAATCCCTGCACTTTGGAAGGGTTAAAGCTTTTCATGAAGGTTAATAGAAAATAAAGAAGTGTAGCAATGTAGTGTTAGTCTGAGGAATTTGAGCCAAGGTGTCTATTTATCTCTAATGGAGGATGACAACGAAGGATTTAAGAAGTCATCCCACTTATTGTCTCCAACACAAAAACCTTCCGCCTGCATCTTTCAACTTGCTTCACCACTTCTGAAGGAGCCATGGGCAAACTGCTGAATTTTTATTAACCAGCTTAACCTAATGAGATGAAAAGACCTTTTCAGAAGAATGGTGAGAGACATACATACAGAAAACTGTTTTCGAATGCTTTTACATAAACAACATCTAGGAGTTTTCTTCATAGAGGCTGGGGGAAGACAAGTTTCAGTTCTGATTCTGACTCTTTCATCTGGCCTTTCTCTCCCTCTTTCTTTCACCTAATTTTAGACTTTCTGTAACCATATGTTGAGTGGTTGGTTGGTGTTTTTTTTTTTTTTTAAGACCACTAAAAGGAAGACTTAGTGGGGGGAGGGGGGAATGGGTGGAAATACCTTTGGGAACTGAGGTAAGAAAGCCTAAGCTGATAAAACGTGACTCTTTTCTGATGGGGGGCCCTGTTTGGATAACTTGCCCTCTTCTAAATTCTTTGTCTCCCTTTCTGCACCCCCTCCTCCCTCTCCTTTTCTCTCTCTTGTCAAGCCCACTTCATAAACGGTAGCAGCTGGAGGTCTTTTTAGTGGCATTCAGGGATTACTGCCCTTCAGGATTTTAATAAGCCCCAATGCCTGAAATGCCTGTAAGGGTGCTCTCTGAGACAATTACCATTCAGGATGGGGATTGAGGACCCTTCAGCGGCCCAGATGGCCAGGGTTCTGTGCACAGGGAGATAGCATTCCAAGAACAACAGATCACTGGAGCAAAGAGGGTTTTGTTGTTGTTGGTTGAAATGGGGAGTGGGAGAGGGAGAAAGAGAAGGGAATAAGGGGGTTCGCTCACCTTACAGCTAATCAGAGCAGAGTTTACTCATCCTCCTGTACGTAAAAGTTGTGGCGATAACAGATTTTTAGCTATGAGTGTTTGGAGGGGAAAGACTGGAAAATGCAGTTTTTCCACATAGGGCAAATTTCCAGTCAGGAAGAACTGACTGTTTCAATCTGCCTTTACCTAATGTACTGCATGGCTTCCAAAGGATAATTCAGAGCCCATGGGAGAGAAGTGGTTTGCTATCTCAGAGTCCTGTCATGCAGGGATTTCCCAGAGAGAATCTATTTTTAGCCCCTGGGCTGATATGAAATAGGGGGTGGTAGAAAGTTTGGAATTTGTTTGGGGTATCAAGACCCTCTGATTTGAGCAATGAAAGGGCTTCAGTGGTGACTTTGCTACAATCAAATCAGTTTGGTCTTACTGTTTCATACAATGGGTGGGGAGGAGTGGCTTACTAGCTGAACAGCTGTTCTCCATCTGTGTGGACAGACATTAATTTTTTAATCCTTGGATCCCCTGGTGGCAGAAAAATCCATTTGGGGCTCTTTAGATTAAGGTTAATATTTGCGGTACTGAGTTCAGATATACCATTTGCTGGCCACTTGCGTTTGATTTTTACAATGTATCCTTTATTCTTGTATATCAAACTTAATTATAAAAATAAATAAATAAAATAAATACAGTGCGTTATTACATCATGACAGAGCGAGTGAATTTGCCGTAATAAAAAGTGTACAGCTGGACTAAGCCTCATGGTTGAATAGTCTAGATCAGTGGCTCTCAAACTTTTTTTTTCACGGACCACTTGAAAATTGCTGAGTGTCTCAGAGGGACACTTAATGATCTTTCCAAATGTTGTTTGTACCGTTAGCGCTTTGGATAAAAGCGCTATATAAAAAAAAGTAATAATAATAAACTTTTTTTGTTCTACAAATAAAAGGACACAACTCATTTTAATATCAGTAGTCTTATCTTTCTAATGTGATGGATGTGCCCTCTCTCCCTGGCCACGGCAGCCACAGAACTGAGGCTGGGAAGGAGGGCCGTCTCTCCCAGGCAGCCGCAGCCCTGGAGCTAGAGAAAGTCGCTTCTTTCTCTGGCCGCCGCAGCCCTGCACATCCCAAATCCCACCCCCCCTTTTCACCCCACTGCACCCTCCCACTTACCCCGTATTCCCCCCAAGGCCAGCACCTCACCTCACATGTGCTTCTTCTCCAGGGTCCAGGCACCTAATTAGTGGTGTGGCTCCACTAATTAGGTGGGTGGCCCTTCATTCTCTTGTGTGCGGACCACAGTTTGACAACCTCTGGTCTAGATGGATGAGAATAATTCTGTAGGTATTGATTTAGAGGCTTTTGTCCTGTCTGCCGCCGCTCCCCTCCTCCGCCCAGTTAGTTGCGGCAAGCTAATTTGTTGAACTGCTAGAACTATCAAATACAAATTTTTTTTTAAAAAATATCATTTTTTATTTGACTAGTGTCGTGGGAAATAAGTAAAAAATTGGTGACCGAGCAAATGAGGCATGTTTAAACAGCTATACTTCACAAGTGGTTATTTTTAAAAATGGATACAGGAAGGCAAAAATGGTACCACTTTTCCCCCCCTGACTCCTGAAGGTGTGGAGAAAGTTAAATTGTGAGGATAGGCCCTCTGTATTCAATACCCCCTGGCCCTTCATCTCTCTTAAACTACCTGTACTGAGGATACTTATAAGGTTAAGAAATCATTTATAATATGAACAAGACAGCAAGACAGTCAATTCACCTGCAGCTAATGTTTCAGTAGCCTCTTTCAAACTGACAAGCTTGGCTGCTTGAATATGCTCCCCTTGTGAAGCTGAAAGATCAGGTTTGTTTTTCTTCTGCATTGCTTTCACAGGTCATTTCCCGTAAGAATCCTGCCCCTTTGGCTTTATTAGGGAATTAAGTTAATAAACAGATAAATAAATCTCATAAATCAGGAAGGACTTAACCCACTAGTGGGTGTCAGTTGTTGATGTTTTGCTGACCTTGGTATGAATTGTAAAGTGGGCAGGCAATGTAAATCTTGCGGCAGTTTCTAAATGAATGCCGATATTGGGCGAAATCCTTGCTTGTATGAGTTGACTTGCTAAAGTCAGTGGGATGATTTATGTGAATAAGGTGAGTGGCATTTGGCTCACTGTATAGAAATAGTATCTCCTTACAGCTTATCTTTTCTCTCCATTCTCCAAGTTCAACTCTCGGGAGATTTAATATTTTAAAATAGAATAATTTTATAAAATATGGAAACTTAATTCTTGTCTGTTTTCACAATTGAATTGAGAATACCACAAAAATGTTGTAAGTACACCTCTACCCTGATATAACGTGACCTGATATAACACAAATTCTGATATAACGTGGTAAAGCAGTGCCCCGGGGGGGTGTGGGGTGGGGCTGCGCACTCCGGCGGATCAAAGCAAGTTCGCTATAACGCGGTAAGATTTTTGGGCTCCCGAGGACAGTGTTATATCGAGGTAGAAGTGTATATACATTTAATGTTCTATATAATGAAAACTATACAGTTCCCTACCCATGAAGTCCATTAATTTCAGTAGAGTTACGCTAGCATAAAACTCGGCTAATGTAGTAAAGTGGTGAATCAGACCAGTGTTTGTAGAGCATATGTAGAATTATATAAAATAAACATGATGTTACTGTGTGTGTGTGTGTGTGTGTGTGTGTGTGTGTGTGTGTAATTATGTATCTGTTTGTGACGGGGTAGTTCTTCTTTCTGATCACCATGATGGATCTCTTCAGGATGATTCTGCTTTTCCATACCTGTGAAGGATTCTAATTTATATTAAGGATGGTGCCTTTTCAAGGAGATTTCTGCTCTATTTCTGTAGACATTTATACCATGTGGATCACCATGATAGGTGAGCACCTCTGCGGTATCTAATTGCTGCTAAAGAAGGGGTGCACAAAAGAGATTATAGTGCATATCAGCGAGGAGAACTTGAGCCCAGTATCACAACCTTTATTCTCTCAGGAGCCTTTAGCCCTAAGTGGCATCAGTGGTTTAAGTTACAGAGAGAGACCGTGCCCCAACGTTCCAGGTCTTGCCACATTCTGAAGTGTTTTTTCCCAGTTCCCATCCACTTCTAAGGGAAATATAATTTTAACTACATTGACTTAACACACACAATCCTTCCCCGCATTGTCCTCTGCCAAGAATTCTTAGTCCCTATCTGAGCCTGTAGCATTCTTCATTAATAAGTGAGACCTGAGAAATAGACCATGATCTTGGATGTTAACCTGTTTAAAATCACTGTTTTAAATGTATGGCTCTGGAGTTTTTATTCCTTATTTTTCCCCAACAGGATGTATCTGATTTTAGTCTCTTCACATTTTTTTCATTTCTGCGTCAGTGAATTGAGTATGAGCTGTGATTTGCCTGATGCTGTGTACGACTGCCAGATGCTAGAAGGCTGATGGAGTCACGGAACAGCACTACAGTGCTTGTCATTCTAGATCTCTTGAATTGAGAGGACTTCTGTAACCTGATTAGACTCTTACTTTTTTTTTTTAAAGCTATAGTTTCAAGCTACAATACTTACAGTTTCCTAGTTACTACTAATGGTTTTCATTATTTACTTTATACATTGTTGGTTACAAATGTTGCGGTGGTAGGGTGGAGAGGAGAAAATGATGAGCTCATTTGCTATAGTTGGATTGTTAACAAAAACCTAAACAGTCTGCACTATTACATGGTTGCATAAATCAGCCTTGGAAAATTTGCAATAGTTTTAAGGTCAGCTAGGTAAAATAAAAAAAATATATAAAGTGGCACGCAGATATTACTGTAATTCGTAGGTGGCATTTAGTAGAACATACTTATAAAACTGAACCAGCAATTTTGAATCTGCTCTAGTGGAACTCATGGTCTTGTATTCAAAGATAATTTATGTTAGAAACATGTAATTCCTTCAACTAATGCTCTACTAATTGTAGTATTATATTGTATAGGTGCTAAAATAATATTAGAGCTGTTTAATTTTAGAGACTTGCTTCAGAACTTCAAAAATATTTTTATTTCCCATTTGAGACAATTTTTACTAGGCTTACGTGTTTAGCCTTCTTCTAACACATGTTAGATAGACATGTTGCTGCTATCTACCTATCTCCCTGTTTGTCCATCCTCCCTCCAGGCTCATCACCATAGGATCATACAGCATGATGTGATACACTGGAAATTCATTGATGTCAGGCTTACGAGGATGACTTTCAATGAGATGGGCTGACATGTCAGCCTCTGTAAATATGGAAATCCATAAAAGTAATGATAAATGCATAACAGTATAGCAATTAAACTGGACTTGCGTTCAGAGCCCTCTACAAATAGGAAAGCTGTGAGGATTAGGTACTGTTCAGTAAGTGTTATGAGTTGAGAATCTGACGCATAGAGTTTTAAATGACACATACAGGGCCACAGAGCTAGATTGGGTCAGAGGCTTCACTGGAAGACAATTCCCTGTACCCATTCCCAGCTCATGGTGCCAGACTATACATCTCTCTCTGCATGAATGATCAGTTGACTCTTAATCAGTGTTTTATTTACTCTGTGTCCCAGTCAGTAAACACCAATAAAAGCATTCGAAAGCATCTGCTCGTCATTTCCTAAAAACTTGCCATGACTCCCTGGCGCTTCTGGTTTTGACGGATTATTAGTCTGTGAAGGAAAAGATAAAGCATTTCCTTGTATTAAATTTGAGCACGCTCTGTGCTTTGGGCTGAATGAAATATTAAAGGCTGTTTGCGATCTCACAGATGACTAGGGCAGGCAAACTTTCGCACGCACATGGGTGGGGGGGGGAGGGAAACAAGGTCGAGACATCTATAGGCAACAAGACATGCATAGGCAATTTGTTCATGTTTGGTGGTAATATTTCCCTCCGATGTGCTTTTGAAAGGAAAGGAAGTGATTAACACCAACGGCGCATGTTTTACATTATTATTTTAAATGTACTTAGGCCACCTACATTTGTTAAGCCTCTGATTTACCGCAGCTCCTGAACCCTTCAGTCTTCAGAAGACTATAATAAATTCTGTGAATAACAGGATCTAGTTTACAGGAAAGTGTGCATAAAGTATAATAAACGCACATAAAATCTCATATAAAGGATGATGGGGAGAGGAAGATTTTTGCAGCATTGGCTAATCCTTCTAATATTATATAATAATACAGAAGTGGTAATTGTCCTGTAGAGATTTTGTCCAGTGCAATCCTTCTTGATTAAAATTACCTTGCGCATTGGCTCACTGCTGAGAACTTTCATCCCATGGATGGCTGGTTTTACAAGTTTGGCCTTATCTGTCAGTCTGTCTATGTGGAACTGAATGGAAATGCATCTATATTACTTAATGAGAAACTTTGTCTTAAGTGTAGTGAATCCTCTCACTATGAGGCTGTCGGTTACCTAAGGCTTAAAATCCATGATAATTACCATGTCTATAAAATGCCCCTCATTACGGCACATAAAATGCTTCAGAGAACCGCTTTGTGGAGATGGTTGCAGTGCGCCAGTCAGCATAAAATAAAACTCCTGGGTTTAAAAAATAGAAAAAAGCATTGCACTTTGTTTCATTTGCGCATCATTCAGTAAAAGATATCTCCAAATTCTCTGGCTTTGGTCTGGTAGTGACTTAAAGCATGTGCTGTTCATCAGCAAGGCACTAATGGAGGGCAAAGTGACACTCATAGAGGCCTGTAGGCCCCACTACAATAAAAGCTATGGCTCTGGGGTAGCACTGTTCACAAGGGATTAAGCGAGGCTGTTCTCAGTAGATCAATACTGGAAAAATACAAAGTAAGAACCTAGTAACCTGCCAAAGAAGTTGCATTGAAGTGTTCATATAACAATAAAGGTGCAAATTCCCTTTTTATTTGAAGGGAACTTAGCAAAGATGCACCTAACGTGAAGAAATACAAAAACGCTTTTACTCAATTACAAATGGTTAGCTCAAAGCAAATAATGAAATAATTTCAGAAAATAACTGAGTGATTAGTTATTGACTTTGGCCACATCGATTTGCTGAGTCATATGGATGCTATTAAGTAGGTATGCTGTTTTGAGCAACTACTTCCCCGTCTTCTCTACATCCTCTATAATTTGACATGGCTAAATCCCAACACATTAATATTTTCAAACTTGAAAAAATGACATTTATGAATGCAATGTTTCCTTATTTCTTAATCCTGTCCCCCTCTAATATTTTGGAGTATTTCTGTGTGTTGCAATCGCATCTCAGCTAGAAACAGTATTGACTTGAATTGTGCGCTGCTTGTTCAAAACTAATTTTCTGAAGTGTGGACTAGCAAGTGGAAACATTCCATGTGTCCTCTATTGCTGTGTCAAATTATTAGTGAATTTTCAAAGCAAACAAAAAATGTAATTTAGATCCATTCATGTTTACTACACTTCATTTTGAAGATCCTCTCCTTTTAGGTCACTGTGAGCTGGACCTATCACACTTTAAAAAAAACCAAAAAACTATAAACTGCTGGTGTTAGAAATGCTGAATCATGAAACTGATGTTAGAGAAAACTGTGTGTATACTTAAACTAATCCAGTGCTGTTTTGAACTTGTTCCTCTGCTGTTTTTGTCTGAGCAAAGCCCTCATTTTAAGTCTTTGTCATGCATTTGAAAGGTTGGTGTTGCACATTTGATCCTTGGCAGGTTGTGAGCTTGTTTTGAATCACATATTAAAACCAAAATGAAAGCTGTTTGGAGCAGAGATTGGAAAATGTCACATTTTACATCATGTCTAAATGGCAGCAGACGTACTGGAGTGGAGAGGAAGGAAAAACTTACTGTCATTAAAGTACCAAATAATATTTTCCAGTATATTGTTCTTTAAAGAAGATTCTGTCCCCCATTAAGTAGCCAGAGAATGCTTTTTGTGGCTATTTTTTAAAACGTTAACATCTAATTTTCTGTCTGAAGACCCCTTTTTCCCTTTCCTTCGAGTAAGCAGTAGAGGAGGGAGCCTAAGAAGCTCAGAGTTAAGCAGAGACTTCCAACTTCTCTCGTGTATAGATCTTTGAAACTCGCAAACTATTCCAGCATTAGTGATGCTAATATATTTTTTTCTAATTAAAAGTATTTTTTTTTACAGCTCTCCTTTCCCTTCCCTCTTCATATTTTCTCAAGTCGTGCAATGGCAAGAGCCTTAAAGGCTAAATTATGCAGCAGCCCTCCATCAGCAAACTGGGGAGTTGTCAGTACATTAAGAAGCTGAGCCTTCTCTAGCAGTATGTTACATTTTGCCAGCCTCATATCACTAGTAAAAGGAACATGGCACGCAGGTGTTTAAATTATTTACACTCATAATAGGCCTTTATGTTACATTGCCGAGCCAGCCTCTGTTATTCTAGTGCATAATTGATGGTGCTCAGAAGTGGAAAAGTTAGAAAAGCGGAAGTAATGTGATGCGAAAGTGCAGTGAGGCAGCTCCAGCTGGCACAGCCTATCGGGACTGAGCAGTCTGAGGCAGAACAGGATGGCGTGCACACGCCCACCAAGGAGAAGACATCAGAAGTAACCAGTCTTGACTTGGCATGTTGTCAGGAGTTTTATTTAGGAGTTGAGTGGGGAAAGGAGTCAGCACTTCAGATTTCTTCAGCCAACTCACGTGACTAACATAGAGCTAAAAAGTTGTAAAGGTTTGTCACAAAACACCTTCATGAAGCTTTCAAAGAAATTGGAGATCAGTATTCCCAGACAAGGCCAGTTTATAGTGAGACTTAGCAAGCTTTTTGGATGGATTGATGACTGGTACAAATGCACTTTATGGCAAAAGGGACTTTAATCCCCTACTACTTTTGCTACTGGGAATCCAATAACAGGAACATTTTATAAAGAGACCTGGAAACAGGGCTAAAAACTGTTAAAAGTTTTGACCATTTTATGTTACACAAGAATTTTGTCATAATAAAATCCAAATACTTCAAATTTTAGGATCATCCTTTGTAACATTTTTGCCGTCTTGGATGAAAATACAGTATAGAACACATCGAAGAGTAATTAAGTTAGCTGGAATTATTACATGAAGTAGTATTTAGAAAGAGCTTGCATGCATGGTGTTCAGAAGATGTCACTTTTGTGCATAAATAAAATACTTGTAATGCCCTGTTTGGAAATTAACCTGGGAATCGTTCCTAAAGAATGCATCCCATTTAGATGGATATAAGTAATTTTAAATTTTATTTTATTTATTTATAAGAAAGAATCAGCAACTTTATTTTGCTGCCTACTTTATATAGGTTGTATGTGAGTCTTGTATGATGATGCACCTTGCATCCTGATGGTGCCTATTTAGAAAATAAGGTTGCTTTCCCCAATAAGAACTGAAATAGGCTTTTCCTTAAATAAATAAATGGTTGTCATTTTGGGCCAGACTTGCATCTATTGACGTCATTAGAAGTTTTGCACTAACTTCAATGGGTGCAGGAGCAGGCTCTTTGCTTCCAGTTCTTATGCATGAACGTCCTAAAGGGCAGAAAATAGCAGTGCTTGTGGGCAGGTTGAGATCCTGGGGAAAATGTAGGGATGAAACAGTCTTGTGTGTTTAATTTTTTTCCTCCTTGTTCCTTTAGAGCTGGCCAGAGACGATAACAGGAGGTTAGGGCAGGCAGTTGAGGAAATGTGATGCGGATGATTATTTTCAGTCTCCAGGTTTTTAGCACTGGAATTCTTTCTTCAGTAGCAATATTTGTCCTTAAAACAAATGAGTGTTTAGCTATGTACAGTAGTTGAAGGTAAAACTCCTTCATAATTGACAGTGAATAGTGCTAATGAATTGGACTTTCTCAACTCTTGTGAAAACAAGTGTTGAAGCTTGTATAAACACTACTGATGTAATTGAAATGGAGATACTGTAATGTGGGACACACAATGGAAGTAATGAAACATTCCATGTTTATTTTTTGCTTCTAGTAGAAACTGATTAATTTCTATGAATTGGGGCGTTTGGACCCAAACACAATGGTTTAATGCACTTTAACTAAATATGTATTCTTATTCTAACAAACACCCAGTGTTGTTTGTGTGCATGTTGTAAATGACCACACTCTACTTAACTAAACCTCTGCTTGTATTACCTTCATACAGAGGTAGTGCTAAATACAGGCATTTGCATGCTAAACACTCCCTCTGTGACAATTCTTTAGTGATAAAGTGGCTAATAACTTTTATTATTATTTCTATGCAGAGAAAATGAATGTTTCATTCCTATTCATTGGGAAGAATAGTACAGAGGTCCCAAATCAATTCATACCCGTGCTTTAATAACCCTACCTCATTAACATTTCCTATATTAATTCTGCCAATGAAAGAAACAAACAAATAAGAAAAGAAAAAAGAAATAAAGGAAATCATACAAAGATTATTATGACAATAAAAATGACAAAAAAGGTATGAAATGATATCTCATAGAGGAAAAGGCAGTCTCGTAACGTTTAATGAAGCAACACAAATCCTTACCACTTCTTTGGTGCTGGTACTATAAAATATCCTAATAAGCTATAAAGAAAGGAGCCTACATTCTGTTGAAAATAATGACTGTTGCAAAGTCACATGCCACAACGTTAAGAAGACAAAAACAGAGAGGAAAGTAGACCGTGAAAGGAAGAAAACCTCAAACAGCTTTTTCACAGTGCTACAGCTATCAAGCTCTCTATGGAAGTGCTGTTAAGAATAAGTGCTGTTAAAATATATTTATGAAGGACTTATTTTAAAAAAAAAAACTACACTTTTAATTATTTTTACTTATTTATTTTTATTTTTCCTATTTCTGTCTCTTAAAATGAGGACCCATCATTTAAAAAACTTAAAAACAAAATGTATATTTTACATATTGTCTTGCAATACAAACAGAGGAAACCTAGGAATTTCAATGGTTAGGCTGAGACTTCACTCAGGATGTTGCACAAAAAAGAGGACTAAAGGCTCACTGTTGTGAATTAAGAGCAGGGGCCTAATTCTCCACTCTCTTGCGCCTTGTCAAATTCTGTTGCAAAACATTTTAAAAAAAATACAAACTATTTTGATATCATTTTATACCCACTTTGCACAGGTGTAAATGACTCAAGGTTTAAGGCAGCAGAGAATGGAATGTCAGTTTTTGCTTTAAAACTTGCTTCAGGGAGGTTTTGCTATTTAGGTGTTATTTATCCAAATAAATACTGACTCAATGCTGTTACAGTGCATTATGTACTGTATCTTATTGAATTATAATATATGGAATGCCATAATATTAGTACAGATCTGTATATAATGAAGAATTGTGAAAATAGGGTTCTGTGATTTATGCTGTAACACTTTCAGATATTACCTACTAAGGTATTAATTTCTGGTTTGTGTGTGTGCAAGGTTTTAGTGTGTGGGTTAGAGCAGAAGACTTCAGGACTTCTTGGTTCTTTTCCCTTTCCTGACACTTCTTCACCAGGTAACCTTGGGCAAGTTATTCAGGGTATGTCTGCATTTAAACCGCTACAGCAGCACAGCTGCAGTGCTGCAACTGCTTTGCTCTAGTGCTTCAGTGTAGACACTATGTACGTCAAGAGGAGGGGTTCTCCCATTGGCATAGGTAATCCACCTCCCTGAGAGGCCGTAGTTAGGAAGAGAGAAGAATTCTGCCTCTGTCTATGCAGGGGGTTAGGTCGGCATAGCTAAGTCTCAGAAGTGTGGATTTTTCACACTCCTGAGAGACCTATCTATACCAATGTTAGCTCCCAGTGTAGACCAGCCCTCAGTTTCTCTGTGGCGTGGTTAACCTACCAGTACAACAGGAGTGTTTGTAAACTGCTTTGAGATACTTGGTTGAAAGGTGGATTCCTGCTTAAGAAGCCCCAAACCAACAAAATTTTGCTTCTGATTCTGCAGTCTTTGTCCAGGTAAAAATCCCATGGAGTTCAATGGCAGTATTGCATGCATAAGAATGTGGGGCCCTTCCTTTTGGAAATATGAATTTCAGCTGAACAGTAACTTTTTATTCTTCCAGCTATAGACATGAAAAAATCATTGAAGTTGAACCACAGAAACCTGTGTAGAGTTTGACTGAAATCTACAAAAACAGCCCAAAACTTCATCTGACGCTTGTTTCACTGTGCTTAATTTTTGCAATCCTCTCCAGGCAGGAAATGATTTTATTTGTGTTGCGGTACTTCAAGAGGGTGAGAAAGGAATTGAGTTTTTGACCTGAACTCTGAATTTTTCCTTGCTTTTGTGGGATTTAAAGTCAGACCTCTTAACTTTATGTATTAAAACCAGAAGAAACTATATACATATTATGCCTGTTGTGTCAAAATCTGCCATTCTTATGTTAAAGAAGGAGGCCATGTTTAATGGCTAAAGCATAGGATAGAAAGTTCAGAAATCAAGCTCCTATTCCTAGTTATGTCACAGACTTGCTTCGTGACCTTGGGTAAGTCACACAAATACTTGACGCCGTGCAAGGCAATCTATTTGTGACTCAGGGCTGGCTCTAGGCACCAGCAAACCAAGCACATGCTTGGGGCAGCACATTTTCAAGGGCAGCATTCTGGCCATTTTTTTTTTTTTTTTGTTGTTGCTTCCGGCGGCAAAAGCCTAGAGCCGGCCCCGGCAGCAGCAGCGCGTCATGCGCGGGGGGCGCCCTGGGGCCGCTGCAGTTCGCGCCGCGGGGGAGCAGCGCCCACACCTTGTGGCTGGGCCGGGCAGGCTTCGAGCGGGGGACACTCAGGCTGGGGAACACCCCACGGGGCACACGGAGCTGCCTGCAGGTGCCGCAGGGCGGCCGCCTCCCAGTGCTGCAGCTGGGGCTGGGCGAAGCGGCCCAAGCCGCCGAGGGACTGTGGCAAGGCGGCCAGAAGCAGCAGCAGCAGCAGCAGCAGCGGGGCCATAGAGGGCGGGGTGCTGTCGTGCGGGGCCTGCGTCCCGCTCTCCGGGGCTCCACTGCCTCTGGGGCTACCCTGCCCCGGCTCCTCAGCCCTCTGTCGGGGTGGTCCCCCGGCTCTGCCCTCCCGGGTCCCGGCCGGTCCTGGAGGCGGGAGCCCTGGATGGAGGGACCCTGGGCTGAGGCGCGGCCCGGGAGCCCCGCTGCTTACCCTGACCCTGCCAGTGCCGGACCGGCTGGAGGTGAGGGGGGAGCCCAGGGCTGGGGTGGCAGGGGGTGCGGGTGGGGGGGAGGGGAAGAGAGAGCCCAGGGCTGGGGTGGGGGGCAGCCAAAAATTTTTTTGCTTGGGGCGGCAAAAAACATAGAGCTGGCCCTGTTGTGACTGTTTCCTTTTTTTGTAAAATGGAGATAATATGACTTGCCTAACTCACAAGGGTGCTGAGTCTTAATTCACTAATGTTTATAAAGTGCTTTGAGATAGGCAGATGGAAGTTGCTACATAGAAGTGTAAAGTATTATTGATTTATAATTAATGAAGGGAAAAAAGGGATCTCAGTCAGGATGTATCAATACTGAAGTGTGCTTGGCATGATCTTTCACTCACGTTAAAACAAAGATTATTGCAAGTGATGTCCATGGAATAGTGTTATGCATTCACTGTAACCATAATTTTCAAAATATGTTGATTAAAGGAAACCAAATGTTATGAAATAAGATGAGTGTCTCCTTTTTTGCTATATATTTCTCATAGTTAAGCTACGTGGTCATTATTAATCTTTGAAATTAAAGCTATTGCTCAATAAAGAGCAGGATGCTAATTAAAGCTCCATTTTGGAAGCTCTACCATTCATATATTGCTCGTTTCAATGGCAGTTTTGCATATGGAAGGACAGCAATAATCCTGTAATACTTTGCAGTAACTAAGTGTTAACTAATGCTCAATTACGGTGGAATTTTTCTAGAACTAGATCTTTAATTGACCCCAAATCATGAAGTTTGTTGTATTTAATGTTTCATGACTGAATGTGAAAGGCCTTAATGTGAGTGAATATTGTGAAATCTACCATCTTTGTATCGAAACCTCTTGCTCTGCAGAAGAGCTTGCGCTGGAGGCATGTGTTGGGAGAGATTTTGTTTTTTTAAATTTTTTAAAAAGAGGAAGCTCTGGAGACATTGGTAGGAGGCTAATGAATATACTATCTAAAGGATGACTGTCAAGTACATGAGACCTTGTGGTGCCGTGCCCAGATGGGCCTGCGACAGGAAGCTCAAACCACTCATCTATCATAACGAATTAGAAGGCACTTACCTATATTTCTGAGATGGTATCTCCATCTCCCAGTTGCCATTCAATTCTTCTGACTCACTCGAGCATCAAATCTTTCCGTGATCGCAGGACTTGCCCTCTGTACGCTATCAGTGCAGAGAGAGAGCATTGTTGGTATGGAAAAAAATTTAACCCGGCATTACCCATCCCGAAATGAGCCAGCTCATAGAACAGGAGATGGGAGATTTCAAGAATGATGGTTCACTTCATTTTGTTCAATAATTTGTTATTTTCTTTTCATCTTCAGAGTTGTATCCGGTCTTAAATTTTTAGTAAATACGATCTGCTGTACTGTTTGATTTAATCACCTATTAGGTGTTTCAGTGTAAATACTAGTTATTATGTACACAATGCCATAAATGTCCAGATATCTAAAGATGTTTCATTTCTAAAACAAAAAAGTTAGGGAAGGATGTTTCTAGGTCTAGGTTTGAATATATAAACAAATTGCCAGCCACCTGCTTTGTTGCCTTTATATTTACTCTGCCATGTATATCATAAAAGCATTGTAAAAGCTGATACCTCAGAAATGTATTTGCACAGATAACAGGACATATTTATCACATTACATGTGTTTACTTGACCTAATTTTTTGTCCCTACACACTTGTCCTTTGTGTTCAACTGTATAGTTCTGTGCATAATTCTGTCTAGGTGAAGGTGTCTTATGGAGAAAGAGAGGATAGCTTAAAAAAGTGGCAGCCATACAGATGATTTTTAGGGAATTGGACATCTGCATGTTCAGAAAAACTTCATGACATTTTCCTGAATCCTTACGGGTTTTATTTTATGAATGTTGTGCCATTGAAAAGGAACAGAAATAGCTGGACACCGAAATATACATAATATAAATATATATCATCATTATCTGCGGAACACTACAAAGCAGATTCAGAGAGGTGGTGCTTTCCAGTATTTAGCTTATCTTTTTCTGGTGGAGAAGGAAGAATTAGTGCATCCTTCAGGGGCACAAAGGATTTTTCTGCCAGAGTAATTTATAGCATTGACTAAGTATTTTTCATAGCTGCCAAGTGCTCTTTTTTATGTTTTTGGAAGTAATAAGGCAGGATTACAAACTATAAATTATTATAGTGGTCATTGCTCACTGGGTTGCCCACCCATTCACGCTGCATAGTACTTTATGGAAAGTTATGTTTAATGTCACTTAATGAGTACTTAGGACCGAGTGCTCTCAAACGCTTTGATGGGCTGTTAAATTTACAAATGTCCTGCAGCTATAAATTACCATTAAAGATTAGCAGAAAGAGACAGAGTGCATTGCCATATATTTCACTGATTTACTTAACTGGAAGGTTCTTCTCCCAGAACTGGAAATCCACAAATGAAGGGAGAGGATTTATCAACCATCTGTGGTGACTCCTGTTTATATGTTAGAATGTAACTTCCCCGTTTTTTGGTGAAATTTGGCATGAGTCTCTTTATTTGGGGGGATTTTTCTGAGGAAGCATTTAAAAAAATTATTGAAATTGTTACAAACAAGCAAATTAGAGTAACTATCATTTCTATAATTAATAGTACTACCCAATCAAGGTAGTCTATAGGCGGGCCGCA
This sequence comes from Emys orbicularis, assembly GCF_028017835.1. Lineage (NCBI taxonomy): Eukaryota > Metazoa > Chordata > Testudines > Emydidae > Emys > Emys orbicularis. The sequence goes on along the minus strand of NC_088688.1, from coordinate 67,486,675 downwards.
GGTCAAATCCAGAGCACCAGACGCTTTTGAACAGGCCCCAAAATCTTTTTTTATTTACTTAATATCATTATTGTTGTTTTTTTATTATCTTCTCTGGAGTCTGGACCTTTACCAAGAAATTTGGACCTTGACAAAAATAGACTACCCCTGTACCCAATCTTAAGAGTAGATAAGAATAACTTTTATCACAGGCATAAAAAGAGGCAATGACTCTTATTCTCAGTAGTTATTTACTGTTTCTCCTAAATAACGGTATTAACCAACACAAACTAAGAGCTCAATCCTGCAAAATATCTACTTAATCATATAGTCCTTACACAGGGACTTCACTAAGATTTACTACTCATGTGAGGAAGGGTTGCTTAGGTGAATAAGGGTGTGCTGGGTTGGGCCCAGGCACTTGTAGCTCAAGCAGTGGTTTGCAGCTAGGGCTTTAGGGGTCAATTTCTGGTGAAATGTAGTCTCCCATCTCTTTTGGAACAGAGATGTGTGTTTTTCCACATGTAAAAGAGAGTTGAGAAAGTGCAGATGACTTGGGTAGAAGATGAAAGTAGGAAAAAGAGATGCATTGATTTAATTTAGGCTCCAAATTGTACTCTTTTTTTTTTTTTTTAAACTGTTTAGGGAAAATTATTCCCTGATTTATACTCTTGGTTTTCAGATGAGTTATACTGCATATCAGTTAAGGATTTGGCCTCTTAGGATATTTTTACCACCTCCATTGCTCTTGTTCTCCCCACTCCCCTTGCAAAAGACTCTTTCCTTTCCACTTGTTTTAATAACTGCACAAAATTTTGGAAAATTGATTGCTACCAAATTTGTACTGAATGAAAAGTGCGTATGGGCAACTTAATTAAGGAGTAGCAAGAGTATGCTCCTGTATTTATGTCAGATGATAACTGAAGACTGTTAGGATATAGATATTCAGGCCTGTCTGCAAAGGCCTACACTTTAAGAATTTAGGTGTATTTTTATCACTTAGCTAGTTATAGAGGTATAAAAGAAAGAATCAAAATCACTGTCTGCCAGTGTAAGGGCCTTTTCTCACTGTCTGCCGGTGTAAGGCCCTGTTCTTAGGCTAAGTAAGGCCTTTGGCTAAGCAGCAGAGGCAGCCATAAGCTGGAAACTAAACGGTCACATCCTTACATTTCAAACTAGTCACATTGAAATAAGGCAGTCTGGGGCTGTTAGAAAGGTGATTCGATCTATCACCTCCAGAGAAAAGGAAGAGCCTAAAAGATTTAAAGAAAACTTAGTTTAATAGCATTCTGTCTGGCAAGAACTTACTTATCAATAGCTGGGGTGTAAAATCCTTATTTCTGTATTCTATTACTGTAGTTTCTACTTTCCTATTGTTTGTCTGTATAATCTCTGTCTGGTTTTGTAATTGTTTCTGTCTGCTGTATAATTAATTTTGTTGGGCGTAAACCAATTAAGGTGGTGGAATATAATTGGTTAAATAATCATGTTACAATATGTTAGGATTGGTTAGTTAAATTTCAGTAAAATAATTGGTTAAGGTATAGCTAAGCAGAACTCAAGTTTTACTATATAGTTTGCAGTCAATCAGGAAGTAAGGGGGGAATGGGAACAGGGAATAGGGTTGGGGGAATTGGAATCCTGTTTCACTAAGGGGGGGGGTATGGAAACAGGGAATGGGAACAGGGACACAGGCAAGGCTCTGTGGCTTCAGAGCTGGGAAGGAGGACAGTGAGAATGGAAACTGGAATCATGCTTTCTGGAAGTTCACCCCAATAAACATCAAATTGTTTGCACCTTTGAACTTCGGGTATTGTTGCTCTCTGTTCATGCAAAAAGAACCAGGAAAGTAAAAGTTTAAAAAAATAAGCCCCTTAACAAAGACCACCTGGTGACAACGATTTCTTTATTGCTATAGGTTTACAAGTCAAAACCAGTGAAACCACTGTGGTATTTAACTGTAGAGAGATTTGCAAAATCTGCTTACTCTGAAGAAGAGTGCTGTGGTTTTAAATGTAAAAATAAAGATGACAATTTCTTCTGAAATTTACCACAATGAGATGCTTTTGGGATGAACTTTTCCTTTTCAGAGATCCAAGAATACCATTTTGAAACTCTTCTTTTGCATATTGATAATGTTGCACCAATTGCTATTCTCCCCTACCCCCCTTCCCATCACCTATGCAACATATGGAAGTAGATTTAAAATATGTGAATAGTTTTTAACTTCATTTTCGTTTCTTAGCTCTGATGTACATCAGAGCTATTGGACTAATACCTACAGCCATGACCCTCTATTTACTTCCATGACCATGTATGTACTTCCCAGGGCAGCTGATATGGAATCACAGACACAATGTAACCTTTTGGAAATAGGATATATCGCAGGTAAATTTATTCCTGATAATTATTTATCAAATAATGTTAGTAGAGAATGCAGAGCAGGAGTTAATGGTTAAAATACTATAATTACTGATTTGCACTATACTATATTTATAGTCCCATTGAAATGAAAATGCTCTCTGGTTCTTGTCCCAGGTAATATTTTTCAAAGTTTTTGTATATCACAAAATACACACACAATATATCCCTCCTGCTTCTGTGCCCTCTAGTAAGTCATATTTACTGTCTTCAGAATAGGTTTGAAGCAAAAAAAAAAAAAAAAAGGTTTAGGAATGTTGTAATTGCTAGTATGTATGTTAATTATGTGAAGGACATGTCACATACATGCTTCTGTGTGTTTTATGCTACCTATGCTGTGTAATACCACTGCTAAATTAAGGAACAGCACAGGTTAGACGGTATGCCACTGTTGAAACAGCTGTGTGACATGCCTTTCACTTTATTGGTATATGGTACATGTTGCAAAATGCAGCAACCCCTTCTTTCAGATTGAAAAATTAGTAATTGTTTATGATGAGCTGTACGTTCTAAAGTCTTAACAAGAATATTGTATACAGATTAGTCTTCCCCCAAAATTTGACACTTCAGAAAATGATTCCAAATGCACTTTCAGATATGTTTAATAGTTTACTCAAACTGAGAGTTACTTCTTTTCTTTCAGAGTAGCAGCTGTGTTAGTCTATATCAGCAAAAAGAACAGGAGTAAATAAATTTGTTAGTCTCTAAGGTGCAACAAGTACTCCTGTTCTTTTCTTTTCTTTTGTCATACTGTTGGTCTGAGGAAAATGGGTACAATTATTTTTTAAGGAGCAGGACAGATGTGAAAACACCAATATATTCAGAAAGTTTTATGCTAACGATGCCTTAGCATTGTAGAAACTGAGAGAGACTGCTGAGTATGTGCAAGATGAAACTAGGGGGCTTAGACCCTATGTTAGGACAAGTAGTAGCAGTAATTAATATTTTACTGGCTGATATTTAAAAGGTTCACGTTTATTGTACTGTGAGGGAAGCCTCAATTTCTGCTCTACCAAGTAACTTTCTGTATGCTGTTGTGCAAGTAACTTTAACGTCTCTTTGTCTGTGACCCCATCCATAAAACTGGGATTAAAAACAGCCACCTTTGTAAATTGCTGTGAGAGCTACAGATAAAAATGATTAAGTGATACTTTATGTAGAACTAAATTAAAATAGGCCAATAAACATAATACATTTAGTAAATTTTTAAAAAATAAATGGATACTTTCTCTCAGATACACACATACAGGTACACCTATCGAGTATCTGTCAGCAGAGACTAGTGAAGACAAGTTATTCCAAAATCAGTTATAAATTTGCTGTCTCCAAAATGTGTGTGTAGCTGAATATGTACATTATGGAGCATCTTTACTTTTATTTCCTAACCACCAGCTCCCCATCCCTCATGTCTTCATGACTGTCTTTGTGCCCTGAGTCACTAATGTGGGTGGGGATGGTGAAAATTGAAATCCAGATTCAGTTGAGTAGAGTAGATTGTGGCCAAATCTGAATGATCTCTGGAGACTGCTAATGCAAACAAGATCGCTCGGTATCAACCTTTCTCCTGAAATCTGCAACACACATCCCAGAAGATTGCTGTGTCAAATTTGGCCCATGATTTTCAGCAACTCTACTTGATAACTGACTTTTTGTGAAAAAGTTGCTGTTGACGATTAAGCTCTCATCAGCTTTATGAAATTAAATTTCTGAGCAAGTGTGGTAGATTGTTTGAAAACAAATAGCAATTTGTTTTCAATGGTGGCAAAACAGTGGACAGTTTACCTTAAAAAAACCCCAAACAAATACTCCCCCACCCTTGTTTGTTTGTTTGTTTGTTTTTTTGTTTTTGACTTAGTCTAGTGGAACTTGCAGCTCCTGCCACAGTTAGGAATAATGAAGCAAAGATAAACCGCATAGTGCACTTTTGTTGATTGCATCTCAAGGAAAGTGAGGTTTTGAATGATGGGCTGGGAGAGTATTTAGTCAGATTTCATGTAAGAACAGCATTTAAAGTCCAAGAACTGGAGAGTTGGTGCGGGAGGGAGGGAGGTTGTCCCTCCTTTAGAAATTTGAGAGGAAAAGATATAGACTTGTGCAGTTCAGCGAAGATCTAATCTTTTTGAATTCATTGCTTGTGAGTTATTATTTCTAATCACACGCTTGATTGGCTCCAGCTAAATGACTCGGACTGAAAAGGCAGGGTGTTAAATCTAAAACTGCAAGTATATATTTTAACTGAAAATAGGGATCATCATGGAATGTGTTCTCAATCAGTTCTTGACACCCCCACTGAATATATAGTTAAAAAAGAAAAGAAAAAGAAAGTAAACTGTGCTGTCCTTGGGCAGGAACAGAGCACAACAGACCATGATTGAGCTCTGAGGAAGAAAATGAAATTCAGGAGGGTATATTGGAATGATAAAACTGAGCTCTTTGATGCCATGCTATATATAGTTAACAGACCACTTTACTCTGACTGGAGAGTCAGGTGCCCCTTAAAACTCCTCGCTATGATTATGGTGTCATTTTGAGGTTTCAAAAAAAATTTTTATTAGGGAATTGCTGATTACAACAAAATGTGGCTACTTGGGGATATTATTTATGTTGGGAGCAAACATGGGGCCCAATTTGGCCAAACCATTTCTCATATAAATAGTTCTTACTCAACGGAATAATCCAGTTCTCAATAAGAGACTCATGAAAACGAGCATGTGGGATCAGTCCCAAATTTCTTATGATCATGTATTCCAATTGCTTGCAGAATCGTTGCGGTAACTGAAAAGCTAACTTAATTTGGTTTTGGTACAATAAAAAAATAAATCAAGAGAAGGAAGAATCTTTTAAAAGAAACAGAAGAGATATGCTACCTGCAGATCTCCTTTCCACAGGCATTTCAAAATTTTCTTTTCCTGTAGTTCAGACATCTGACTTGTCACTTCCCCTTGCCTTTTAATACACATAATACATTCATATATTGAGGTTTTTAATACAGAGAGCTCTTTGTAGTTTTACAGTTTAACAGTAGTCCTTTTCTTAATTTTCCTACAAATTTTATGATAAACTAAGTACTTCTAGTCCTGACATTATTGTGTGTGGTTTGTGTGGACATCCAAAACAACAAAGGGAAATCAAATAGCATGTTTGAACACATGAAATCCTAATATGGAATTGTTAATTTCACATAAAAGTGGAGCTGGCAAAGTGACTAATATCTACAAGGTATAACTATAAAGTCTTTTATTTTTAAGAAAGGAAAGAAGATGGCAGTCATTGCAGATAATAAATCTAAGCATGTCATTTGTTTTGGTTATTTTAGGGCCAAATCATAGTCCCATTTAAGTCAATACAAAATTGCCATTGACTGCAATGATTTTGACCCTTTTGAAAACAAAGATAGTCAAACATTTCTAATAAATACATAAGAGTGCCAGACATGTTTAAATGTTCTCTTCAGCATATGTGAAGGAAAAACAGACATGGGCAAATTGTAAAGAGTAGGCAATTTTAATTTCCTTTGTGAGTTTGAGATTAGGATGATTTCTGTCTAGATAAATTAAAGCATTTCTACATTTTAAAAACAAATATGTGTTTTTTCTCTTGCTTGAGTGACATTAGGAATACTCATAGAGCATTTACAGCTTTTTACACGTGAGCATTTGGATAAAGTTTGTGCCATGGTAGAGTTTTAAAAAGAGAGGGAAATATGGAATGTGTTTGTGTCCGCATGTAGATTGTGTAGTACACAGTACTGAGTTAATCTGAGATTTGAGTTAATCTTTTTATGATGGTTATCTGATAGTGACCATGGACAGGTGTTGGAACGGCTGTCGGGTCTCCAGGGATCAGGAGGTTAGACAAACTGCCCCTAGAATTTAAACAGGGCAGTTGTTTCATGTCAGTTTAATTATCCTTATGTTTTATGAGACAGTCGGTCAAGTCGTCTGGAAATCTTAAGAAATCGGAGGCTTTCACAGCTCCGAGGGCAAAGTTCTGATTGGATTTGTTTGGTAATCATTCTCTTTGTGATACTCTTAATGCAAGTGCTGGGCTGATAAAACCACAAGGCATTCTTAGTGCCAAAACAAAATTTAATCAAGATGGTATCATTCACTGAGAAATGCCTTTCATTCCAGTTTTATTTATATGAATTTACTCCGTAACTCAGTATATCTACTTGGGGTCATTACTTTGATTATAATTTAGCAATTTAACTCCTGAAGTGCTTCAAATAAAAATATCCTTGAAGGAATAATAAGTTTAAATAGTGCTGAATTGGTAGAAAATAGTTTTTTATTTTAGTTCAGGCTGGGAGCACAAACTGCCAGGAAAAAAGAGACTAAGTATAAAATATATCACACTGTGCCATGCAGCCACAAAACTTAACAGGGGGAAGGTTCATTCTCCCCCTTTCTAGCACATTTGTATTAATAAATATCCAATGATAATATGTAATAAGTAATAGCCGAAATAATATTTTTGTTTATTTGTTTGTGGCTTTGATTATACAGATCTCATTACTAATACTGGAGATATAAAAATGTAACTACGGCATCCTAAATTAACAACTTAGTTACTAAATGGGGAAAAGACATTTTAACATAAATAAAAATAAAAATCTCTAGTCATTTCAGCCAGCCCCATTGCTTTTATAAAGCACTTGAGATTTTATTTTCATTAGCACTGAGAGGCACTTTTAAATGAGTAGTTAGCAAATAAACTGAGATAATTCAAGTTTATATTGTTGAGTTAATAAAACTAATAAAATCTCAACATTTCCCAAGGTTTTCCATTATTACTATTTAATTTTTTTTATTGCAGAAGAAAATTGTTAGGTTTATATAGTCTAAGGCATTATGAAAAATTCTGTTTCCTATTTTATGTTCCTTTATGACTTGTTGAAGAAAATGAGTCTTGTTTTGCAGCTTGTGAAGAAGGAAATGTGTTTTTTAGAGGTTTCGGACGTGTAACTGTTGGGTTCATCATTGCATGTTGCCTCTTGGTGTGTGCTTGAAGGTTCAATCCTTTAGCAGTTATTCCTCTAAGAGGATTCTGGGATCTTAGTGCAGATTTTACAGTCTGGTAAACAGAAAATGTATTCTTTTAGCAGCTCTGTTCCTTTAGCAGCGATTCATTAAGTAGGTTTCAGTGTATTAATACAGTGACTGATAGGAACATCAGAAGTTGTGCCTTCACATAAGGTGTCTATTCACTCCTTCTCTGCACCGCTTCACTTTGCCATGCTGTTGGTTTACTTTTGTCCTGTGCAGCTGCACAGTTTTTTAAACAAGTCTCCTTCTCTTTTCATCGCGGATCTCCCCCCACCAAATACCTATCCTAGCGGAGGAGATTTGTTCAGACTTGACTATGCTGAGGAGGTGAAAGGTCCTTGCCAGGCGGAAACGCTGAAACAGATTTTTAAAATAACGTAGATCATTTATCTAACAAAGGTTTACTTTGCCTTACCATATGCCTTCCTTCCTTCTATTTATTTGGACCATTGCCCTGTAATGTGCACTTTCTAATAACAAGAAACCTTCTCCTAATCTCAACAAACAGTTTGGGAATAGACCAAATAATTTGGAAAGACTGTCTAATAGCTGTTCAGCCGTAACTCACATGTTGTACCTCAGGTATTGATGCAATGTAATCCCCTTATTTTGCCATTGGATATATTGCATTATTCCAAGTGGAATTTTTTTCAGTTCCAAGTTATGTTGTAATTTGCATTCATTAATTGATTCTTAGTACAACTATGTGACACTTAGCTCTGAGTAAATATCAGACGTGACGAAAAAGATGAATAAGTTAATGAACATGAACGGTGCAGAAGTCAGTGTAATAAGGCCCAATTGAGTTTTTGATATGATATAAAAATGCACATATGAAACTAAGTATTTGAATGATATGAAAATCCACTAAATGTTTCATAGGGATGAGGAAAGAAAAGCTTTTGGTGACTTTTGTGACTAAGTTCACGTGAGGATTTTCCAGTCTCTTGGTCATTTTCTCTCCTCTTTTACTGCTGTATAATTAGTAATTTGAACATAATATAAAGCCTGCTGCAATACGGAGTTACCTTTATTTTCTGTTAACAGACTAGTAAATAAGAAATTGAACTTGAATTCATATTGCGTCTAATTTTTCACTATTTAAAAAAATAAAAGTTACACTTCTAGATTTAATTCAGGGGATAAAAGATGGCAGAAACATTTACCGGGAGTAATTTGCAGTCTTCCAGAATGCCCTCATTTTGATTGTGCCCTGCCCTTGATCATACCCAGAATTGAAAGCAGATGCTAAGTGAAAGGGAAAAATTGAATGAGGGTTTTTGCTTTAATTAAGAAAAATAGCACTTACTGATATATCAGAACGTTTTGCAATATGAATTTATTGTTGTGTCCTTTGTTACTTTCCTGGAAACAAGATGGAATCCTGCACAAAGGCTTGGCTCTGGAGAAGTGAGACATCAAGTGGAGATAATTTCATTTCCGTGTCAAATCAATAGAGCAAGATAACTTTCTCATATTTTTGTGCATGCCAATATTAGTTCCCACCCCCTGACTTCAATACCAAAGGGTTTTCAGGTTTGATTTATTGTTTAATACCAATCTTTCCTCCTCCCCCCCCTCCCCCATTTTGCTTTGTCTAGAAGTCGATCAAGTCGGTAAAGAGTTAATTTCCGGTGAATACAAGACAGGAGTTCTTCCTTGGTATTTCGTGCTAGGTTTCTTGTCTGTCACTGCCCCTCTTTCATGCTTCTGTGAGTATGGAAATGATTTGAGACAGAATATTGTTGGAGTGGGCGAATGGATAAGTGCCCAGGTCTTGTGACCGTGCATTGCATCATCATGAGTGTCTCTGTAGAACTCCTCTGGTATTCTTGGCACGCAATGCACAGAGGGGATGAGATTGAGAGAGCACGGATCAAAATCTGCACTTCCAGAAAATTCCTTGCTCCTCAAACAGCTCCCAAACTTCGTTTCCAAAATCCCCCCATCAATTTAGAAGTGGCAGGGTTGCTGTAGAAGTGCCAGGCAGTACAGCAATAAAATGTGAATAACACAAACAGTTGGTCATGTAATTGTGTTAATTGTGTTTTGCTCTTAATGGTCTTGGATTTTGTATAAAATGCTGTGTGTTTTGCCTTGAAAATGATAGGTGTGTGTGTGTGTGTGGGGGGTTGTTGTGGTTTTTTTTTTTTAAAGTTTTCAATATGAATCTAACTACTGGATAATGGCTCATATTTTTCCCAGTGCCCTAAACCAGCCCTAAAAAAAATATACCAGGAAAAAACTCACCCACAAAGTAATAAGAAAGGGAAGCATTGTGGCATCTCTCATGGTAAGACAGGCAAGGTAACTTCAGTAGCCCAACAACTTAAGGGACTAGCCCAAATAGCTAGCTTTAAAATACCGTGGCATGGCATGGATGATGTAACACATTTATTAGCGTCTCTAAATTGACTGTTGCATTCTAGGATCACCATGGGGAGGAAAGGAAGCACCACCCAAAGGTACTACGATCAGCAGACATTCACAATAAATCGTGTTCTCTTGATGTGCCTGAAAACAGTAGACTATAGTAACAGTATTGTTAGTAAAACAGAAAAATCTGATGTCTTTATAGATGCACAAAGTGGTGTGATTTCCGTGAGAGGAGCTCACCCAAACAGTGTCATATCCTTTTATAAATAATACCATTGTGCTTTGTGGTGATCGGAACACTTAGCTATCAGTCTGTATTAAAGCTGTAAATAATAAAACAGAATTTAACTCAGGGTTATATTTTGAAGCGCAGACTATTATTATTATTATTATTATTATTATTTATTTATTATTCCCATCTTGTTGGGTATTATCTATCCTTGCTCCTTAAATGAGAGGTGATCTTGTTGATGAATAAAATCAAAAGCTAATACAATTTTTTACTTATTCAGATTCTTCCACCTTTTTGGTTTTGTCCTTTTGTTAAATAATAAATTGGGTTTGTTATCATGACCTTTCAAGGTGTTCAATTCAGTCATCTGATAATCAACCAGTAGATGGAGGAACGAAAAAAAGGTGGAATGTAGACAAGCTTCATACTTGTAAGTCTCTCATAGCCTTGAGTAAAGTGCTGGGCGAAGAAGAAATGTGACCAAAAAATATTCAAAATGATACTTGTGACTGCTCAAGGTTAGCTGCAGTCGCCTACATGCTGACAGATAGCTGTTCCTCCAGTGATTCAGCCCAGCGCACTCAGTCACACTCCGTGTTGGGAATATTTGGTATGTGTGGTTGGTTTTTTGGGGGGATGGCTTGGCGACTCTGGCTGCTTGCTCGGTTCAGCTTCGTTCCGCTCAGGAATTATTTACCTCATTTCAACTTGAACCTGCCACTCCTGCAGCTCATGTTATTAACACAGACTGACAGATCAAAGGAGACAAAGTCCTAGGAAGTGGGAAGTAGGGTAGCTCTAGTTGGCATAAAAGACAATTAGTTTTAATTATTAGGTTCTTTTATGATGCAGCTTTAATAATGGAACATTTTAGTTATCGCTTTAAATAAGCAAATATTCTCAATGTTGAATTATTTCTGTTTTTAACAAAATTTCTGTTTTAGATGGTATTCAGACTTAGAACCCAATCCTGAAAATACTTATGAATGTGGTTTTACTACTGATAGCCTTCTCATCCAAGTCAATAGGAAGACTTACGCTAGTTCACAATTCTCAGTAGTAAGCATTGTGGGATTGGGTCTATGGAATTGCTTATAAGATGGTTCAACCTGTAACGTATGGAACATGTCTTAAGAAATTTTGAATAGGAAGCCATGCTGGGGATGTCAGCACATATAATTGTAGCTGACGATAATTTTCTTTTTTTTTCTTCTTCACAATTAGTCAGTGTTTTGATTAAAGATAATGAAAGTCATCATTTTCATTAGGAACTATCTTTATTGTTATAGTTGATAGAGTAAGAACCACACTCTGGATGGAGGGAACTATCTGATCAGAGCCAAATGCAAAGAGAAGGAGCTAAGAGCACAAAGAGACAGAGCAAAGCTGTGCCCATGGAAGAATAAGAGGGCCAGTGCCTGTTTCTAGCAGTGCAGACAGATCTCATCCTTCCTCACCTTCAGTAAATGTCAAGGGGACACAGCTAGTTCCCTTTAAAACTAAAAATGTCTCCTCTACAGAGCTATAAAACAAGACGACATTCTCCAGTTATTGTGAGCCCTTGATGTTGGTTAGAAGTTGAATATAATTGTGCTGCTTCGCTTTACTGCCACACTGTGGAGAAAGAAGCCAAACTTTGGAAGCTTTACTACATTTTTCACAGCATGGTAGTAAAGCAAAACGATGCAGCTGTATTCCAATCACAACCTGGATTTGTGTTTTTGCCTGCTAAAAATAAGCAGCTAGTGAACAGAGCCCCAAGATTCAATTTCACATCTGGATCGGGAATCGATATGTTGCGCTCTTCCCCCAAACCAGGCCCCCTGCCCTGGTACCATGGTAAATCAATACAAGAGAAATTCATTTTGATAAAAACACATTATTAACCAGGCAGATGAGACCAGACTGTATGCACTACAACATTTGAAAGTGTGCCTGGATGAGATAGGAAAAGTTCCAGGTTTTGAGAAGCACATTTTTGAGGCAACACTTCATATAGCAATTGGAGGCCAAAGGATGAGAATCTGGCATTGTCCGGCACACCACGAATTCAGTAATGGCTCTGAAATCTCTTCTGAAAGGAAAGTAGATTTAGATTTAGATTAAATCTCAGGAAAAACTTCCTAACTGTAAGAACAGTAGGACAATGGAACAGACTGCCTAGGGAGCTTGTGGAAGCTCCTTCCCTGGAGGTTTTCAAAAGGAGGCTGGATAACCATCTGTCTTGGATGGCTTAGACACAACAAATCCTGCATCTTGACAAGGGGTTAGACTAGATGACCCTTGCGGTCCCTTCTAACCCTACGATTCTATGGTTCTGTGTTCATAAGTGAGAGAGCGAGTGCTCTGACCAGATCTATATGAAGCGAGCCATCTTTACTTCTTGAGCCTTGGATCCCTGCCAAATTAGTTTTTGGTAATGAGCCAGACAGATTTAGTGAATGACACATGTGTAATAAAGCCTGATTGTTAGTAATTTAGTTTTAAGAGTCTGTTTCACTGCTGTGTGCCTGCATGTACCTTACTTTACACCCTACAAAGTAGCAGCAGCAGTGATACATGTGTTGGTTGCTTTGTTGACTTAAGAATAGTAGCGGGATCGGTTTTGGCTCACTGATGCTCTGTTTCTTCTTGTGCCGCATTTTATTTAAATAAAGTCTCTCCCCCCCAAAAAACAATGCAGCTTAAAAGTCTGAGGAAGATGGATCACTGGGACTGCCAGGCCTGACAATTAATCTGCTTTTGTCTTTTTTTTTTTTTTTTTTTTTTTTGGGGCAGGCTATATGTAACACGGTAGCCTGCTCTAGGTTGCTCTCAGGTGAAAACTGTTCATTTTAGCACGTGTAAAGATGGCATCCCATTTAACACACAAGATTTATTTGTCCTTTTCTCTTTCTCCCCTTCTTTCCCCCACTCCGCTCTCCCAAATTTCCAGTTTTGGTAATATAAGCTGGCAAACTCAAGTTCTCTTTTTACATTTTACATGGTGAAGTAATTATTGGTCTTTTTAAAAGAAATAGGCATTATTGGCTGGGAAAAATACAAATTCAGTTTGCCTTGAGACATGTTTTTGCAGGCGTTGATCTCTAGGATCCCTGCTCCCCCGTGAACGTTTGGGTGAATAAATAAATATGGCGTAGATGTTATCTGCAAACCACAAAGATTTTGTGAAATTGCAGCGTAGCTCAGTAGGCAGCTCTTGTTGTCTCACTTCAGTCAATCCAGTATTTAATTAAATGCATGGCGAAGTGCTTTGTAAAACCTAGATACTATGGTGATTGGCACCATATAAATACCTAGTTTTGATAGGTGGGACTGCTGATTTCCCCCCCCCCCCCATATTTACGTGAATGTTTTCCCCAGAGTTCTCCCTTCTCTTTATAAGGCACAGAGCTGAAAAATGTCCTTGACTTTAGACTGTTGATTCAAAAACACATTAGGCCCAGATCTTGTAAAATTCCTCTTGCTTCATGGGAGTAACGATATGCAGGGTAGCAAAAATGAAGCCCTTAATTTGGTGCGGAAACACTCTTTTATATTACATATTTCTCCATGCTAAGAACATGCATTTCCCACACAGATCCCTGAAGGGAACAATAATAGGATCATGGGTTTAATTAATCCTCCCAAAAGGGAAGTTAGGAGAAGAAAATGTGCACATTAGTTTTGGGGGAGGTTTTCAAGAACATTCAAGGGATTTAGGAGCACAATGTAAAGTGAAGCTTTTGAAAGTCTTCTCCTTTCTACTTATTTTGCACCAATGTAATATTACAGTAAAAGCTGTATTATCCAGCACTTTACCAACTCGAAAGCTCTATAAACCAGCATTTCTGATCTTCAGTAGGGTTGCCAGGTATCTGGTTTTCAACGGGAATGTTCTGTCGGAAAGGGACCCACCGCTGACTGGGCCATTAAAAGTCAGGTTGCCGTGGGGCTGGCAGGCTCTTTACCTTGCTCCGCATAGCTCCCCGGAAACGGCGACATGTCCCTGTTGCTCCTAGGTGGAGGAACGGCCACGGGGGCTCCGTGCACTGTCCCCGCCCGACCCCGAGCACTAGCTCCACAGCTCCGATTGGCCGGGAACCGCAGTCAATGGGAGCTGTAGGGGTGGCACCTGTGGGTGGAGGCAGCGTGCAGAGTCGCCTGGCCGTGCCTCCACCTAGGAGCAGCAGGGAGATGTTGCTGCTTGCGGGGAGCTGCCCGAGGTGAGCGCCGCCCAGATCCAGCACCCCGAAACCCCTCCCATGCCCCAACCCCCTGCCCTGAGCTCCCTCCCACACACAAACTCCCTCTCAGAGCCCGTGCCCCACACCCCCTCTTGCGCCCCAACCCCTAGCCCTGGGCCCCTTCCTGCACCCAAACTCCCTCCATCTTAGTTAACTGGAATTTTTGACGTACCAGCACCCCTCATTTCCCCAACATGCCAGATAACAAAGCTTTTACTGTAATTATGAAGTTGCAATAGAACCTTTCATAATTAGATAGTCTTCTACCTTTCTGTCCTTTGAATACTATTTTTAGAGATGAGGACTGAACTAAAAGTGAATGAGAATTTTTTGTTTAAATATAAGATGATTTTTTAATTAATAAACAAGCATATTAAAAAAGTCAGTAACGGCAGATCTTAGGCTTATGGATAGCAAAGGGCCTGTCACTGGGACAGCAAAGGCCAAAATATCTTTTTGATATGTCTCAAAAGAATCTATTGCCAGGAGGTCAGGGGTCTGTTTTTAAATGACTGTTACAGCACTGAGAGCTGGGATTTTTATTGTATTGGCTTTGCTAGAGGGGGTGAAGGAGACGCAGTAGTACAGTTAGAAAGTAAGGCTATAGAAAATAGTTGCAGAGCAGAACTTCTCCTTTATAGGGAACTGTGTAAGGCACATGCCTGCTGCTAAGCATCTTCGATTCAGGTACTCATTCACTCGGCAGGGAAAGCCAAACTGTTTGAACTGTTAAAGTAAAAACACTCTTGATTGGATCCTTTAGCTTTGGTTAAGCCATTAGGATTTGTTTTTACTCTACTTTTCATGTTCTAGTGCTACTAAGCAAGATGGTCAGCTATGGAATAAAATTAGCCCCCCTGATGCATCTTCATGTATTTTCCATGCTAATTCTTCAGAGAGCCAGTTAGAGTTAAGGGAACCTTCTTGGCTCTGGAACAATCCGATTTCCTTGCATCTCTGATCTGCATGGCATTGTCCAGGGAGTCAGCAAATCCAGATGTTTAGTTGGCGTTTTGGGTAGAGGTGGGGGGAGGGGGGAGACTTTCTTATGGGGAGACTTGGAATGGGAGGGTATCAGATATTCAGTGAATTGGAACAAGGAGACTGTGCTGTGTCTCATTCATCCATGTTGTCTCCTTTTTTATTATCCGTGTCTTTGATATCCTTCCTGCTCCAAAATGACTTGAATTGATATTACATGAGTCGAGGGCTGTGATTAAAAGGGTTGGGACTGGCATCCCCAAGGGAGTGGACTTCCTCCATTATAATAGAAAAGAAGAACAGTACCAAAGTTGTTCCTCTGGGAGCCCTACGAAGAGGGAGAGCCCATGTTGGTGAGTGCATGAGTGTGGGAATTCAGAGGGAAATGCAAGCAGAAAGAAACCTCTCACAAGAAAAATGTTTACTCTAGTTTTTATTTTAAATTGTTTGCAACATCTCTTCTAAATTAAAGCTGAAACTTTAAATCATTTGGAATATATGTGAATAAACAAAACCTCTTCCTCACCCAAAAAGAAAAAGGTGCTGGCAGCGTGCCATGTTAAAATGTTGTGTTTTGAGAGTTTGAAGCATGATAGAGGTGGTGGAAGGTCAACTCAGAAACAGAATCTGCCATTCACAGAAAAAACAACAACAACTAAGCCTCAGATCTCCAGTTCTCTTGACTTTGTTGCTCCGATGGAAGCTCACTCAGTTATCATTACTGATATCTGCTAAAACTACAATTTAATGCCAATTATGGTATTTAGATAAGAAGAGGGTGAAGGTTTTGTTAAATAAATGCCTCTTCCCATCGCCCCTATGCTTCTGGTTAGGCATTAGTTTCATATAGGTTAGGTTATGTTCTCATGCCTTCTGTATGACGGAGGGAATTGATCCCCTTATGGGTCACACACACTTTCTCTCATAATATCCATAAGGGGTTTAAGGGAGGGAAGGAGAGGAATATAAACACAAAAACCACATCCTGACAGCTGCCTCCAGTTAGCCCTGTTTTTCCCCCTGGCTCTTAAATCTTACAGCAGCTCCTAATTTGTCCCACATGACTCTTCTCCCAAAGGGGCTGTTGTCCGTTTCCTCACTGCTTTCATTTGATCCAAAGCAAACAGTTAATGAAGAATAAACCAATTCAGGCAGCTGTCAATGGGCCGTCAGCTTTCAGGTGTCATGGACAGGAAGAAGAGGGCACATTATTTTGGGGGCAAGGAGGGAAATCGGGACTGAAACCTGATGCTTTTGTAGAACTGAAAAGAATCTCCAGGTCAGGTCTGCTTAAGACAATGGAAGTCACAGTTTGTCCTGGAGAGAAATTTCAGGCCTGCTGGTTTCCTTTTGTTAATGCAAGTTGTACCCTTTCATAGTAGGATGCCGAGAAATTAAAAATACATATGTGGTATATGATGAAGAGGCTACTCTTGAACAGAAAACATTTCCCAGTGCATTTCTGGTAATTCATGAGATTTGCAGGCTCATTTCCCAGAGACAGGAATAAACATGCAAACATCCCTGCTGCTAAATGTAGTGGCAGTTGCACATTTATTTGCTGGTGTTTAAGATGAGCTTTTTTTTTTAATAAGATACAAATGTGTCTTGCCTGTTCGGTATGAAAATAGCTAGCAGGAGGAAACAAACACCTTCGCTTTAAGATCAGACATATCTAGAGTGGTGAGACTAGTGTTTTACTGTAGTCCAGTCCTGTTAATCTCTGCTAAGGATAAATTGCTTATCAAACCTGTGAAACTCAAGAAAGCAATTTATCACGTCACTTGAAAACTCCTGTAGTCTGTGTGAAAGAAGGATCGGAAGGATTTTTGTGACATTTCCTCAAAAAACAAGAATAATGTACTTGCTATTATGTCTTGCAAAATAAACAACATTGTGGCTACTTTCTGTAGGTCATTACTGGCTCTGCTGTACAATATTACAACAAACCCCATCTACCTAGCGGGCTATCTAAGCCTATCACTATATCAGGTGTTGGCAACCTTCGGCATGTGGCCCATCAGGGTAATCCGCTGATGGTCTGCGTAACATTTTGTTTACATTGACTGTCTACAGGCACAGCCCTCCGCAGCTCCCAGTGGCCGTGGTTCGCCGTTCCCGGCTAATGGGAGCTGCGGATTACCCTGATGGGCCATGTGCCGAAGGTTGCTGACCCCTGCACTATATTAACTAAGTGTCAACTGTGCTGAAATTTTGCATAGATGTTGCCAAGTGGACTATACTCCTTTTCTCTCCCAGGTTTGGGAGCTTTTTTGGTAAACCCGTTTTTCACCCAGTTTGTATGGGAAGGATTTTGCTGAAGGGTGGGTCTTGCGGTTGTGAGGTAGTCCTAGTAGTGCTGCATTTGTAATCTGATTTACCCAGTGCGAAGACTTGCATCGTATGAGTATTCTTCTGCTTCTCAAAAAATAATCCATTAAGAAAATAGAGCAGTAATTCTTAACTTCACTTACATTTCAGGAATGCTGAAACAGGTAACAAGCAAGTCTTCTCATACCAAATAACATTGCCCCTGTAATTCTTTCTCAGGCAAGTAGTTCAGTTGGCTCAATGGGAATATTCATGGGAGGGTTTGCAGGATGGGATTCTAATTTAGGCTCAGGCTCCTGAATGCTGAAGTAGAGTCAATTTCTGAGTATATTATAAGGAATAGGAGCTGAATAGGAGCCAGTTGGAGAAGATCTGGGAATTTGGCAGGCAGAAGGTTCGCTTCACTGGAAGCAGGGAGAAATCAGGGAAACTCTGAAAAGTCTGAAAGGCAGAAAAAGACTCTACGGGAGCAGGCAGGGGGTTGTAGGAGAACAGGGGAGAGTGGAGGTAGGGTGACCAGACAGCAAATGTGAAAAATCGGGACAGAGGTGGAGGGGTAATAGGAGCCTATATAAGAAAGACCCCAAAATTGGGACATCTGGTCACCCTAAGTGGAGGGGAGCTGGGAATAGGAAAGGACTGGGGAAAATTTTAGGAGGGGAGTTGACCTGAATGGGAGAAGTGAGCTCAGGCAGAAGTAAGGAGGAAAACTTAACTGGATGCTGAGTTTCAAGGAAAGGGAACAGTAGAGCTTGCAGATAGCATAAAGTGTCTTGCATGTAGCTTCTTATGATATTGCAGGGCTGTCTGGTGAAATGGCAGAGAAACCTACAGATCTTGGATGTGAAGAATGTTGTAAGAAATGCAGCAAGTGGCTGAGTTTGAGAATGCACACCAACATCTTTAGGAGTGGGTGCAGCTGAGGCATTTTGTATACTCCTTTTTGAGAAAGTGCCCTCCAAGTAAAGTTTATGCTGTACACTCAATGCTCACTATTACCGTACAGAATATTTGCAGTATGAGAGGTGTGTTTTGGGTTTTTATTTTCCTGTCAGTACAGCCAGGAGGGCTAATATTATTTACCACATAGCCTTTGTCATGAGAGTATTTTCCCCAGGTTTTTAGCCTGGCATCCTTTGTAAAGATTTTCTCACAAGAAAGAAACTTTATATTCTTCTCCAAGTGCCCCTTTTTTGTAAGCATCTCAGTAGTGACTTTTAATAATACAGAATTATATATATGTTGGGTCCTTTTCTCTCTCTTTTCCTTCCAAAATTATAATTTAAAATAAAAATAAAAATAAATTGCAGTGCAATTATGTATTGGAGAAGATTGTGTGTCTACATGTGTACTACTTTGCTTTTTTGAAGGCATTTCATTAAAAATTCCATCGAGGCATGCACTCTATCAGCACCTTATCAGCAACTGAGGAAGCTCCACTTTTCTGCTCACTCAGAAACCATATATCGGTTTCCCCTTATCCCATAGAAAAATCTCTGGTTAAGCATCTGTTGAAGTGAAGCTTGTTACGTCTGATATTCATCTTGCGGGAGCAACAACAGAGCATGAGGCTCAGATTTGCTCAGCCTGGCTTTTGTTTCCATTCCTTTGCTGTACCATTATTACTTAGAGGTGTTGCTATCTTGTTTTCCCTTCTTGTTTTGCCAAAAAAAAATTTCATTTTCAAAAAAATAATATTTTACAAGCTTTTTGTGAAATATAAGATGGTTTCAATAAGTTGTTTCAATAAGTACCATTGCACCCAGGCCAGCTACTTGTTCAGCTGCTCACTAAAGAAATTAGAAAGTATCAATACCAATGGAAGGAAATATCTTTGTAGATACAGGCAACTTTTGGCCATAAGGTGTTTATTAGTTTTGCCTGGTGGATGCTGAACAAGAGAAGCCAGAGGAAAAGTGTGTGTGTGTGTGTGTGCGCGCGCGTGCATGAGAGAGAGAGATGGATTTTTAAAGTGTTTTTAATAAATGAAGTACAAAAACACAGTAAAAACAAGAAAATAAATTATAAACTCAAAAATAATTGCCTACCCCTAACAGTACAAACTACACTTCCAATAAACCACCACTGAATCAATTGATCTAAGTTGCTTATAAGAATATAATATCTAAACTGCAAATGCAAAGAACATTGGCAACCCCAGTACCAAATAATTTACGTCATTTATTTTTTAAAGTGGCCATCTTTGCTTGACACAAAGTAAAGTTTGCAAAGCATACCACAGATCTATGTACGAACCTATAATTAACAGTAAAAATAGTAGGAAAAACAATCAAAGGACAATAACTAACAAATACCCTGAAGTAAAACACATAGTGGCTGTAACATGGAACAAGTAAAAAATCATATGAAAAACTGTCTCCTCCATGTCACAAAAAGGACATGACACAGACCCCTTTGGAGTTAAACTATGCATAAACACATTCGTGGCAATACTCCCATGAAGAATTCTCTATTGGAGATCACCCATCCTCTTTGCAATTGGAGGCTTGTATACAGTTCACCAGGGTGGATGGGTGGAGTCCATCACCAGAAACTGTCTTCTCCATATTGTATTGTGATAATCAACAAGCATTCAAAAATGATGAATCTTTACAACAAGCACATACAATGATTTGTGGGCTAAGAAGTTAAAAGTAAATTCAGAAGATGCACTGAAGGTAAGCAAGCTGCCAGGCTTGTCAGCATCCCAATCCACAGCAGGAATACCAGGCAAAAGAATAGAAACATTTAATATAATCAGGAATGGCTTGCTCAAGGAGGCAACTATCCAGACTGGCAATACTGCCCCTAGGAAGGGCAGATTCCTCCTCCTGATTAAAATTTGAGAAACCCAGTGAATGGAAAGCTTGACAGCTAAGATATCCACTGAGACTCATGTAAAATTAGTAAAATCAATTAAATTAACCTGTTTTGTTACACCTGCTGCATTAAGGGAAGAGACAGGACTCCTAGAAACAAAGACTTGAAATCCTCATGGCAGGGCCATTAAGAAGGAGTACAGCAAGCAGCCCTGGGAACTCCAGCCCTCTATTCTGTGGTTTACAATCTCCAAGCATTAAAAAGGCTTTGATTAAAAATCCGGTAACACCCCAAAATTGAGGCACTCAGGCTCCAAAAACAAAAATTCAGAATCAAACCCCAGCCACCCTCCCCCACTTGCCTATAAAAAGCAAAGGCCAGTTGCTTCCAAGGAGGAATCTTATCCCCAAACAGCAGCTGCTGCAGAGACTGTAACCGAAAAGTAGTGACTCTGCTCAGAAAGTCAGTGAGACCTTGACCCCCTTCTGCACACAAAATACTCTGCCTTCCCAGTGATGGCTGTCAAGCTTTTTGGACTGGCTCAAATGCATTAGTACGAACCTTGGGGAAGACCCAAATTGGTTTTGAGTTCTATAGTTAGATTTCAACCACCAAGTATCAAGTATAAACTCCTGAGGCACTATAACAGCCAGTCACATATAGTCCTCTTGCGTACCTCTATCTTGTCACCTGGGCAAGCTTACCTTTAGGGTAGATAGTCCCTTACACCAAAAAAATCACAATAATATTCAGATTACTCCCAATTCCAAAGGACTGGTCACTTACCCCAGGTCAATTACACTTTAGCTGTTACATCAAAGATAATCTTTTATAATAAATTAACTAAAGATTTATTAACTAAGAAAAATAAATGAGATTTATTTACAAGGTTAAAGCTGATAAACATGCGCACACGCCCGCGCGCGCACACACACACACACGAGTTACAGTCTTAGGTTTCAAAAGGTGATAGAAGCTGCTGTATTGTGCAAACTCTCTATGTCCTTTAGGGCTAACCCAGGCTAAGCAGCTGGGGATCCCTTGCTTATGCATAGAAATCGTGCCATCCCAAAGTCCAAGCAGCATAGAGATACCATTTTTCTTGTTAGGGATTTGTATTCCCTTCCCTCCAGAGTTCAAGCAGATGAGATGAGTTCATGGCCATATCTCCTCTTCATGGGGGGGAGGGAGAGGAATGCATTTAATAAAGTCTTTGTTCTTTGATGTTTCACAAAGGCTCATTTGGTTTCCATGGGCCGCCTTGGTGGACAGGACCTAACGCCTTCTGTAGAAAGCCAACATTTCTACATGAATTAATGCTGCTTTCCTGTTTGTTTGACTTACACAATTACAGAGGATTACAATGCAAACACTCACTATCACCGTATAACATGGGGTACAGATGTTGTAAGTAAGATGAATGCATGCAACATCCTACATGCATTTCATAAAGTCTAAACACTAAGCACGTTTTTATAACTCTAATACTTGTTTTAACAACACTAACACACAGGTGAGCCAGACTGGTTATGGCTGTGCATTTGTCTGTGTTCAGTTGAGGTCTTGGGGCCTTGGCCTGAGCAGTCACTTGGTCTGCCACTGTCGCAATGGCCTTCCCTGAAAAAGTCCAAAAGAACTTTCTGAACTCTTTCTAAAGTGTGAAGGGGGATCCAAAATAATAGAATTATGCCACAACATAAAGGCAATTAAATGATTAATGACTAACACCCGCTCTCGGAAGGAGAGTCGAGGCAAACACTACTTCCACCTTTGCAACCTCTCCTCCAACTTTTCCATACCCCCCTCCCAACTCTGACCCAAAATATCATCTGGTCCCAGCATAATTCCGAGTGCCTTAAAGCCATTTCAGCTCCACAATAGCCCCCTCTAGCAAAGTCGGGGGCGGGAGATCACCCAAGCCTCCAATAAGAGTGTGCCACTCTTCTCCCAATTTATATGAGCTGAGCAAGCCTTCATAAAAGAGTGCTGACAGTCTGTCAAAACCTGGCCATCACAATCATGAGTAATACAGTCACGTCGTCAGCAGATGCAGAAACTTTCACCAGAGTACAAGCTGGTACAGGGAGAGAAAGGCCGGAAGGCTCTTTTGAAACATGCATAACAGAGGCTTGATAGAAAGAACCTACAGTAACCCAGAGAGGAAACAACCCTATCTGAGTCCCCTGCAGACTGGAAAGGGGGCTCTTAAACCACCGTTCACTTTAAGTATTGTTATACAGTGACTGAAAGTAGGAGACAAATCTGGGCCCAAAACCAAAAGCACGAAGTGTGAAAAACAAGTATCCATGATCTACATGATCAAAAGCTTTTTTGTGATTAAGGGAAATTCACCCAACATTCAAATTCAGACATTTCTGAGGCTAAAATTAAATCCTGCAATAAGAAAATGGACCAGTTGGGGACATAATGGGTCCAATCAGGGTGCACGACCAAACCAATCAGTCTGTTTTTTTCCCCTGGCCTTTGAAAATAGTTTTTCTAGTTGGAGCAAAGCAGGGATATGAGTCTCCAATTCTTCACCTCCCCAAGATCCCCCTTCTTAGGCAACAGGATAAGAACCATTTGACAACAACCAAATGGCGATATCTTCTCTCTGCTCTCCTGAAAAATCTGGAACAATTGAGGCCCAAGAAGGGTCAATGGCCTTATAAAACTCAATAGGCAAACCATCAATACCACGTGCCTTCACTGGAGCAAAGTCTTTTAGGGTAGAAGTCAATTCTGTATGTGTCAGATCCTGTTCAAGTCTGTCTACATCCATCATTGAGATCCTAGGAAGATCCTCAAAGAGCCGCTAAGTCTCAGATGGAGACGCTGGCTCTGCGGCATACAGGTCTGAGAAAAAAATCACTGCAAATTTCCTAATCCTTACATGATCTGAAAACACTTGGCCTGATGATTTCTTGAAGCGGCCAATCATCTTCTGTTTCTTCTCCAGGCTGAATTAAAAGTGAGTAGGTCATCCTTTTGAGAAAGGCCATGTACCCTCAATTTTGCTATCCAACAGAACTGTTTATTTATATATGTTTATATTTTTGTATTTGTATAGATTTGTATGACGGCTTGAAATATACATATATATTTCAAGCCCTCATACAATCCAGCATCATTACTGCCATGAAAGACTTCTAGTTCTACAATCCCCAACTCTGATTTCTCCATACTCCGGGAAAGGCCTAGGGTTTTCTGCTGCATGTATTGTGGACAAAGCATTTAATATTAATTTTACTCATCTCCCATCATTGTCTCAAGGAGGGGAAAACATCCTTTGAGGCAACCCAGGCTCCCCAAAAATGAACATCTTGTAAAAGGTGAGTGTTAAAATGCCAGTATGGGTGTCTTGAATAGAAGGGAGAGACAAGACAAATAAGCCCCCAGACCATGATCTGAAATCCCAGTAGGGACAGTATAGCTAGAAAGCAAATGAGACAAAAGAGTGAAAACAGCCCAAATGCGCCATAGAGAAAGAGATGGCACTAGCACTCAATCAAATGTAATGCTGCACATAAGGTTGAAAATGTCACTACACATCAGTCAGGTCAGAAGCCTGCAAAAGAGTTGCAAGTCACTGAGCAGAAAGTGGATGCCGTTCCAAATGATTCCTATCCAATCTCTCATTAAGAATACAATTAAAATTATCTTGCAAAATTAAAATATCACTTGTCAAACAATTTGTCAAAAGAGCACCCAAGCGCTGAAAAACACACACCCTGTCTTTCCCTTCGGTAGGAGCATAGACAATAAGCAAAGAGAGATACTACTCAAAAGTAGCTTGAACTGTCAATAAATAGCTTGGGACAACTTCTGCTCAACCATTGACTCAGGCTAGTGACCTGTCCACAAAGAAAATGGCAACCCCTGCACTTGCAGTGGTACCATGATTCAGAAAATCTTTCTCTCTCCAATCAGCAAGCCAGCCAGTTTGGTTGTCTGCATCTGTTTGTCTCTTGCAAAAATGAAATGTCCACATTTTTTTGTGATAGGTGCTCAAAAAGAGCCATGCATTTTTTAATTTCCCTGTACCCAATCACATTCAGAGAGCCACTTTCAAAATTATCCCTCAGACCAATACTTATCAGAAAAAATAAGAAATAGACCTAGAAACCCCACCCCTAAACAAAACCACCAAATTTTCTGTATCCATTAATCTCCACATTTCCATTGGTCAAGGAGACAAGCACTTCCTTCATCAAGTAGTAGCTGAACCGACGAGGGGGGATGCCATTTTAGATTTGGTGCTGGTGAGTAGTGAGGACCTCGTTGAGGAAATGGTAGTAGGGGACAACCTTGGCTCGAGTGACCATGAGCTAATTCGGTTTAAACTAAATGGAAGGATTAACAGAAATAAAACTGTGACTAAGGTTTACGATTTCAAAAAGGCCAACTTTAATAAATTAAGGCAACTACTTAGGGAAGTGGATTGGGCTAACATACTTAGAGAGCTAACGGCAGATGAGGCCTGGGATTATTTCAAGCTGAAGTTGCACGAGCTGTCCGAGGCCTGTATCCCGAGAAAGGGGAAACGGTTAGTAGGCAGGAGAATTAGACCTAGCTGGATGAGCGGGCGTCTCAAAGGGGCGATTAAGAAAAAACAGAAAGCGTACAAAGAATGGAAGAGGGGAGAGATCGGCAAGGAAACCTACCTTATTGAGGTCAGAGCATGTAGGGATGCGGTGAGAAAGGCCAAAAGCCGTGTAGAGTTGGACCTCGCGAAGGGAATTAAATCCAATAGTAAGAGGTTTTATAGCCATATAAATAGGAAGAAAACAAAGAAAGAGGAAGTGGGACCGCTGAAGCATGTAGATGGAGTGGAGATTAAGGATAATCTAGGCATGGTACAATATCTAAATGAATATTTTGCGTCGGTGTTTAATAAGGCTAATGAAGGGCTTAGGAATAGAGGGAGCGGGACAGAGGGGAATAAAGGAGGGGCGATTGCAATTACAGTATCAGAGGTGGAAGCCAAACTTGACCAGCTAAATGGGACTAAATCGGGCGGACCGGATGATCTCCATCCTAGAATATTGAAGGAGCTGGCGCGAGAAATTGCAAGCCCCTTGGCGATAATTTTTAATAAATCTGTAAACTCGGGGGTGGTACCAATGGACTGGAAAATAGCTAATGTGGTTCCTATTTTTAAGAAGGGGAAAAAAAGTGACCCGGGTAACTACAGGCCTGTTAGTTTAACTTCTGTAGTATGCAAGGTCTTGGAAAAAATTTTGAAGGAAAAAGTAGTTAAGGACCTTGAGGTGAATGGCAATTGGGACAAATTACAACATGGGTTTACGAAAGGCAGATCGTGCCAAACCAACTTGATCTCCTTCTTTGAGAAAGTAACAGACCTTCTAGATAAAGGAAATGCGGTGGATCTAATTTACCTCGATTTTAGTAAAGCGTTTGATACTGTGCCGCACGAGGAATTATTGGTTAAATTAGAAAAGATGGGGATCGATATGAAATTCCAGAGGTGGATAAAGAACTGGTTAAAGGGGAGACTGCAGCGGGTAGTACTGAAAGGTGAACTGTCGGGTTGGACGGAGGTCACCAGTGGGGTTCCTCAAGGTTCGGTTTTGGGTCCGATTTTATTCAATCTATTCGTTACTGACCTCGGAACCAAATGTAGGAGTGGGCTGATAAAGTTTGCGGATGACACAAAGTTGGGAGGTATTGCCAATTCGGAGAAGTATCGGGATATTCTGCAGGGAGACTTGGATGACCTTGTAAATTGGAGTAACAATAATAGGATGAGATTTAATAGTGAGAAGTGTAAGGTGATGCATTTAGGGATGACTAACAAGAATTTTAGTTATAAGTTAGGGACGCATAGGTTGGAAGTGACGGAGGAGGAGAAGGACCTCGGAGTCCTGGTTGATCGCAGGATGACTATGAGTCGGCAATGTGACGTGGCTGTGAAAAAAGCTAATGCGATTTTGGGATGCGTTAGGCGAGGTATTTCTAGTAGGGACAGGGAGGTGCTGCTTCCGTTATACAAGGCGCTGGTGAGACCTCATTTGGAGTACTGTGTGCAGTTCTGGTCTCCTATGTTTAAAAAGGATGAACTCAAACTGGAACGGGTACAGAGAAGGGCCACTAGGATGATCCGAGGAATGGAAAACCTTTCCTATGAAAGGAGACTCGAGGAGCTCGGTTTGTTTAGCCTAACCAAAAGAAGGCTGAGGGGGGATATGATTGCTCTTTTTAAATATATCAAAGGGATTAATACCAAGGAGGGAGAGGAATTATTTCAGCTCAGTAGTAATGTGGACACGAGAACGAATGGATATAAACTGGCCATGGGGAAGTTTAGGCTTGAAATTAGAAGAAGGTTTCTAACCGTCAGAGGGGTGAAATTTTGGAACAGCCTTCCGAGGGAAACGGTGGGGGCGAAAGACCTTTCTGGCTTCAAGATTAGGCTTGATAAGTTTATGGAGGGAATGGTTTGAAGGGATAACGTGATTTTAGTCAATTAGGCATTAACGTGCCATCGCGGGTAAAATGAGGGTCCGGCTGTAGAATCTTGCCTGTATGCTCGGGGTTCTGCTGATCGCCATATTTGGGGTCGGGAAGGAATTTTCCTCCAGGGTAGATTGGCAGAGGCCCTGGAGGTTTTTCGCCTTCCTCCGCAGCATAGGGCAGGGGTCGCAGGCTGGAAGATTCTGTTGTGGGTGGGTCAGCTTTTGTGGCCTGCATCATGCGGGAGGTCAGACTAGATGACCATATTGGTCCCTTCTGACCTTAAAGTCTATGAGTCTATGAGTCTACTTTGTCATCAATTTGTCAATCTGTATAACTTCTGTTTGTCCAACTCAGACGTGACTCACAGTATTCTGAGCAGACAGCAACAACAGATTAAGGTCAGGAAACCAATCTGCTACTTCTACTCCACGTTTCCCTGTAGTCTCATCCAGAAACCTACCAATAGCGTCCGGGTACAATCCCCTCTCAGGGTGTTCAGTACTTAAAGAATATGTGAGTTTGTCATCCCCCACATTCTGACTCAGAGTCATTACTGACCTCAAGGAGGGGAACCTCAGAGACCGGAGGGAGAGCGGCTGCTGGGACTGGGGTGGGGATCAAAACTGATACCTGAGAATTCTCTATGTCCCCAAGAACCACCCTCAGCAGTGGGCATCCCAACTGCAGTGACCAAACAAACCCGCTTTGCAGCACTCTCCAAAAATGGATCCCCTGCCTCCTTCAACAGACGTTTTTTGCCGTGGGGCTTTGCCAGCAAGCCAGATTCCTCAGCCAAGGCTGCAGATTCCATAGCAACAGCTTCAGCCTCCATTTTGCAGTCAGACTCAGACCACCGAGTCAGGCGCTGCAGAACCAGTAATACCGTCTCTCTCAGGTTATAAAGGGGACACTACCTCACCTTCCCCCAATCCAACATCCCCAGAGATACTGGAGCCTGTTGGGACCCAGTATCTGTCCTAGCCACCCAGCACCCCTGTGCTTTACTCTCAGAAACCTCCACGTGCCCAGGGAAACTTTTAAACTTCGGAAGCATTGTTTAAATATCATATACATCTGCCTACAAAAGGACAACACATGCCAAACCTCTGGGATATTACAACCCAAAGGAATCCACCTAATAGTGCTAGTGATCTTACCATAACTCGCCAGGTCTCTAGCCAGTTACTCATTTCCTAAAAAAAGGAAGAGCCTTAAAGATCGTGACAGCAGATGTTGAGAGGGGCACTACAGGGGCAAAAACATCCCGCACAACAATCTCCTCCACAACCGTTTGCTCAGCGTGCCAACAAACACAACAGCTTTGCTCATGTGGGATGCATACCTCATTTTTAAACTCCATCACCTTCCGCACACTTAGAACATGCTCCTCCACAGGAGCAGAGTCTGGAGGCAAAATCCGCAACCCATGGCAACAGGTTAAACCCTCATGATCCACAAGAAACTGAGCCAGTGGGCAGACAAAGCTTGTGAAAACAAAAGAAATCCTGAAATTAAACCCATAACCACCACAAAACTAAACAAACACAAAAAACCAAAACCCCATTTCCCACCAGAAACACAGAGAGAACAGCAAAGCACACACACTCCCACAGTCCTTTGCGAGAGATTGTGTATTTTATATTATCGATATTTACATCTCACACACACAAACAAAAGTGTATACACACACACACACGTATGTATACCATTATAGGAGTGTGTGTGAAGTAAATATCAACAAGATAGACTATGGGAGTTTTACTGCTGATGTAGTTGGGACTAAGTTTGCCGTATGGTGTATTAGAAACAGAAGCCAGTCTCTTGCAAATCACAAACATTGGAAAACATTAGCTTCAATTAACAAGTTGGAGTTGTAGGGAATGCTTGTTAATTGGTTTGAAAAATGCATAAACAGAAACAGAAGCTGAGTGGATATTGAGTGTATATCTTTAGCTTCACTGTTCATTGTAGTCAGCCCCTCCTTTCATTCTTGTGAAATAGCAATTAGAAGAAAGTTAATACTTTCTCCTGGAAGTTTAGAGAGAAGGGAGGTCATGTGTATGAGCTGTAATCTCTGACCTATTTTTACATGCTCTTACTTCAGCTGCATCATTACATTCTCTGCAAGAGAGGGCAGGAGTTGATTGTCAGGTTGTCCTAAAACCAAATTGAATGCTGTTCAGGTCAGAGAGGAGATGCACCAAGCTCCTGTGTCTCTATGGAGGTTTGCTAATTAAATCTAGAGCAAGGGAAAGAGAGAGTGGGTACAGATTTTGAAGACAGACTTTCAGGATGATAAACATAGAAGCGCTGTTCGGAATGAGATGTTCCTCTTTGTGATCATCTTCTTGAACTATCTTAACATTTTTATAAATAAATCCTAGGGCATATGCCATCCCCAATGTGGGAGAGACCTATGATGGGCACAAGGCACCTAGCTAATGTCTATACTGCAATTGGAAGTAAACCTCCTAGCTTGGGTGGTCAGATTCACATTAGCTTGGCTTGAGCTAGTGTGCTAAAAATAGCAGTGTGGACACTGAGGCTTGGGTGGCAGCTCAGGCTCTAAAGCCTACCAGACCCCCTCGGTCCAAGCGTGGGTGGTTAGCCTGAGCCTGTGCTGGTACTGCAACACCCACACTGCTACTCTAGCGTACTAACTCGAGCTGAGCTAGCACGAGTCTGTCTACCTGGGCTGGGAGGCTTGCTCACAGCTGCAGTGTAGACTTATCCTTGACAAGGTCCCCCTCATTTTCCCCTCGATATTTTCATTGAAGGAGGGTGTTTGTGCCACTAACCACAAAAACAAACAAACAGAAAAGACCCCAACAACCAAGGACAGGCCATCTGTGTGGAAGCCATTTGCCTCTGTACTGCCTCTGCTGTATCTCTCTGCCAAGCTGCCGGGGACTCTGTAGCTAATATTTCCTCTGGAGGGGATGATGTGCAGAATGTGCAGGAGCTATGTGCAAAAGTTAATACTGACTGTCTGATGTTCTGCCGGATTTGGGGAGAGGGCTGAAATGATGCATTTCCTCCTCTCCATGGAATTCAAGTAAGGGGCAGGGTGTGAATGATGCTGAAGAGTTACCATTTCCCCCATCCATGGGTTCTCTCCCCTTTTCGTTTAGGGGCTGTGGGGACAACTTGAGTCTTATTTTATGTATCATTTTTTAAAAAGAAAGCCTCTGTTTTCTGTTGTTATCTTTGCTTCTGGAACTCTGAACATTTGATTTCTAGAGCCACAACTTGTAAATCCTCATCTCCTATGTTAGATGTATCTATTTCTTAATGAGCCCCTCGTAGCCTAGTTAGCTGGTTCTGCATTTATGAAGTGACACAAAGGACCTCCCTTTGCAAAGTGCCACTGCCTTTCCCACTCCTTATGAAGACAAATTATTAATTTTTCCCTCTTAATTAGGTTCCATCTGCTGTTCGTGTCTTGAATTCTAAAGGTTATAGTTATTACCATATTCATAAAACCGCCCAACTGTGTAAGAGAACTTTAACAACAATTTTAAAGCCAAGATTCTCCATTATGCTTTATCCAGTGTACTGTCTGAAGTTAATGGTAGGGGAGTGGATCATACAGGACAGGGTTCTACATATTCTGTCTCCATTGCCTGGTCTTAAAAACATGCCACACTGCAAAGAGAAATATTTCTGTAGTCCAGTACACATCATATAAACTAGGGCATTCAACATAAAATACATAAAGAGGAAATGTGCGTAGTTGAGTGACTCTTGGATGAAAATCTACACACACACACACACACACACACACACACACACACACAAGCAGGTTTTCATTCAAGGATGGAGTTGGATCAAGACAGTGGTGCTGAAACAATTTTTATAGTGGGGCTTCTGAGAGCCATTGAACCAAACTGTAAACCCTATATATAATGGAAATCACTTCAAGACAACATGTGCGGCAGCACCACCAACACCCCTAGTTCCAGCACCTGTGGGTCAAGATATGAAGGAAACAAGAGGAGAGACAGCCTTGGCTTTGTATATAAAGAAATCTAAAATGAAACTTGATGACCAGGTTGAATAATGTTTGAAGTTTGATTGGGTGTTGCTGGGAAACTGATCTAATGCACGTTACCTTAGGAGTAAGACAAGGCTACAGGAAAGTATTGAAATTGCAGCATTTAGTGCAGGGATAATTTCCTGTCTCTCCCAACGTGTAGACCCAACTGCACTCACTTCCCTCTTCCCATTTCCCCCCCCCCCCCCCTTGTCCTAGTTCAGGGGTTATTAGGCACATGGAGTGCTAATTTACCTTTTATCTCATAGCCTAGACTTGCTTTGTCTGAGTAAAGGTAATCTATGCAGGAGGGGGGAGAAATTAAAGACACCTTTGGATTGCTCTTTATTATAACTTTAAGAAGTGCCTGATTGTCTCATTGATGGCAGAACACCTTCACTGTGATATTGCATGTAATCTTTAAAAACAGAGGCCCTGTCATGGCATCGATTATCCCACGGCACTTCCTGAAAGGAGGAGAGGGTTCCCTCAGTGTTCTTGCCCCAAATTCCCTCTCCTTCCACACCCCATGCTGTTGCACAGTGCGCTATGCTCTTGTTTGCCAGTGCTGTGTGTGTATAGTTTGAGAGTTGCTTGAGGATCTGTTGGAATGAAAGGTGCTATGTAAATGTTAATTATTAGTATTACAACTATTGTGAAACATTTGCAAATTCATTATCCTAAATGTATCGTTGTCTTTAACTTTGAGTTAGCTGTCCCATTGTAGAGTCTACCATGTTGCTGACAAAGACTGACTAAAACACACATGTAATTGTTATCACACACAGAAAAACAAAGTGCGTTGTCTGTCTGGTGCACTGTCTGAGCCAGTTTGGACACCAGGAGTAACAATCAATTCAAGAATAAGGCATCAGTGCAGAGAAGTGTTCTTAGCAGTTACTATTTAATTAACTCTTGCTATGACTGAGGGAGGATGAGCGGCCAGTGTAATTTGCATATAGAAGCCTATTTCACAAGGACTCTGTGAGTAGCTATATCTTTATGGGAGATTAAAAAGAGTTTGCTTTTTAATTTTAGCTATTGGTGACAGATTTCAGTGTGTGTTGCTCATGGTAAAGGTGATGTGGGTGTCTCTTCAATAGATTTGTTTGCATAGTATAAACTGTAGTCAAGATAACATCACACTTGTGACTAGAGCTTTATGACAGGGATATTTGACACAGGCTATAAATTCTTTCCTCACCAGACCTTTACATGTATTTTCAGGCATTTCAAGAATTCCATCCGTCTCAGTGCTGCCCTTAGGAGAGTTCAGGATTTAGGGAAAGAAATACATCCCAGGACAGAGGTCAAAACTCTGTTTAGGTTATTAAGCTGAAACATGTATTTAGGCATTGATAGCACAATACAGTTCAATTCAGTGTGACATTTTTAGCTTGACAAACTATGTGAGTGTTGCTAAAATATGTTTTAAAGACTGGCCTCTCAGGTATCTGTCAGGGTTAGGTGAGATCTGCCTACCATAGGGACACTATGTTTGGAGTCTGATCCCCTGAGTCTATTAGTCAACAGTGTTCAATGCTGACTTGGTGGCAGGTTGCTACATACAGTGCCACCATCTTCACCACTTTTCTCCTAGGATTAGGCACAGTTTTGCTTCATAGCTCTTGAGAAGTCTTTTATGATTCATAATAATTTTGAGGAAATATCTCCCTCGTGTTTGGGTATTGGAGTAGAAAGTGCCTCTCTGCTTCAGACTGTCCTCTGTTGCATTGATTGCACAGTTGCTTTTCTCTGGGTTTGGACTGTGCTCTGTGCTGCTCAATTTCCACCTGTAGTTTATGGTAACAGTTCCTATTTGGTGGGAATCTACTTGTGCATTTCGTTGAAGTGGGCTAGCCTGTTAGTATAATGGGTTGGTGCAGGCATGTGTAGCAATCTAGCTTTTTGCTGTTTTGGGATTTCTTTCCAGTGACTCATATACATTGGTGTATTTGGTCTAACATTTTGGGTCAGAATTATTTGCTTGATTCGAGGGAGTGAGGAAACTTAGAAGTGGATCATGTTTTCATTTGGATTCTGTTTGTCTTTCTGGGTCATGCTAGAGAAGGTAGGCCTCATTTAGGGTGACCAGATGTCCCGATTTTTATAGGGACAGTCCTGATATTTGGGGCTTTTTCTTATATAGGCTCCTATTACCCCCCACCCCCGTCCCGTTTTTTCACACTTGCTGTCTGGTCACCCTAGCCTCATTTAAAGAAAAAAAAATCAACCCTCTGTGTATGAGAGAGCTTAGATTAGTACTATCTTGCAGTAGTTCAGCATGACCACTTATTTTGCGTGTAAGGAGAAAGAAGGGGAAGTAAGGCAATAAGGATCTTTTTCTGGCATAGCGTAAGGAACTAGAAATTTAGGAATTAGCAATTTTGGAGAAAATAATATAATTTTTGGTTTACTTAGAGGGGGAAAGGTCCAAAGTAAATATGCTTTACTGTCTAAGGCAATGGCATTCAGAGTAAAAATTTGTTCTCTTCTTCCGGGATTCACAGCAGTAGCTGAAGCAGAGAGTAAATGAGGAGTTAAGGGCTGGTCTTGTTTGAACCTTTTTAGAACGATGGTGGTAAAACGGGGGAGAGGGGGAGGGAAAAGCCTATAATGGAAAGGAGTGAAGGAAATGACCCTCCCTCTCACTGCCTGAGGTCTCTTATGGGGGCTGAAGAAATGGACGGTGGAAAAGGTTTCTGCACCGCAAGATTAGTCATAGGTGTGTGTGTGTGGTAGGGGGATGAGCAGGGCCATCCTTAGGCATACGCAGAATACACAGCTGTGTGCTTCGTATGCGACATCGCTGGCGGCCAACCCTGTCCCCCAGCTGGACCCCCTGTGGGGTGCACCCACTGCAAGGGGCAGGAACATTCATAGAGGGGTGTGGGGCCTGGGACAACTCCCTCTGCCCTTGCCCCGCCTCTTCCCGGCCTCACCCCCCCATTTCCCACCTCTTCTCCCAAGCTCCCTCCCCCAGCGACGGACGCGGCCCAGGGGATTAGCGGGGGGGCCTGGCGCTGGCAGCAGGGGTCAGGCCTACTCCCACACTCACCGCTACACTCTGCTGGCTCCCTGCTGTGTCGCTCCGCTTCCCGCCGCCAGTGAGTGTGGGGGTGGGAGGAGACCCTTTCCCCCAAGCCCCCTCCCTCAAGCGACATGGCTGGGTCGTTCCACTTCCTGCTGCTGGCGTCAGGCCCCCCACTAATCCCCTGGGCTGCTATGGGCCTGTGAGGCTCCCCAAAGTGGCCCCCCACAGCTCCTGCCTCCGCGGCCCTGCAGGCCTCGTGCGCAGCCCAGACCCTCTGCCGGGGGTGGGGGGTAGCAGGTGCTCAGGCTGCATAGGCATCATAATTGATAGGGACGGGGCTGGGGATGAGGTGGGGATGTGTAAGGCTGCCTATATCAATATATCTTTATCTGTCTATGCTGTGACATAATTTGGAATTATTTTTCAACTTTAGTGCTGCAAGTTTAAGTGTAGTGTATGGCCTGAGGGCCCTATTTCTGGCCACTTATTTAGCTGTGTTGTAGGAATAAAGGGGGAAGTGATTTTTGTTTCCCATGAACAGGGGGAGAAATACTGATGCAGAGCAGGTTGGTCAAATGCTGCCTGTGCCTTAGAAGCCAGAATGGTGTACACATTCCCACTTTGCACTAGAGCCAAAGCACCTGCTCTGTGAGAGGAATCAGCTAAATTACTAGATGTAATTGATGTTTGTGCAAAACAGGGAACATTTGTTTTTCTCTCCTTGTGGTTAATGCTCAGCATGATAATGTAAATGAGTTCTCAACTCCCCCTCCCTGTCCTATTCCATCACACATACTTTTTACCCTTTTCCTTTGTCTTGTGGGTACTAACAGTTGCTAAATGGTTTTTATGGAGGATAATATATTTAGGAAGCAATTTCCATTTGAGATTTTAACTGCTGCCTCTTCCTTTTTGCGACTTAGGAATGGAAAGCAGATATAATACAGTTATCTTTCCAAGATGAGTCACTTTAAAGCATGTGCGCGTAATATATAGTTTTTAATAATCTTTCCTGCCATAGAGCATAAACTGGTCTCAGAACGAGGACAACCAGATGAAACTTGCTTCCCTGTAAACATGGCTTGAGCAGAATCAGCCAATTTCAAGGCAGATTAGTGTCTGTGCAATGAAAACAGGATAAGGAAAGTATGAATATAAGGATAACGGGAACATCAGTTGAAGAGCAAAAAATCTGCATGAGATCACTTTTATTTTATTTATTTATTTATTTATTTATTTATGACACAAAAATATTTTTGGTTGACTACATTATGTCCTGCCTCTCGATTCTTCCATGCTTTAAGCCTAGAGCGATGTGTGGCAGGGTAACGTTCTTCCATACATTCTGGCAGCTCATGATTTCGGTCTGCAGATTACCTTGGCCTGTTCAATGTTACCACAGACCCATGTAAGCAGCAAACATTTTCCTAACATTCGTCCCAGACCATGCTTTGGTTTGCTTGTCTAATTTCATACCAAACTATACTTTTTAATGAGTCTGTTCCCAAGCCAAAGTAGTGGGTCACTGTGACTTTTCAGCTTCATCTTCACACATGCTAAATTGTTTAGGCCTCTCAATTTGTCTGGATTTGATTAACTTTTCTTGTGCTCAGTGGTTTGCCTGCTGGTGACTGGCTTCATGAGGCCTGTTCCTGCTAGTTTAGACTCTGGGAGCCGACCCATTTCTCCCTTAGCTTCCTTCGCTGCCTTGTTTATTTTCCTAGCCAGCAGGACGGCCAGCCTCAGAGAGGAGGGAGACTACTTGTCACTTCTCAAAACTGCAGGCAGCATAAAACAAAACAAACACCCCAACCCCCAAATAACCCCCAAACACAGAGAGCAGTAGAACAACATTGGTGGCGGAGAGGTATCACTAACTAATCAGCTGTAGCTTTCAGCTCAAGGTGTTGTTGCCAGGATTCTACCACCACTGTATTTCAAGGCTAAATGAAAGGCCTGCAGTTTCTTGTGGACATACTGCTCTACTTGAAGGTGAGTCTTAGACATCTAAATGGCAGTGGTGTCTTAAATCTGGGCCATTTGTGCAACTGTGTAAGGCAGTGCTTCTCAAAGTCGGGCCGCTGCTTGTTCAGGGAAAGCCCCTGGCGGTCCGGGCCGGTTTGGTTACCTGTTGCGTCCGCAGGTTCGGTCGATCGCGGCTCCCGGTGGCTGCAGTTTGCCGCTCCAGGCCAATGGGGGCTGTGGGAAGCGGCGCAGGCCGAGGGATGAGCTGGCCGCCCTTCCCGCAGCTCCCATTGGCCTGGAGTGGCGAACCGCGGCCAGTTCCCTGAACAAGCGGCGGACCGGCTTTGAGAAGCACTGGTGTAAGGCTCTGCTTTCTCAGACCTCACACTATACATGTGACCCACCACTGAATCCACCTTTCTTGATTACTCTGTCTGTGAGCCTCTTTGGCTCTGGTGACAGTAGGTCACAGAAGATGAAGATGCTATTCCCTAATTGCTCTACACTATTACCCCAGTCTCCACTTGGAAAGTCACACTTCAGTTCCACCTCCTGGCTTCCCAGTTCATGTAAGAATGTCCTGAGAAGCCATAGAGTCTCATAAACAAGGTGTGTTAAGTGTGTGTTTACCACAGCCCGATGAAGAGGTAGAGGCAGGAAGGCAGCAAAAAACCAAAAGGTTAAGGTGGATACAAAGAGGCTGAAGGACCCAGTCATTAGTGGATGGGGAGTTGAATGTATCCCTGCAAGGCTGGTCCTATGGAGTTGGTTGATGAACCTAGGGCTGACACTGACAAATTGACAGTCTTGGATGCTTTGCCAGAAGTGAGACGATCCCCTTTGTAGTCTCTCATCATTACAGCACAGAATGCATTGTGTGATTAAATAGGTTTCCCTTGGGACTTGGAATTTGATATTGTTTCAACAGAGCCCTTTTTCCTTTGATGCAAATAATTCCAATATATCTGAATATTTTACTCCCTTTTAAATTATTGTGATCAGACAAACAGGTTAAAATTGCAATTTACTATGAATAAACTAGGTTCGACGGGGACAGGTGAGCAAAGCCCGCAGGTAAGTGGGGAACATGGAGACCTGGGAGATGGGTCGGAAACGAGAGGGAGTGTGGGCTATATTGGCAGAGAGAAAGGAGGGTCAGGACAAAACTGGGAGGAAAGATCAAACCAGTATCTTAGATGCCTATATACAAATGCGAGAAGTATGGGTAATAAGCAGGAAGAACTGGAAGTGCTAATAAATAAATACAACTATGACATTGTTGGCATCACTGAAACTTGGTGGGATAATACACATGATTGGAATGTTGGTGTGGATGGATACAGCTTGCTCAGGAAGGATAGACAGGGGAAAAAGGGAGGAGGTGTTGCCTTATATATTAAAAATGTACACACTTGGACTGAGGTAGAGATGGACATAGGAGATGGAAGTGTTGAGAGTCTCTGGGTTAGGCTAAAAGGGGTAAAAAACAAGGGAGATGTCATGCTAGGAGTCTACTACAGGCCACCTAACCAGGTGGAAGAGGTGGATGAGGCTTTTTTTAAACAACTAACAAAATCATCCAAAGCCCAAGATTTGGTGGTGATGGGGGACTTCAACTATCCGGATATATGTTGGGAAAATAACACAGCGGGGCACAGACTATCCAACAAATTCTTGGACTGCATTGCAGACAACTTTTTATTTCAGAAGGTTGAAAAAGCTACTAGGGGGGAAGCTGTTCTAGACTTGATTTTAACAAATAGGGAGGAACTCGTTGAGAATTTGAAAGTAGAAGGCAGCTTGGGTGAAAGTGATCATGAAATCATAGAGTTTGCAATTCTAAGGAAGGGTAGAAGGGAGAACAGCAAAATAGAGACAATGGATTTCAGGAAGGCGGATTTTGGTAAGCTCAGAGAGCTGATAGGTAAGGTCCCATGGGAATCAAGACTGAGGGGAAAAACAACTGAGGAGAGTTGGCAGTTTTTCAAAGGGACACTATTAAGGGCCCAAAAGCAAGCTATTCCGCTGGTTAGGAAAGATAGAAAATGTGGCAAAAGACCACCTTGGCTTAACCACGAGATCTTGCATGATCTAAAAAATAAAAAGGAGTCATACAAAAAATGGAAACTAGGACAGATTACAAAGGATGAATATAGGCAAACAACACAGGAATGCAGGGGCAAGATTAGAAAGCCAAAGGCACAAAATGAGCTCAAACTAGCTACGGGAATAAAGGGGAACAAGAAGACTTTTTATCAATACATTAGAAGCAAGAGGAAGACCAAAGACAGGGTAGGCCCACTGCTTAGTGAAGAGGGAGAAACAGTAACCGGAAACTTGGAAATGGCAGAGATGCTTAATGACTTCTTTGTTTCGGTCTTCACCGAGAAGTCTGAAGGAATGCCTAACATAGTGAATGCTAATGGGAAGGGGGTAGGTTTAGCAGATAAAATAAAAAAAGAACAAGTTAAAAATCACTTAGAAAAGTTAGATGCCTGCAAGTCACCAGGGCCTGATGAAATGCATCCTAGAATACTCAAGGAGCTAATAGAGGAGGTATCTGAGCCTCTAGCTATTATCTTTGGAAAAGCATGGGAGACGGGAGAGATTCCAGAAGACTGGAAAAGGGCAAATATAGTGCCCATCTATAAAAAGGGAAATAAAAACAACCCAGGAAACTACAGACCAGTTAGTTTAACTTCTGTGCCAGGGAAGATAATGGAGCAAGTAATTAAGGAAATCATCTGCAAACACTTGAAAGGTGGTAAGGTGATAGGGAACAGCCAGCATGGATTTGTAAAGAACAAATCATGTCAAACCAATCTGATAGCTTTCTTTGATAGGATAACGAGCCTTGTGGATAAGGGTGAAGCTGTGGATGTGGTATACCTAGACTTTAGTAAGGCATTTGATACGGTCTCGCATGATATTCTTATCAACAAACTAGGCAAATACAATTTAGATGGGGCTACTATAAGGTGGGTGCATAACTGGCTGGATAACCGTACTCAGAGAGTTGTTATTAATGGTTCCCAATCCTGCTGGAAAGGCATAACGAGTGGGGTTCCGCAGGGGTCTGTTTTGGGACCGGCTCTGTTCAATATCTTCATTAACGACTTAGATATTGGCATAGAAAGTACGCTTATTAAGTTTGCGGATGATACCAAACTGGGAGGGATTGCAACTGCTTTGGAGGACAGGGTCATAATTCAAAATGATCTGGACAAATTGGAGAAATGGTCTGAGTTAAACAGGATGAAGTTTAACAAAGACAAATGCAAAGTGCTCCACTTAGGAAGAAAAAATCAATTTTACACATACAGAATGGGAAGAGACTGTCTAGGAAGGAGTACGGCAGAAAGGGATCTAGGGGTTATAGTGGACCACAAGCTAAATATGAGTCAACAGTGTGATGCTGTTGCAAAAAAAGCAAACATGATTCTGGGATGTATTAACAGGTGTGTTGTGAGCAAGACACGAGAAGTCATTCTTCCGCTCTACTCTGCTCTGGTTAGGCCTCAGCTGGAGTATTGTGTCCAGTTCTGGGCACCGCATTTCAAGAAAGATGTGGAGAAATTGGAAAGGGTCCAGAGAAGAGCAACAAGAATGATTAAAGGTCTTGAGAACATGACCTATGAAGGAAGGCTGAAAGAATTGGGTTTGTTTAGTTTGGAAAAGAGAAGACTGAGAGGGGACATGATAGCAGTTTTCAGGTATCTAAAAGGGTGTCATAAGGAGGAGGGAGAAAACTTGTTCACCTTAGCCTCTGAGGATAGAACAAGAAGCAATGGGCTTAAACTGCAGCAAGGGAGGTCTAGGTTGGACATTAGGAAAAAGTTCCTAACTGTCAGGGTGGTTAAACACTGGAATAAATTGCCTAGGGAGGTTGTGGAATCTCCATCTCTGGAGATATTTAAGAGTAGGTTAGATAAATGTCTATCAGGGATGGTCTAGACAGTATTTGGTCCTGCCATGCGGGCAGGGGACTGGACTCGATGACCTCTCGAGGTCCCTTCCAGTTCTAGAATCTATGAATCTATGAGTGTCACGTAGGTATGTACAGTATGTTCATTGTTCAATGTTTCTTTCGGTAGGTCTTTTGGCTCAGGATGTGAATGTTTTAAATAGTAAATCAGCCTGTTAAAATTGGTTGAACGTGAAGCTGTTAAAAGCTGAAGACTCATACTTCTCAAATAATGAAGAAGAGAAAATACACACATTGTGAATTCATTGTTCAAAGTAATGGCTGAGGTTGGGCATGCTCAGAAACATAAGTAGGTAGGTGGCAGATCTGTCAGGAGTTTTGAAGCCCATCTGATATTTACACTTTGGTCGATCTGTTTTATTTGGTAGTCCCACCTTGCAGCAATTTAACTTAGTCTGTTATTAGAGAGTATAAAATATACCAATGAATCAACCTGCCCAAAACCCATTCAGAATATTGTAATTCCATTTCATACCATATGGTATCTTGTATTGATTTATTACCTAACAAAAGCTGTTAGATAACTTCACTTCCAAAGAGTTATGTTTCCATGTCACATTTCTTGCTAATTTGAGGAAAGGATCCCTTTAAGGCTCAGTTGTGGTGATGATAGCAACTTTTTCTCTTGGGATGAAACTTTTTTCTCTTCAGAAAAGTGCTAATTTTCTCTGGGGTGTCATTCTTCCATTAATTGGGAGCATTTTGTAATCAGATCCATCACATTGTACCCACTCAGACAGACTTTCGATCAAAGACCTGAGTTAATTTAAACAAGAAAAGTCTGAACTTTCATTTTTTCCCTCATTTTAGACTTAAATTTCCCCTGTCCCACAGAACATGATGTTCTCATTTCTGTCAGAAAACTTGAATCAAATCATGAAATGGAGGTTTATGCTGAAATAATTAGCCATCATTGAGCTTCCAACTTTATTCTCCTTGTGTAATATTCCCCCCCCCTTTTTAAGCTTCTGTCCCACATTCAGACCTTGGTAAACTGAGGTTATGATTTAGATGCTGTTCCCCTTACATTTTTTAGAAATATTTACCAAAATAATGTAAAGCTTTAAGCATGATAAATTTCTCCTCACCTACCCTTGAATGCTTGCTTGCTTTGTATTTTTTAATATGAAAGAGATTATTTTGCATGTTAGGCGATACCATGTAGTTTCCTTCTGGGGGGTAGATGGAGGCTTAAATTGTGGAAATTTGGGGCCCCTATTGTCATAACCTTTCAAACCATAAAGGAATCCAGATAACTAGATTACAGTGATTTACAGCTGTTTCCTCAAAAAGTCAGTTCTCTTCATCTGTTGTTTGAAATGGAATGAGGGGTTTTTGTTTTTTTTACACACTAGGCTGACTGGAAAGTAATTCTCTCTAGTAATATGAAGAAAAAAGAGAGTATTATAGAAAATATGCTTTCAGAGGTGCAGCTTTCTACGACTCATGCCTCTTTATTTGCCATGCATGTTTGAGAACTAAGCCTGTGCACCACATACAATAAAAATTCCAATTCACTAGTAAATAATTTCTCTGATGAAGTGAGCCAGGGAGCAAGTTCCAATTTAAGTACTCAGCAGTACTGTGTGTTGTTAAGTTTCCGGATATCACTGTGGTGTCTGGCAGGAGCTCAAAGGAGCATATTTTTCTTCAAGTTAATCAGTGATAGGAGAAATTTGTAACACTTGCGTTCTTAGTGTTCTGTTGCTAATTTTGCTCTGTACACCTGGCATCGCGGCTCTCACTCCTCCTTCTGTGGAATTTTGTAAATTTACAGCAACAACAAAAAAAGAAGAGAGATTAAGGAGCTGTTATTGACTATGACAGAAATGCTATTGAATGTTCTACTGAGAACCAATTCATGCTTATATTTGGGATGGACAAATTAGTTAGTTTGGATAAAATGGGAACTGACTCAGTTGCCACTTAAAACTGATGCTTGATGCAGTTTAACTTTGTTACAGTTTTTTTCTCTGGTTTCATCCCCATGTGGAAATATTGCTTGAGTGTATTCTTGTGGTATTTTAAAATACCAGAAATTGTGTGATAGCCTTAATTTTGTTAATTTGAATTTTCAGATTGATTTGAAAACCTAATAGGTAGGATAATTGGTTGGATTAGGATCCAAATTATAGGGAGTTACCAAAACTTTGAACTTTTTGAGGTTCATGCTTCTTTGGTTTGAGCATTTAGCTGGGAATCAGAAGAATTGGATTTTATTTCCATATGTACCACTGACCCTTCCCCCCCCCCCACATGACCTTTTGTAAATCATTTGTGCCTCTTTATGCCTCAGTTTTCCTATCTATAAAATGGGGCAAAGGATTTTTTTTCCATTTTGCCAAAGCACTTAAAAATCTATGGATGAAAAGTGATATAGTATTTGAAACTATTAATCATATTTTTCTTCCTTTTTATTTTATTTTTTTTATTTCAAGGAACATTTTAATGGAGACAGGATTTTTGTTTGTTTGTTTGAATCATCAGTCTCAATGATGTCACTATCGCTTCTGAAGGAAATAATTATAATACAGTAGAACCTCAGAGTTATGAACTGACTGGTCAATCACCCACCTCATTTGGAACTGGAATTACACTATCAGGCAGCAGCAGAGACAGGACCCCTCCCCCCAAAAAAGGCAAATACAATACTGTGTTAAACGTAAACTACTAAAAAAAAATAAGGAAAGTTTAAAAAAAAATAACGTTGACAAGGTAAGGAAACTGTTTCTGTGCTTGTTTCATTTAAATTAAGATTATTAAAATCAGCATTTTTCTTCTGTGTAGTAAAGTTTCAAAGCTGTATTAAATCAATGTTCAGTTGTAAACTTTTGAAATAACCACCATAACATTTTGTTCAGAGTTACGAACATTTCAGAGTTATGAACAACCTCCATTCCCAAGCTATTTGTAACTCTTGAGGTTCTATTGTACCACTAACAGAGGGTTCTGTCTTCAAGTGGGGAAGAAACTGAAGAAGCAGATTAATAAATTAAAGTGAAAACCCTGGTTTCATGTATATTTCACAATTAACAAAAACAGAGGAACAAAAATACAGAGTGTATATGATAGACTGTATAAGCAAAATAATCTCTAACAAGAATACCTCTCAAAGTTTTTCATGAGCCATCAGAGGTGGCCTTTAACTTGAATTGGAACCAGCATCATTTACACTCTGGCTGCTGCGTAACTGCAACGTTCCATTTTAATTGTATGTAGTTAAATAGGCTTCCCTAGCAACTTCAAGAGTGTAATTACATAGCTGGCTAATATAATGTCTTTATGAAGGGACTGCATTATTGTTACAATTTTTGTCCAAGGCACATTAAATCACTTTTTATGTCTTATATAATCAATGGGCTTTTATACATTTGTAACAGATTTATTAACAAAGACTCTGACAGTAAATATTCTGTGTTTTTAACTGATTAGACATTCCACCTGTTCCTCATGTTACAGATGCTATAAACAGGGAGGAATGCGAATGACTGACAACTGAAATTACCGAACAGTGTGGAAGTCAGAGAAGTATAGTTTAATACAATCTTTCACACAATTGTGTACAGCTTTCAATTAAACAGATAGCAGGCAGCTAATATTGAGTTGCGGGGTCAAACAGCCTGCAGAGCCCTACTGTTTCTCTATTTCACTTTCCCAGCATTGTGGATATCCAGTATGTCAGTGAGATTGGGAGGACTTCTGCTCCTCACCCCAGGGGTCTTTTAAAGGTAGGCATAGAAGAGGAGCTGTTGACTCATTTAAAGAAGGAGAGGGCTGAAATTAGCTGATTTTGGACAGAACATTTTGCTTTGGGAATAATTGAAAGTTTGGTCTGGACATTATTTTGGCTGAACTAGCTTGCTGTTCTCTGTAAAGACCCTATAGGAGCCTGACCTCATTAATATCCTAACTACAGAGTTAGCATACTAGGTACTTAAAAGTGTAGAATTTTGAGTAGCTAGAAGCTTTTTTTCTTTTAAAATTCAACTTCTGAGAATAAAGAAAACACTTATTGTTTGTGAAGTCTACTGTCAGAATAAAGCCCACTCTCCTCTCCAGCCAAATGCCAACTGCATAATCCAGGGGTTTGGGAAGGAGACCTAGGGTCCTTTTGAGCTCCAGCAGGCCACGGAGATTTTTCTCAGTTTTTGGATGGCAAACCTTGGCAAAACACTAAGCCAACTCTCTTCTAAGCAGGGAGAGAGCAACCTTATCCTTTTTATAATGACATTTTTTCTAATTTTGTTTTGGACAGGTGAGTCTTGGACATTATCCATCTGGAATAGTAGGTACGTAATAAAAAGCCCCAGTATGGCAAAGCGCTGTTCTCATTTCCAAATCCCCTCAGACATATTGTACTTTGGATTCTGGCAGCAACAGCCCCTATGGTTTTCAGAGGTCACTATGTCTACAGACAAAAAGGCATGTATTGAAAACACTTTTATACAAGCAGTATCTGAGGAGAAAATAAATTAAAAAGCCCACCCTTATGCCAGAGGTGTAGGTTGTGTATATCCAGGATTCACTTGTTCACGATGACAATAAACCAAGGATGAGTAATGGCTTCAGAAGGACCCCAGAGAACCTGAGAAAGTGGAATTAATGCTGTTTGATTCTTTGGGAGGTGAAGAGGTTTTGGCTTACATTTTGCACTGAAAAGAAGTTCTGGCAGTGAAGGCTGAAAACCGGTTTGATTGGCCTGTGGTCTTTTTGATCTGTGACCACAGTTTGGTGTATTGTTGGGGGGAATGTTTTTCATTGATGGATCAGATGGCTGCCCAAGTACACTTCCATTTTTGCTGTTCTTGAGTTTCTTTTGTCTGGACTGGAGAAGGGCCTGAAATTTCACACCTTCAAGGTCCAGTGTGCAACCATTTTGACCGCTGAAGACCAGGAAACATTACACC
Source organism: Emys orbicularis (assembly GCF_028017835.1). NCBI lineage: Eukaryota > Metazoa > Chordata > Testudines > Emydidae > Emys > Emys orbicularis. The sequence continues at coordinate 67,441,860 of NC_088688.1, read as the reverse complement.
GTTCTCCTTCTATAATTAGGGCCCTACCAAATTCACGGCGATGAAAAACGCATCACAGACCATGAAATCTGGTCTTTGGTCTGCTTTTAGCCTATACTATACATTCATGAGGGAGACAAGCGTTTCTCAAATTGGTGGTCCTGAAGGTTATTTTAGGGGGGGGGGGTTGTGGTATTGCCACCCTTACTTCTGCGCTGCTGCCTTCAAAGCTGGGCAGCCAGAGAGTGGTGGCTGTTAGCTGGGCACCCAGCTCTGAAGGCAGCGCCCCACCAACAGCAGTGCAGAGGTAACGGTAGCAATACCGTACCATACCCCCTTACTTCTGCGCTACTGCCTTCAGAGTTGGGCGGCTGGAGAGTGGCGGCTGCTGACTGAGGGCCCAGCTCTGCAGGCAGCAGCGCAGAAATAAGGTCGGCAATACCATACCATGCCATCCTTACTTCTGTGCTGCTGCTGGTGATGGTTCTGCCTTAGAGCTGGGCTCCTGGTCAGCAGCTGCTGATCTCCAGCTGCCCAGCTCTGAAGGCAGCGCCGCTGCCAACAGCAGCGCAGAGGTAAGGGTAGCAGTACCGCAACCCCCCTACAATAACCTTGCGACCTCCCCACAACTCCTTCATGGGTCAGGACCCCTACATTACAACATCATGAAATTTCAGATTTAAATAGCTGAAATCATTAAAGTAATGATTTTTAAACTCCTCTGACCATGAAATTGACCGAAATAGACCATGAATTCGGCAGGGCCCTATTTCTTCTGAGAACTTTATATATATAAAGCAGTTATTTGTTTTGGAGTCATATGAAGTTATTTATTAGAACTCTGTAAACTAGGTAAAAAGACATCAAGCTTTGCTGTTATTTTATTATTTATTGGGTGGCGATGGTGTGCTTGGTGCTGTACAGAATAAAGAGGAGATGTAGATCCTGACCTTGAGACATCTATAATCTGTCAGGCTGAGTTGCTTTGTGAGAATGTGCCATACCAAAATTTCTGTTGTGGCACCATCACGTTCTGTACAATTTAAACTTTTTTTTTTTTAAATTAAGTTTCTAGTCTTCCTGATTGGAAAAAAAAAAAAACCCACCTAAACCTTCTAACCCTAATGCATGCTAGTTTCTTGTAACTGAAAGACAAAATGAAGTTATAGGTGAGTGTTGTGAGCCTTCAGCCCAAGCTCCTCTGCTGAGGAAGCCTTGGCTGTGTAGAAATGAAGGAAGGGGGTTGCGGACAGATTCTATTACTGGTAAGGGGAGAGCACAACAGGAAAAGTTTGAGCACCACTAGTTTAGAGTGTATGTCCCTTCCTCTTAATCTGTTTGGTTTTTAGATTGTCAGTCCTTTGGGGGCAGATATTGTGCCTTTACTGCTTGGAAAACATCTATGATGTTGTGGATGCTATGGAAATAAAAATTATATAAAAAAGGCAACTGGTGATAGCCTATAAAGGTAAGGGGTCTGGGAAGGTTGTAGTTTGTAGAGGAATTAGAATGAATTAGATTTTTGTTGTCTAGAAAAAAGGTGACTGAAAAGGGACATAACTGATATGTAGAAATTGAGGGATATATGGGAAGTTGATGGTACAAATATTTGATGGGGAGAAGCTCAAACAAACAGCATTAACTGAAGCTAATCTAGGACCACGTATGAATGGTGTTTAGGAAAAAATTCTCTACCCTAAGGATAATTAACACTATAGATTGATGACAAATTGCCTCAAGCAGAAAAAGGAGCTGCAAATACAAATATATTCATTAAAAGGCAGGTAGACCTACAGCACATGGGCTTCCTTCCATCCTTGAATGTTGCTCATCTAACCACTGGGCTATAAACCATCCTTGTGCTCTGGTTAAGTGCATATTTAATTATTTAAGTATTTCATATACAGTGGAACAGGTTCATCAGGGGATAGTGAGAGAAACCCACACCAGAATATCCCATAGTCTGGTGGTTAGGGCACTCACTTGAGATGAGGGGGGACCCATGTTAAATCCCTTCTCCATTATCAGGCGGGGGGGGGGGGGGGCGGGAAACTGAACTGGGATGTCCCACACCCTGTGTGAGTCCCCTAATTACTAGTCTAAAGGTCTCTCCTCCTTTTCTCATGGCTGCAACCCTCTTTCCCCCCCAGTTAGGCATTTATCTTTCTTGTAAGAAACGGCTGAGGTGCCCAGGCTCCTAAATCCAGGAGAGAGCTCCCATCTGTGAATCTCAGTTGGCATTAGGCACCTCTCTCCAGCCTGGATTTAGGTGACAGACTCCCTGATAGGGGTGGGGTGTAGGTCATACCCCTGTCAGAATTTCCTGTTAGCTGGTTTAGGTCACTTCCTGCTTAGTTTTCTGGCTTAGTTTTCTTTCCCCCCCTCCCCCATTTTGTGTGGAGTTAGGCATTTATCTTTCTTGTAAGAAACGGCTGAGGTGCCCAGGCTCCTAAATCCAGGAGAGGGCTCCCATCTGTGAATCTCAGTTGGCATTAGGCACCTCTCTCCAGCCTGGATTTAGGTGACAGACTCCCTGATAGGGGTGGGGTGTAGGTCATACCCCTGTCAGAATTTCCTGTTAGCTGGTTTAGGTCGCTTCCTGCTTAGTTTTCTGGCTAAGGCAACTCCCATCTTTTCATGTGCTGTGTAGTTCTACCTGCCTACTGTATTTTCCACTCCATGCATCTGAAGAAGTGGGCTATAGCCCACGAAAGCTTGTGCCCAAATAAATGTGTTCGTCTCTAAGGTGCCACAAGGACTCCTCTTTGTTTTTGCTGATACAGACTAACACGGCTACCCCTCTGAAACCATCCCTACATGCCTAACTCTTTGTATGCATTGTATAGAGAGCCTGGGCACCTAAGTCAGCTTGTGTGGTTTCCAGTAGGTGGCTAGAGGCCTGAAAGTTAGGCATTGCTCAGTGTTGCCATTCCTAAGTCCCTTTGTGAATCTAACCCTTAGGCCAGGTCTACACTACCGCGGTAGTTCGACAGCTGGCAATCGAAGTTCCGGGTTCGATTTATCGCGTCTGGTCTGGATGCGATAAATCGATCCCGGAAGCGCTCGCCGTCGACTGCGGTACTCCAGCTCGGCGAGAGGAGTACCGCGGAGTCGACGGGGAGCCTGCCTGCCGCGTGTGGACCGCGTCTGAACCGTGGTAAGTTCGAACTAAGGTATGTCGACTTCAGCTACGTTATTCACGTAGCTGAAGTTGCGTACCTTAGTTCGAATTTGGGGGTTAGTGTAGACCACGCCTTAGAGTATGCAGTGAACAGTGATGCCTACGGTGGTTAAGTGATTTAAGAGGGAAGAACAGGTAGAGGAGGATCTTGGAAAAGATTCACTGTGTCCATCTGCTGGATGTAAACAAAATAGCTGTAGAGTCCTAACCAGTGGTGAAACAGAAAAGAAACTTATAAATTAGGACTGTGTCAAACCCATAGTTTCTCTTGCTTAACAGACATAAAGGGAAACTCCTGTATTAGGTCACACTAGGATAATTCATTGGTACAAAAGATTCTTTCTACCATGAGAGTATGTTTTATGGTAAATACTGTTTTCAAATTCCCGATCACAACTTCTGCTGGTATTTGGCAGACCCCCAACTTAATTTTATGAATAAAGCTGCAGATTTCATCCCTTTAAATAGCCTGGAAAATGATTAGTTGATAAAGCACAGTGTAATAAAAAGTGTAGAAATCAACAAATATCTGGTACAATGATGTACTACTACTAGCTCATTTCCTTAAACAGTTTTCTAAACCTGTTACCTGATTGTAATAATTGTGCCAGTTACTGGGTTTTAGGATAGTACATTTACTTTGTAGGGACTTAGTGTAAACATATCTTTTTCAGTTTATACATTTGGGAATGAAAAATCACCTCAGTGGTTGTGCTGAAGGGAGGAAAAAATTAAGAGGATATCAAATTAATAATTGCTCCACTTTATTACACACCAGATAGCCAAAATATTGGCCACATTAAAATCAGTTGGGTTTAGAGCACTTGTTAAGCTTGTGTTTGAAGATGATCCTTTAACGACTGAAGTCCGTTGTGTATTAAATGGCTGAATTTACTAAGAGTCTTTAGAGACAAGTTGATTTATGTAGCACAGCACATGAGGTGTTGAAGGCATGTGCCTAAAGGGAGTGGCCCCTAGGGGATATTTTTTCTTGGGGAAATGTTACCATGGTGATGCCAGTAAAGCAAGAAATGAGGTAATAGGTTGTGGTCGGTGAAAAGTGAAATGAACGACTCTGGGAGATGGCTATTCTTGATAACTTGGATGCTAAAGAATGTTTTGATTTTTTTATTTATGTTTAATCTGATTAATCAGTTACAAATTTCAGTCTGTGAGAGATACATTTCACATGGTGTATTTTCCCTTATGGTCCACTTTGATTAACTACCCGTGTCCGGATGGGAAGCAATGAAAGACTCCAGTTTCCCTCTTTGCTGTATTTCAGGGATTAATGGGAAATATTGTCATGCTTTCTCAAGGGACAATTTTTCATACTAATGTTTGCAAAGCACAGCTAGTGCCCTCTGCTGTGGCTCTTTACCGTATTACAAAGGAATGTCCTTCTAAGTCTTTGTCAATGATGGGTATAAATCAAAGTAAGAAAAAGGATACATAGTAAATTTAACATTACTGCATTTTTTAATATATAAGTAGGCTTAACTTCTTTTCCTGTCTTAATCCCATCAAGATCAGACTCAAGCAGCGTTCACATCCACAATTGAAATGCACCAACCTTTTTCTTTGTTAACATTGGTCCAAACTCTCCCCACTACTTTTGTCAATAGATCATTTAAAGGCAGGCAATAGAGTTAAGTTTGCCTTAGTCTTTTTTTCTTCTTCACAGCTTCAAGCCCAAGGGCATCTTTTAATAGGCATTAGTTAGGGCCCAGAATTAAGTAGACATTTGTGAAGGAGACTTGAAGTTTGGAACAGAATTGTCCTTTATACTTTTTCCATGGGGGGAAAAATCTTCTTATGAGAATAAAGGCTGTAGGCTAATCTCTTGCCGTCTGGAAAATGGAGAAGCCAGAGGTTGTTGGCATCGGGTCACATCCCTTATGTAAACTGTCAAATTCTTTTCATATTAATGGCATATTGAGTTAAACCCATGAGGTTTGTATCAGCCACAGCTAATTTATTGATTTATATTTTGATAGTTTTCTATTAAAGTTTAATATCATTGACTGATCTATGATAGAAATTTGTTGCCTATTTTTGGATACGAATTTTCCTACCTTTTGCTTCCTCCCCCTCCCCCCTTTGCTAGCAGGTGATGGTGTTTGTTAGACTCCATTAAATGAAATCCACTTAGTTTGGAGTTTTCTCAAGTGACTTTTGCAGCTAATTAACTTGAAAGGAAGCTAGAGACAACTGCTTTGTGCAATGAGATCGCCTGTCACATGCCACCATATTTAATCCTGGTACTGTAGACTGCTGGAGAGGTGCTAGCATCCAATGTGGAAACTATCTGGGGATGAGACTTGATGGAACCATAAGTAAATTCAATCCAATTAAGATGTTGTTTTCCTTGGAGGACTTATGCCTTGTGGTAATGGGGTTTTCTTTTTTTTTAAACAGAGAACTTGGGTGGGGGGAAGAGATTATACTGTCATACAGATATCTTCCTTGTAATATAATGCTGGCATTTTGGCACTGTCAATAACCTCAGAAAACCTTCCCCCTTCCAAAAAAAGGAGCAAAACAGAACAATGATTGTTTAAAATCATTAAGTCTCTAGTGCTAGAAATGTAGCCTCCAGTGGAAATTGGGCCAAATAGCTTTTGGACATATTGACAGCTTTATTCAAAGAAGAAGAAACACTTGTCAACAGCTGCTGTTATCAAAGTTGGTGTGTATTGATTTTTTTTCTCTTTTCTGAAACTTTTCATTCCTCTTCCCTTTCCCCAAATAAAAGAGAAACCATGAACTTGGTTTTAGACCTTTTGATAGCTAAGGGCTGAACAACGTAAACTACACCAAGGAAATGCGCTATGTCTTCTTGTTCTAGCAGACAGCCTTCAATGTTACATGCTGGAAATAATGGCCAATAAAACAACACCATATTGTTTTCCTGCCAAATACTGCATACTCAGAATACGTTGCCAAAATGTAAAATGTGATTGGTAGTGACTTGCACAGTAGTTTGTTTCCCTTTACTCCATCCCTAGCTGTCCTTTTATTGCACAAGTCTTACTAAGGTCATTAGGATTAAAGTGACTAGAATTAAAGTATAAAGATTGGTGTTTTCATATTATAAAATCATTATTATTTGATGACCAGAAACCCCTCCTCTAGGGATCAATGTGTCCCCCCTTTTCTGTTGGTGTCCTGTCTAAACCAGAACACTAAAATGAGGCCAGATAACCAAAGGGTCTGACTGTTGTTTGTTCTATCCATTATATTTCTCTGCTCGCTCTTAGATTCCTCCTCTGTTCCCTGTGTTTGAAGTAGAGAGATGGGAACAAGCAGAAGATTGAGGTCCCAGGGAAAGTCAGTTCAGCCTGGGCAGTTTGTTCTCCCCAGTGTGACTAAAGGGAGGGAATTTGCTGAGGAAGCTTTGGGTTGGGATATCCGGCAGAGGGGAGAAAGAGAGAGGAGACTTGTGGAGGGACGATCAAAGGCTTTGTCCTCAGGTTATGTAATGTGTACTGTAAACAGGTTCTTTGTCATCTGAGTGTATGGAGCTGAGTGGAACATACTGGCAGTTTTTCTTAAGTAAGCATTTCCAATTGATGATGGTGGGAATGTGCTTGCAGACAAGCTCACTGCCTGTGTTATACAGGATTTTCTGTCAAAACCCTGAGATACTACAGTAGTGGTGATGTGGTATGGAAAACTTGCTACAAAATGTCAATGTAATACTGTGAAATAGCAATAGAAAAAAAAAAGCAAAAGGGGAGGTCTGAATTAAGTGAGAGAATGGAATGAAGTATTATGGCATGATAGAAAAACAAGAATACAAAACTGATCTTACTGTTATATCTTTTCAGGGGCTATACAAAGATCCTGCTCTAGTGTTAAAATAATTTTCAGTGCTGTGCCCTAGTATTGGAAACTAGGGATTTAAAATTATTGCATGAAAGCGTCTCGTGATAAATGCTTGCTTATTAAAATTGTTGCAAAATGAGCTTGCCTTCTCAGTCTCCAGTGACAAAAGGTATTTTTATGGTTGACGAGTACTGTTCTCTTTCTTCCAAAGTCTCTCGCTTGCAGATCAGCAGTCAGGTTAGTAGTCATTCACTGCTGCCCTCTTGGAATTAATCAGACTCAAGAGAACTAAGATTGCAAATATATCGTGATTTGGGGACTGTTGCTTTACACACCCATTTTCTTTCCCTGCCCTTTAGTAGGGACTTGAACTCTCATTGTTTTGTGACCCTTGGTCAGAGTTTAGCCGAATCCATCTGATGTCTAGAGCAATAGACTGTGCAAGTTCTGAGCAGGGGCCAGCAGGGGGTGCCCTTGCCGGTTAAAGGCAGACATTGAAGACTACAGTACGGGGGGGAGGGGAGGGAGCTCAGGCAGTCAATTTGAATCTGCCTTCCATCCCTTTTGTTAGGTTGAATAGCTAGCACTAAAGTAATTTCATACCCTTCATTTCCCCCTCCCCCCCGCTCCTCCTCCCCCCCAAAAATGTAGCTGTACTGTTTCACCTTTGTGGTGGTGCTGTAGTCAGTGTAGGCTGCAACATGGGAATTGGGCATTCTTTATAACACCCAGTCCTTCTTGTCTCTTTAAAATATCTTTCAGAGGGAAAGTTCTATGTCAGGTTCTCACACAGAGTTAAGGAGACAGTAAAGGGGGCAAACATCATCTTTAGGGAACAGGAGCAAATTTTCAGACAGTAATATTCTCAAGTTACATTATGTAGTTGCTAAAGAATGTCAAATCTTTCATCTTTCTGGAATAAGGGAAACCTATTTTGCTATCTAGGTGGAGAGCTGTGTGTTCCCTTGTCATTACTGCTACTGCTGACTGTCTTTCTGTGGATTTGAAGTTAGGGAAAGTGTTAGAAATTTGATTAGGAAAATTCCATTGAGTGATTTCTGGCTCTTGTAGCCTGGAGGATGAAATCTGGTTTACTGGGTGCCATGGTAGTTCATTCAGATAATGACACAACTAGATATTTCTAATGAACAATAATGTCTTTCCTTATCATTCTTCAGATGCATAGCACAGTGTAACATCATCCAAGTGTAATGTGAGTAATGTTTTTAATGAAGTACAGATGACACTTATTTTTTACTGGGTTTAGACTTGTTATGGTGTACCCAGACAGCGAGCCATCTGCACAGTGAAAAAAGTTCACTGGTTGTATTGTCAGAGATTGTAATCACAACGTGGTGCTTTATCACTGAGCTCTTTGGCTTGAATGACTGACCCCGTGGGTTCCCATGCACTATGCCCCGTGTTGGATTAAGTGCATCCCTGATACTGGAGTGCTTCCCAGGCAAAACTAAAAGAACAGAAGCCATGCAGCATGTTGCATAGCTTTTGATGAAGGTTTGAGCACTGGCCACTTTACCTTTAGCTGCGAATGGTACCCAATAACAGCTGCTGCCAATTCTACTGTTAGTTACTCATTTTCACTTACAGACAAATCTTCTCCAAGAAGAAAATGTGTATACACATCATTTGAAATGAATAAGCAGAAAGTCATTAGTTCTTTTTATAGGTTTTCTGGTATATCAAGAATTTATCAGTTTATGGGTGTTCTTTTACTTAAATAGGTCTATTTATTTGATTGAATTATTTCCCATTAGGAATAGTCTTTTAAATACCACTATGTCTGTCATATCTCCGATTTAGGGTTAACACCTGTTGGTCCCTATTGTGTTTACACATTGTATACGCATTTTCATTTAGTTGTGAAGTCACCTGTCGAAGCTCCCTGTTACAGAGAGCTTCATTGTTCACTAATTAATGTCATGAATCCATTTGGACACCACCCAGGAGCTTGTTATAATTGCTCACCTACAAGTAAAAACTTTCTCTGTATATTAATTAGTTGATACAAGGGATTAAGGTTATTACATGGAAGGCAATGCAGTTTCTTTCTTAATAAGTCACCCGGAGTGGGTGCCAAAACAGCTCTCGGTCCCATTTGAGCAGTGTGTTTTGATAAAGGCATAGATCAAACCACTAAGGCTCCCTATGGCAGCAGGAATGTAGATCATTTTGGTTTGCTATTACTGCTGATCTGCAATGTAGGATATTAATCAAGACTAATTATACGCACTGGCTATGAAACAAACTCAAGGCCAGTGCAGGGCATGCTTCTCTATGTAATTACTGACTTTAAAGGTACTGGGGTAATTACTAGAAATTAGAGGACCTTCTATTTACAGACATCACATCTCAGAATAGCAACACAGTGCATTGGTTATTTCTTTACAGCTCTGTCTGGTTAGTTATAACCACATGTCAATCTGCAATTAGATAGGCATCACTTAAATTTCCTATTTTTCAGATTCCATACTTCTGTATTTTCTCAAACTCTACCAAAGTGTTTTTTGTTCGTTTATTTTGGAAACAAACTTCAGCTAGTGAGGGGCATCATGTGATATTTCTATGGAGGATGTGGAGTGTGATCTACTTTTGTTAAACACTCTGATAGAAGATCCCCTTAACCTAAGCTATTGTTCAGTACAGTTTAATCACTTTGTGTATAATATGCATTATCATATATGTTGTATATAATTGTCTGTAAACACACAAACCCGTGTGTATATGTATATAATTATATACACATAAGCATGCATGGACATTCACACGTGTGTGTGTGTGTGTGTGTGTGTGTGTATATATATATATATATATAATGTAAATTGTACAAGTGGTCTTTCTCTGGAAAATGGCAAGATTGCTAGTGATCATCAACTAACACTTAACTGCAGTGACAGAAAGGAAACTAGAATGAAGAAAGTGCTGGTATTCCCCAGGGGAGATGATTGCTGATACTCTAGAGTTTTTACTACCGTGGTCCATCAAAGATGTGCTAAGATTGATTACAGAATTATGCAGGACTGTCATTCAGGGCCATATCCAGAAGAATATACTGAGAGAAGGGAGTTCAATAAATATTCCTTCTGCTATTAACTTTACTCTTTTGCAACTGTAATTGTAAGTACAGGAGGGAGAGCTGAGTCTGAGTTACAACAGATGTTTCTATTAGGGTTTTTTGCATTCCACTCACTTAGTCTGAATTGATTGCTGGACTACCAAAGGAAACACAAGAATCCCAGTTTGTGCTTTTGTGATGTATTTTATTATGATCCATATGACAATGAGAAAAAACACTCTGTCTTTGTGTTTTAATAATAATTGGTGGTAATGGTAATAGTTCTATCTTCTTTTCACAGATGTATTTGATTGCAGTTCACTCGGTGCCACCCTTAACAATCTGGAAACCGTTGCTACTGTCAAAAGCCTTTTTTCTCTAGGTTTGAACTTCTCTGGCATGAATTGCTTGTAGATGGAGTCTGAGCCAGTCCATTCCCATTGTGTGTGCAGAACTAGACACATGAATGCCCAAAATTAATCAAATCTAAGGCAAGAATAGAAAGCTCTCACCCACTTACATGTTTGTGAAAGCAGCTTTGAGTTGGAGGGAAAGAACCTATCAAATGTACATGAAAAATGGTGAGTTTATGAAGGCCAGGGAATTGTGCAGCTTGACTGGACCTGCATGCCACCATGTGGGGGTGGAGGGTGGGGGCTTGGAGGTACAGGGTGGGATGACTACCAGTCTGTGAGGTTTTCTTCTAAATGATTTTCTTTGATTGATTGATGCTACTGAGGTCATAAACGAGCTCCTTGCTGAGGCAGGGTTGGAGGTCAAAGTGTAGTGCCAGCTGCCTGGCCTGCCATAGAACAATAGCAGCACCCTTCTATACATAAGAAAGGAACATTCCAGCATAGACTTCAGACTAACCTTTCCTTTTGCAAACCTCAGGATTCTCTTGGGTGGAAATTATACAGTGTCACTTATAATTAACCCTTTCCCCCCTACCCTTTTGCACTTGAGTGTTCCTTAAAATCATCTATAAATACCCTGCATTAAACACTCAAGCCTCTCCTCTCTTTCTCGGTTATGTTTAAAAGTATGATAGTGTAAATGAAACTGAAATAAAACTGCACCTAAAGGTAAACTTTTGGAATGATGCACTAAAAATGTGGTGGTCAACTCCAATAAAATAATAACTGGAATTATATGCCACATTCCCTAGCCTTGTGCTTAAATATTTACCTTGAGATGTTCAAAATCTTATGCAGCAGAAAAACTGTACTTTTTAACAAATATAAGCAGCACTGTGGAAGACTAGAAATCACATTACTAAAGATAATAAATAAAATCTTGGCATTTGTATAATTATAATAAATACAAAACCATCAAATGTGTGTACATTTTTTTTTTAAATTCCTGAACACATCCTGATTAAATTGAAAGTTGGTCCTAACATACTGCTTTTGGTCCTATGGCTGTAGGATTTTTTGATTCTTTCTGTGGTTTGTATTCCACGTCATGTTTACTTTTCTCCATTCTTCTGTTCCTCATACGGAAACTGCATAGATCTTTCTGTGGAAAAAAGATCTTTGTATCACACTTCCTGTGCAGTGCCAATTAGTTCCAGCATGGACTTTCTTTGTGGCTTTCTCTTGGAAATACTATAGCACCATTATTGGCCTTCAAATCTGCTGGAGCAGCTACACTTTTCCAACCTCCAGCCCCAAGTCATGCCAAAGGTCACACTACAACTAACCTCAGAGGGTAAAAAACAAAGTAAGGGTGTACCGTTTCTCAAAGAGATGACCCTCCTCAGCTTGGCCTCTGCAAAGCTCTAATATATTGATAAAGCTTAACAGCTTGTAAAAGCACTAACGGCTTGAGGATAGCTATGTTAAACAAATGGCTGGCTCACATTACTCTTTGTCGCTATCAGATTTATAACTCAATATCCACGAAAGACTCTTCAGGAAGTTGGGGCAGGGGAGTGAACAGATAGGAGGATTTTGTAGGGACTCAGCAGATCATTATTCATACACATTATTTAGAAACTTTGGCTAGATACTCCTCTTATCTGCATCCAAAGAGAATTTTGGGAAACTCAAATGTAAGTAACTAAGTAGGACCGTTGTGCTTCATATCTGTGTCAAAAGATTATGAGTACACCTCAGATTCATAGTGAAGACTCTTAATTATGAGTCAAATTTGAATAGAAATTAGAGAAGCAGTTCTTAGACTGAAAAGCTGCCTTTCTGATGATTTCGAGAAAAACTAAACACTTCAACTCTTGAGACTAGGTCAGCCCCCAGCTCTCTGCTGGCAGCCGCAGTACTTTCATCCAAGTTAAAATAAAACATCCATAGAGAAGGGAACACTTTAGTTCCTTCCCCACACCTCATTTCCTGTCAAGTCCCTTGAATTGTCTGGCTCTAGTTGCAGACTGGGATGGAGTTGGACAGTAAAGTTATAACTACCATCAGACACTTAAGGTCACCAGAGCAAGCTCAGCTGCAATCATCTTCAGAGTTTAGGAACAGCTAAAACTTGCTTTGTATTCAGATTTGGTTGTGGCCCACCTAAATCCCAAACTCATCATTATTGTACATACATAGAAGTTCCTGTTGAGAAATCCCAATATCCAGAAAAAGGCAGAACCCTGCTACTTCCCCAAAAGTATGAAATAATTATTTGTACATTGATATATGCCAATCCAGGTGCTTTTAAAATAGTAAACTAGGAGACAAATCCAGAAAACAGGCAACCTACTTGCGCCAGTTTATTAAAACTTGATCATAGGAGGTGAAGCGACTTAAAAAATCTGATAGGTCAACATGCCAAATAAAATTGTTGACCAGATCAAAAGAAACTTCCAATTATTACATTACATCGTAGGCGCCAACTTTCTCCGGCGCTCGTGGGTGTCCGCGCCCCTCCGCCCCTTTCCCCGCTCATGGCCCCGCCCTGACTCCACCCCACCCCACCCCTGGCCCCGCCCCCATTCCAACCCCATCCCCAAAGTCCTCACCCTAACTCTGCCCCCTCCCTGCCCTTATTGGATCCCTTCCCCAAATCCCCGCCCCGGCCCCGCCTCTTCCCCCAGCGCGCCACGTTCCCCCTTCTCCCCCCTCCCTCCCTGCCCCATGAATCAGCTGTTTCACAGCGCAAGTGCTGGGTGGGAGGGGGGAGAAGCAGGACGCGGCGGGCTTGCGGAGGAGGTGGAGGCGGAGGTGAGCTGGAGCAGGGGGGTGGGATGGGGCTACGGGGAGCTGCCGGTGGTTGCTGAGCACCCACTAATTTTTTTCCGTGGGTGCTCCAGCTCCGACCTAGGTAGTCGCCATGGGCGCTAGCATTTGGGGGGCGGCATTTTCTTCGGCGGCGATCTTCGGCTGCCCCGGTCGTCGTCGGCATTTAGGCGGAGGGAGCTGGGGCAGGGGGTCGTGGGGAGGACCACCTGCAACAAGTGGGGGGTGGGGCAGCACGCAGGGGAACTCCCTGCCCCACCTCACCTCTGCTCCGCCTCCTCCCCTGAGCACGCTGCCCTGCTCTGCTTCTCTCCCTCCCAGGCTTGCGGTGCCAAACAGCTGATTGGCGCCGCAAGTCTGGGAGGCGGGAGAAGTGGAGCAGTGACGGCGTGCTCGGGGAGGAAGCGGAGCAGAGATGAGCTGGGGTGGGGAGCTGCCACATGGCTCCCCGGGTGGGGGCGCCTCAGGGCAGAGGGGGGGTGGGAAGCTGCCGTGGGGGGTGTGTGCCTCAGGGCGGAGGGGGGGCTGGGGAACTGCCGCAGGCAGGGCCGGTGCTTCCATTTAGGCGACCTAGGCGGTTGCCTAAGGTGCCAGGATTCGGGGGGGGGGGGGCATTTTGCCGCCCTTGGCGGCAATTCGGCGGTGGGGGGTCCTTCCGCGCTCTGGGTCTTCGGCGGCAATTCTGCGGCGGGTCCTTCACTCGCTCTGGGACCCGCCGCCGCCGAAGTGCCCCGAAGACCGGGAGCGCGGACGGACCCCCGCCTAGGGCGCCAAAAACCCTGGTGCCGCTCCTGGCTGCAGGGCTTGGGGAGGGGCAGAGCAGATGTGAGCTGGGGTGGGGAGCTGCCGCTCGGCTCCCTGGGCGGGGCGGGGGGAGCTGCCACGGGGAGGGCGCCTCAGGGCGGAGGGGGAGCTGCCGCAGGGCTCAGGGATGGGGGAGGGCGCAAGGTGGAAGTTTCGCCTAGGGCGCGAAACATCTTTGCACCGGCCCTACGCCTATGCATTACATTACATTAAAGATACCAGTGGGGAGAGAGCTTCATCAGTGACAATCTCCCAAACAAAATATGCCTCGCTTCTTCATTCAGTTTCTTACCAGGAACTTAAGGTGGATCATGTATAATATCGTATGTGATAAAACTAAGTCCAGCTGTCCTCTCTCTATCAAGATGGAAATCTCAAGTCTACATCTTTAGTGGTAAATGCTGTGAAACAGAAAAGCATTGTCCCTAAAGTATAAGTAGAAAAAAATCATCAATTTCCAAATCTCTTAATCCAACCTTGAAAAACTTGATTTGCCCATTCACTAAAGTCTGGGGCTTTTATATCTTTGTTTTTGATAGGCAGGTAAAATATCATTAGCTTTTTAATTATCAGTGATCATGATAAAGGGCAGGCAAGTATATTTTATTCCTGGACTGGTACAATTTCATTACAGTTTTGAAAGTCTGCTTGAATCTGAAATTCCCTCTTACCCAAATGAAAGCTGGTTGGTTGGTTTGTTGATTTATATTTTGGACACCTATTGATAGTATCTATGCTCTTACAAAAGTTAATTTAAACAAACTCTGCAGTTGGCTCACTTAGATCTTGAGGTAGGATTCAGATCTTCACTTGACATATCCTTGAAGTCAATGGGACTTTGTGCATTTATAAAAGCATCTACTTTGTAGTCCCATTGCAGGATTGCAAACTTGTGGCCTGATTATCCAGCCCTGCACACCTGCAAATATTTCTGATGCCTATGCAACATTTTTGATAAATGAGTTTGTATTGTAATTTTATTCCATGGAATGAATGTCAAAAACATTTGTTTTAAAACAAATGTAAAGAACAAGAAAATCAGCTCTTCAGTGTAAAGAATCTGAGCGATTTAGAGGAACTCTAATTTTATAGAGCAACTTTCATATTCTTCATATCTCACAATAATGAATTAGTGACTAGAACCAATATGAGTACCATATAGCTATAGCTAGTCTGTTTATCTAGTCAATTTCAAAATATATAGAGAGGTAAACAATAGCTATAAACACCCCATTTTCAAAGCATATTTATATTTTCAAATTTGAAAAAAATCCAAAATAAGTTTATTTCAAATAACATTCTTTCTAAACATTTCTAAATGTCAGCATGTACATTGTCTTTCCAGAGGAATCAATGAATACCTTTATTTGTCTTTGCATAATGATGAACGTACCATGCTCTCTATAATTCCACTCATTATACTGCAGAGATGACTACTGAAATTTCCTCTCCAAGTGAGGCACAGAGTGTTGTTTTAAGAACTTCTTGTCAAGAATTGATTTTTCCTCTTGAGAAAAAATATTCTTTTTCCTCTCGATATTGCTTAACTCAGTGAATATGCTGACATAAACCTTGAAAGAGGGTCACTCTGCAGTTAGAGACAGATGGATCAGCAGTACCACAGATTATTTTAAGTTGGTTTTCAAAATAAGGGGGTTCACTGAAACAAATCTCCACAAATGACAAATGCCATCATAAATGCTGTCCTTTTCCTCTCCCCCTGAAACATTCCCATTTCTGCCTTTTGTTTTTCAGTGCATATTGTGAGTCTGTAAGCAATGGATGGAGAGGAAGATAAATATTTACCCATACCTGGTTTCAGAAATCTCTTGAAATTGATTCGTTGTTAAAACTATATACAACAAGATGATCTATAGTATCAAAAAAATTAGATCACTATGCACCCGATGCTTTCACTTTCTCTTAACCCCCTTTCCAAATAATTTAAGACATCATTTTAATAAGAATTTAATAAAGATGAAACTTAGCAAGGTTAAATACTATCTGAATGCAGAGCTGTGATACTGCGTGTAGTATTGCTTGCCAGATTTGAAGTTACTTTATAACTCTCAGTATTTACACATTAATTTATTTGGAGCTTGTCTCCTCAAAAACAGCCATCGTTCCAAACTAAGGGCTGAATCCTGGCTTGTAATGGTTGTGCACTCTTTTGGGGAAGGGACCCAGGTCTACATTGGTGTTTGCACAGCACCTAGCATGGGAGAGCCTAATCATGCTTGGGACTCTGGGTGCTATGGTCATATAAATAATAATAATAATCAAGGGTGAGAACTCTCAGCCCAGGGAAGCTTGGGGTTAAGGTAGTTTAAAGCTAACCAGTGTGGCCTCCCGATCTGGGGTTATCCAGGGTCTCAGCGTAACTGTCTGTCTGAAGTTCAGCATCCCCTCACTGCCTGGAACCTCAACAGCACTTCCCAAGCTAAAGTGATGTAGCTCTCCCCTCTGTAGATGCTACAGCAGGTGGCAACATGCTCATATAAACCTGAAAATAATCAGGATGTAATTCAGTTGATGGTGCTTAAAAACAAAAAAGAAAAAAACATCAGGCATGTAAAATGTATTAATCTTTTTAGCTTCAAGGGCATGAGCTCTTTCTCAGCAGATTATAGCATAAAGATGAGTTTTACTAAACATTTTCTTTGGCTGGGGCTCTAATGACATTACATCTGTAATGTAAAGAACAGTATTCTCCATTGTCAAGGGAAAATATGAAATATATTGAATATTTTATATATATTTCACATCTAACCTCTGCTATTGGCAGTTCTTTGTACACACCACTTCTGTGGCAAGCTAACTAAACAAAAGCTATGGCCAGTTTCCATTAGAATTGACGAAGTACTTTGCAGTCAGAATAGTTTAAGGTGACTACTCCTGTTAATATTGAAACTTGCTTTAAATAAAACATCACAATGATACTGCAAATTGCAACTTTATTTACAAGGCAAGGAGGCAAACTCTAGTAGCCATACAAACTAAGGTATAGTTTATTGGGTAGTGGTGGGAGATGAATAAAGAAACAAGCCACAATAACAACAGCTAGAAAGCTAATAGAAAATAAATCTCAGCTCCACACAGATACCACACAGATTTGTTTGCTGGATGTCCTACTAGATGATGGGGGAGGATAGCTGTCTTAGGGTTTTGAAGGTTTTATCAGAACAAGGTAATGGAACTGACTGTCTGACAGACAATCTGCTTTGAGAATTCCAGTCAGCTATGAACTGGTGTGTTGACTAATAAGTCAGTGGCTTGCTAAGCCTTGTCATTACCTAATATGTTTTTGTTTAACAACTTGGGGCCTTGCAGGAGTGCTCTGTTTACATTGTTGTCAATGCCTATTTTATTCTCTTCCCCGCTTCAGAGCTCTGTATGGTTCCGAACGTGGCAGCTTGAAGGTTCAGTATAAGGTAGTGGGATTTTTTTTTGTATTCTTACCATAAAAGCTTTAGTAGTGTTACCGAGTTACATTAATATATTTTTTTTAATCTATAGAAGTTAATGATCCCCCTAAAAATTGGATGCAATATTATGAGCAATGTCAGCATGCTGTGATTTTATATAATATCATTGCAATGAGACTGCTTGCTTCGTGTTATTAAACCAAACTGCCAGATGACTTTAATAACTATTTACTTGGTACTGTATATAAAAATATCAATCTTGGATAAAGATGCTTTTTGTTGTTTGAGTTTGAAATTTAAATAACGATTACTACAATTACTGATCCAGTATACTAATATTGTATTTTTTGGATCCTATAAAATAGTTTGGGCTCAAACTACACCTATACCCCGGTATAACGTGACCCGATATAACACGAATTCTGATATAACGCTGTAAAGCAGTGCTCCGGGGAGGCGGGGCTGTGCACTCCAGCGGATCAAAGCAAGTTCGATATAACGCGGTTTCACCTATAACGCGGTAAGATTTTTTGGCTCCCAAGGACAGCGTTATATCGGGGTAGAGGTGTATTTTTCAAGATTGGCCTTTAGTTTTGCAAAGTTTTGTACCCACCAATAATTGTGTGTACATTTTTGTGTTCAAGTGCAATCTAAATGCAAGTACTATCTAAATAATTGTTTGCCAGTACAAGTCTGGTAGTTAGATGACTTTTAGTGCTTCCAGATGTGTCTGTAATTCACTACAGGCAAAGAACTGTGAGAGCAGTTAATTTCTCTCTGTTTTTTTAATTCATATTTTGTTGCTTAGGAAATGAATTCCCTTTCATATCCCCAACAAAAATACTCCCATCTCCCAGACCTATTTATGTAGGATCTACTATATGTTTTTCTCAGGTACTGAAGAGCAAGCTAACCGACAGAGGGAGTACAAGTTTAAAGGGACTCTGTCATGTTAAACATCTCAAAGGCTGTTGTAAGCCTAGCTTGTAGGACATAAAGGACTATAAAAAGGCCTCAAAATAAGTCTTGCACTTGTCATAACAGTGCATCAGCATCGTGATGACAGAATACACACATCACAGCGAGCAACCATATCCCATAGGAAAAGCGTAACTTGGCTATTTTTATTTCCTTTTTGGATGAGTCATGACGATGACAGGAACTGAAATATTATTTACAATAAATGGTCACAGCAATAATACACTTTTAAAAAAAGCTTTAGTCTGCATTATTTTCAGTCCTCCATATACCTGTGGTTAAATAAAGCACTATATACAAATTGCTAAGTCATAAGTTAAAGAAAAAAGAAGGGATTTTTTTGGGTGGGTTGGGGAACCAGGAAAAGGGGCATGAGGGAGAGGGGAGATGCATGAATAGTTTAAGTACATGACTATGAGCCAGAAACTCCATTAACTTTAATCTGCACAGAACAATTTTCAGTTTGCCCTGTAAAATGGGTTTAATAATATTTACCTACCTTACAGAAATGTTCTGAGGATGAATTGTTTAAAGTTA
Source organism: Emys orbicularis (assembly GCF_028017835.1). NCBI lineage: Eukaryota > Metazoa > Chordata > Testudines > Emydidae > Emys > Emys orbicularis. Next base: position 67,422,867 of record NC_088688.1, on the reverse strand, counting down.
GTATAACATTCTGAAGGTGGAAAGTATTATGCTGGTGCTGCAATTATATTATTTATTTCTACTGTATTTGTAAAATGACTTTTTTCCAGTTTGAACATTTTTAAAATGTTCATTTTTCTCTTTAATTCACATTCAGTACTATAGCTATACATTCTTATTTTTGACAGGCTGTTTTAGAATTGCACAATTTTGGCCCAGCTTTGCAAACACTTAAGCAAGCGTATAACTTTACTCCCATGATTAGTCTTACTGAGGGAAGTTAGTAAGACTATACATATGTATGAAATTATGTACGTGCTTAAGTGTTTGCAGAATTGGGGGCTTTCTTAGGTACTTTACTGTCTCATAAGACACTGTTTCATGAATTTCAAACTAAAAATTGCTTTTGTCCAAGTTCGGTCTAAAAACAAGCTGGGTCAGATGACCCATGGTCAGTAGAAATGCTTTCATAAATTCGTGTATCTTCAGTACATTTCCCCCCCCAAACAGGCATACATTCACCTATAGTGTTTACAATCCAAATGTTGCAGCTTTGTTCTAGGGCAAAACAACAAGAAAGTGAAACAGTTTTTTGGAGCTTAGAACAGGAAGTTCCCATTAGTTGTTGGGCGACTCTGGAGAGAACAGACCACGGCTCTACAGCTTCACTCCTGGAAACCTTCAGGGGAACTGCTATCAGGAAGGCCATTTATCAGCACCCCTGTGACTACAAAGAGACAACGACCCTGGTATACTGGCCGGGTCGGATAAGTTCGGCAAGCCCCAAAGCAAGCCAGTTAGGCAGTTGGTGCTGCTATCCTCTACCCTTTTCAGGGTTAGGGGATCTGAGACAATACTAAAGGGACTAGGGGAGTGGGAGCCAAGAGCCCCATTCCCATCAACCCAAAAGGGCTATCTCACACAATTTGTAACATAGAGATGCCTACTTAGGAAGATGTGGGGTGCCGTAGGGACTTTCAGTGTCAGCCCAGTACAAGTCACCTGTCAACGGCCAAAAAACTGTGACCAGTTTCACAACAGAAAAGAGATGTTTTTTTTAATATGATCTTTATGTTGCTGCAAGGTTTTGTGCAGCACCATGTGCTATTTTATGCTAGTTATTAAATGATCCAAATTGTATATTTCCAAATAACTTGGATATAACCACAAATGTCAGCTTAAAACACTGTATGGATTTAGTGCTGATGAATGCTTGAGAGAATGAATGAAGTCCTCTGTTTATCTACAGGGCTGCAGCAGAGTAAGCTTCCCACACACCCTGCCTGCCTGCTGATCTGGGAGCAGGGAGGAGGTTTCCTGTAGGGGCAACAGGGCTAGTTCAGTCACCTGTCCACGACACATACAGTTCTTGGTCTCTGAGCCTGCAAACTGTGGTAGTGAATATGTAATGCAGCAGCTGGAATGGAAATTCACCTCATAGAGGGGCTGCTGAACATTCATTACACAGGGGGAGGGATAGCTCAGTGGTTTCAGCATTGGCCTCCTAAACCCACAGTTGTGAGTTCAATCCTTGAGGGGGCCACTTAGGGATTTGGGGCAAAATCAGTACTTGGTCCTGCTAGTGAAGGCAGGGGGCTGGACTCAACAAAAATGACCTTTTGGGGTCCCTTCCAGTTCTATGAGATGGGTATATTTCCATATATTAGAAACAGCTTTTAATTCCTGCTCAGCTGGGCTGGATTCAAACTAGTGACCTATAGGAGAAAGTCTGTGTAACTCATTAGCAATGCCCCAAGGCATCCAGCCACCCAACAAGTGCTAATGTTAAACCTTGGAGGCTTGCTTTCTTGACAGGTAAATTTATTAAACCATGTTCTGACCTTTTTGGCGCCCACAAAGGCAGGATCTTCCACTTTATGTATACACAAACAAAATCATCTACACTTCACTATTAGTTTCTGGCAAATACATTTTACAATCTAGTGCCCCACCTGTTTTTTTAGAGACAGCCATCATTAATCCAAACAGCAATAAAACAAATATTGATGTCAAAGTTCTCTTCTAAATGCAAAATCTTGCAGTGTAAAATCATTTAATCAGAATCATCACCCAGGACCTAGCAGACTACTTGAACTAAAGGAGGAACCAGTGAGAAAGGTAAGTTATCTTCTGTGTGGGGCAGCCTCTAGAAGGGACATGAAATACACTTTGCCAGTAGGTTTCGTGACTATTTGTGAGCAGAGTTAGAGCACAGGCATGCAGATAGATTTGGCATCTTCCACCTGAAGGTGACTGTGGCTGAGACTTGGTTCTATCATATTAGAAACTGGGTTCCATATTTTCAGCTCTTCCTGAAGTGAACTTGTGCAAACTATTAATATCCTTATTTGTAAAAAGGAGGAAATGTTAATTGCTTGCCTTTTGGGATGCGAGAGCGAAACCTTCATTAGTAATAAGGGTAACTGTACAGCAATATTAACATCTCTTAGTGGAAGAGATAACACCAGAACTCCTGGCTCCCAGCCCAGTGACCTGCCCTTAAGCCAAAGGAGAAAGGATGTGTCTCTCTCCAATGAGTGAAATTTTTATCTAAAATGCAGGCACTGTGTTTCTCTAGAGTGTTTCTTTTAACTTTAATGTATGTTTGGATGGTAAAAGGAGAAGTCTCATATTCTGTGAATTCTGCACTTTTCCTGAATTAGTATCTTAAATTCAAATTCTTTTAGCCTTGCTCACGTGAATAATTCTGCTGAAGTCAATGGGCCTATTTCCCTCAGTAAGACAAGCAAGATTTGGCTCTTGGTACGTATAGCCTTACCCTGTAGCCGTTCCTCATACATCACTTCCCTATGAAGACTGGGAATTCAGTGTGTGAAAAAGCTGCAGAGTGGGCTAAGCAAAATGCAACTCACAAGGTTACCTGATGTTCAGAATCAAAGTACATCTATACCTTTAAGTCTCAAACTTTATAATGAGGACATTTTACACTTAATCCCCTTTATACACTTGGACCACGTATTGCCCCCACCCCCCAAACAGTATGAGTCTGTAGAGTGAAAAAGTTTTCACCTTTGTTCCCCATGCTTAACAGAATGAGTAATACTTTCAGGCACCTGTGTGGTGCAGGGACTACCATGCTGAAATGCACTAACAAAAAATAGCAAGGATCAGTCCAGAATCAAAACAAAATAATTTTTAAAAAATGTTGTTTCATACACATACATAGCATAATTGTGAGAATCAGCTCTTTTATTTAAAAAAAATCCCATACATGTGTGTTAAAGAAAACTCCAAATAGCCTACTTTTGAGGATTTTAAACAAGGGTGGCAGGGTGGGTGATGTTATTCTGTAGAGCCTCACAGGAATTTTTTATCAACTTGCTTAGTGAGTATATTATTCCCCCTCCTCTCTCCCCCACAGTTCCTAGACTTTGAGGAATTTGCATGTCTTAAGGGAAATTTCTGAAGAGAATTCATATTCTCATTCAGGGAAATCTAAACAGTTTATATTCAGAGTCTAATAGATGGCATTCCATCGTGGAGGGAGAGAATATAGCAAGTTCTATTGTAAACTTATTAAAACATTACCCATACACTGGAAATGCTACTTGTCATTGGAGATATAGGTATACTTTTGCACTGTAATATAGATCTGTTTTAATAACCTTAAACTGGCATTGATCAAAGTTAAAATATACAGGTAGACTGTGTAAAGAATTACATGATCTCTTTGTGCACTGGGCTGTTGCCTCTCTTACCCTCTTCTCTCTTGCCATGTCCCCCTCATCCACTTTTCTTTCACTGTCTCCTGTCCCTTCACTTTTCTGTCTATTTAGCTTATCCCTTCTTAACTAAATCCACCTGAAAATAGTAAACATGGAACTAACATGATGTTTGCTGCCATCACATTGATTGCTCTGCTTGTTGTTATACCTCTCTCTCCCATCCCATGTCTTTTTTCTCATTGTAAGCTTTTTGGGGCAGGGATGATCTGCTGTTCTGTGACTGTACAGTGCCTAGCACGATGGGATCTGATCTTGGTTGGTCCTTCTGTATTAAAGATGATTCATAATAATCCTGAAAGAGGTGAAGTAACTGCTTTGCTATCTAATGCCAGTGCTCAGTTAGGATCTGATTTTGAAAATTGACTCTGTGCAATTGTGTATCCAATTTGTACCCGCAATTTATATCGTTACAGGAGCAGATGGCGTGCTACGCTAACTGGCCATTTGCATATGTAGTTACCCAGATTGTGTGAACAATGATAATTGTGTGTTTTAATATTTGGCATACATTTATACTCTTATTATAGTGACTGTGAAAGGACTGGATTGAAATGCCAGGACACTAACTTCCTCTTTTTATCCACAGAATAGGTAGGGCACAACAACAGTGGTGCAGACTTCTGCAAACTACTCACCCATTTGCCTCAGTTCTGACCTAATGGGGTAGAGGTTAGTTGAATCTCTATGGCTCCTTCATTCCTGGGCTTATCTGACAGGAAGGGTTACAGTTATTACAAAATATGACAGTCGTTTCTGAGACATGGAGAGCTGTCCAGCAGGAACTGAATGAAGACCACCAACTCATTTCAAATAGTCACCAAGCATCTGTCCGATAGCAATGCTTTTTACACATTTTGTCACTGTGCACAAAGAGCTTATTCACAGACATGTAATATGGTGTCAGTACATTTACTGCAGTAAAGCACCGAAGTTTGTCTCACTACAGTTCCACATTTCAGGAAATGTCTATGCAGCATGTAATTTTCATAAAATATCTAGGTACATTATTCTGGGAAGAGTGTTTTCGCAATCACAGGTTTTACCAATATTATGCTCTTGTGTGTCTATGAAGAACCTCGGCAGGAAAAATCCATCAACTTTTATTTTTTTGCTCTTTCTGACGTGTTTTCATGTGAGTTCAGTACTTGGGAATGGTCCTGGATTGATGATCATGGAGACTGAAGTGCTTTGTTTAGTCATGAAATGAGTACACAATAGGGAGTGATGGGCAAACTGACCCACTGCCCTGCCTCACTTGTGGGCCACCATTTTAGATGCCATCTGTGCAGCAGTGGCGTCGCATGACAAAGCCTGTACCTGCCAGAGTGATCTGTGGAAGGGCGAGTTGCCCCATTGTCCTCCCAGTGAAGGTTGTTCAGTCTCTTCCTTTGCTGAGACTGCTTCCTCAGATGCCAAATACCACTTGTTTGTTTTGGTTTTCTTTGTAGTATGGTCAGTCACTTGTAAGCTGGTCACATGACTGAAACCACCTGACTGAAATCAATTTCACATAGACCACAAAAGAGTATTTGGAGGTTAATATCATTTGGTTACTAACTAGGTACCTGGTCTGCATTTAGATCAGTTACCTGGAGTTGAAAGACTTCTACCTGTGAACATTTAGTCCCTTCTTAACTGTGTTTCTGTATTGTACATTTCTTCTCTTTTTGGGAACAAGACATAGTTATCTAAGAATGTTATCTAATGTGTTTAGACTTTTAAAATGTGCTAATCACAAGTCTCAGTGCATGTACAAAACTTAAACCAGTAATTAAAAACATTTGAAAACTAGCTCAGTGCCAACAAAGGACTTTCCTAATAGCTAGCTCTAAAACAGGGGTGGCCAATCTGTGGCTCCGGAGCCACATGCGGCTCTTCAGAAGTTAATATGCGGCTCCTTCTATAGGCACCGACTCGGGGCTGGAGTTGCAGGTGCCAACTTTCCAATGTGCCGGGGGTGCTCACTGCTCAACCCCTGGCTCTGCCATAGGCCCTGCTCCCACTCCACCCCTTCCTGCCCCCTCCCTGAGCCTGCAGTGCCCTCGCTCCTTTCCCGCCCCCGAGCCTCCTGCACGCACGAAACAGCTGACCAGGAGGTGTAGGGAGGGAAGGGAGGCACTGATCGGCAGGGCTGCCAGTGGGCGGGAGGCGCTGGGAGCGGGGGAGTGAGGAGCTGATGGGGGGCGCTGCTGACGTATTAGCGTCACTCTTTGGCAATGTACATTGGTAAATTCTTGCTCCTTCTCAGGCTCAGGTTGCTCTAAAACCTCACTCAGTATCCACCTCCTCCCTTGGAAAAGCCTGACAATACAGCTAGGGCTTGCAGCATGCCCTGAAGATCATTCCATTACTGTATTGCAATGATAAGGCTTAAGTTGTGTAAAGAAGTTAATTTTCTCTTTTTTTATCCTGTTTAACAACACAAACTTGCAGCATCTTCTCCCCATACCCAGGCTGCATGTGTATGTGTTAGGGAGAATGTAGGGTGGAGGGGACTTTGAATTATAGCAGAAGTTTACTATACTTCTCTAACCCTAGCCTAAGAAATGCTAAGTGGATCCTACCCCCTTGACTTAGCATATGGAGCCAGGCTGAGTCAGGAAGTAGCACACCTTCTTTCTGGGCCATCATTTTAGGCATCATCTGTGCAGCAGCTGCATTGCAGCACAAATCCTAGGATCTACACCAAAGAGGGCTGACCACCTTCCTTAAGACACTGCTACTCTAACCCACCTCTACATGGTGCTCAATAGTGGTTCTCTCTCTACATTCCTGTCTGCTAGCATGGGCTGCTGAAGGTATTTCTGCCTCAATGGTCCCAGTCCCTGCTGGGTTACAATGGTGCACAGTGTCAGTGGACAATGGAATAAATCTCCTAGGAAACAGTTAATTGGTTCTTGTAACAAGTACCCATTAAATTCATGTAACCTTGTATAATTGGTAACTGCCCTCTTTTGTGCCTTGGCCTCCATTAATTGTAAGTAAACGCTTTGTGTGTGTGTGCAATTCATAGGTTATGTTGATTTTAAAAAGAAATCAAAGTGTACTGCATATGCATATATCTAGTTTAAATGTATGTTGTTGCTTATTGCCTGGCCATTTGAACAAAAATGTGGACTATATGGAGTTTAAGAACTCAGTGCTAGTGCATAGATAACACTGCTCTACAGCCAAAATGCTTCTGAAATAAATGTAGTCAAACTTTACTAATTCTGGGTCACTGAGAACGAAAATGATGCTTAAAATTGTTGATTGGCTCTAGTTTTCAAGATATGCTATTGGGTCAGTATATACGACCCTTGACTTGGGAATGGCGGAGGATAAGTGAGTTATAAAGGGAAGGGATCTCAATTTAAACCAGAAATGACTAAAATACATCCTTGACTGGATCATAAATAAATCTATGACTGGGTTTGGACAGTACTTGCTTTTTAGGCAAAACAATGATGCAATCTGAAGCTGGTATTGCGTCATACATGATATGAATTGCATCATGTTATTCCTAGAAGTCATGGATGATGCAATCATAACAAAGCTTACATCACTCTGCTGAACAAATTGCCCTATATCAGCTCTAGAAATCATACAGTGTCGTGCTCTCTTATTTGTCAGTGTTTGATTTTGCAAAGGGACACATTTCTGTTTAGCCAAAGTGAGCAGAGATGCCTCGTACTTGTGTGAACAGTGCAGATAACTTCTGCTATGTTTGTGGTGAAGTGACTTTTGCATCACAAAAGCGCAGTATAACCACTATGGTTAAGAAAGCCTATCACCTTTCTTTTGGCTGCAAAATTGGAGATCAGGACAAGAGGTGGGCCCCACACATATGCTGCAACACTTGTGCAACAAATCTTCGCCAGTGGTTGAACAGGAAAAGGAAATCTATGCCTTTTGCAGTGCCAATGATTTGGAGAGAGCCAGCAGATCATACCAGCAATTGAACCATCAATGTCACAGGACCCACATTTTCTCCCATTCTCCTCCTCTGAACCACACTTCATAACAGAAGGTGAACTGAATGACCTTGTCAGGGATTTGGAACTACCCAAGAGTAAGGCAGAGCTGTTGGGCTCCAGACTACAGCAGTGGAATCTCCTGGCAGGCGATGTTAGGGTTTCCATTTTCCGTGACCGTCAAAAGGATCTTGTCCCATTCTTCTTCATTGAAGGTGATCTTGTAGCCTGCAACAACATCGATGGTGTGATGGCAGCCCTCAACATCGTTCACGATCCAGATGAGTGGAGACTGTTCATTGATTCATCGAAGACGAGTCTTAAAGCTGTTTTACTGCATAATGGCAATGTTTTGCCATCAATTCCAGTTGTCATGCAGTCCATATGAAGGAAACCTATGACAACATGAAACAACTTTTGAGGTGCATAAACTATGACCAACATCAGTGGCAGCTTTGTGGCGATTTGAAGGTTGTTGCTCTCTTGCTTGGTCTGCAGACTGGATACACAAAGTACTGCTGTTTTCTCTGCGAATGGGATAGTCGTGCAAGAGATTCCCACTACATCAAGAAAGATTGGCCACTCCGACAGTCATTGGAGCCTGGGAGGAAAAGTGTTCAGCATCCACCACTTGTTGAATCAAGGAAGATTTTGTTACCACCCTTACACATCAAGCTGGGTCTGATGAAGAACTTTGTCAAGGCCATTGACAAAACACAAGCAGCTTTCAAGTACCTCCGTGGAAAATTTCCAAGGTTAAGTGAAGCTAAGATAAAGGAAGGTGTCTTTGTTGGTCCTCAGATTCGTGAACTTCTTCGAGATGATGCATTTGACCATGCACTGCGTGGCAAGGAAAAGACGGCATGGAAAGCCTTCCAGTTAGTGGCAATAAATTTTCTCGGAAACAACAAGGCAGACAACTACAGGTTGTTGGTGGAAAACCTCCTCAAGGCATACAAAAGCCTTGGTTGCAACATGTCACTAAAGATACATTTTTTGCACTCTCATCTAGATTTTTTTCCACCGAACTGCGGAGCAGTGAGCGACGAGCACGGCGAGCGATTTCACCAGGACATTGCAACAATGGAGAAACGCTATCAGGGCAAATGGAACCCATCAGTGCTTGCAGACTATTGCTGGACAGTGACAAGAGATGCTCCATTTAATGAATACAAGAGACAAGCCAAGAAGCGCCGAGTAGACACTGAATAGGACTAAACTATGTACATAATAGTTTTTGGCCTTTTGTTTCATAATAAATTTTATTTATATAACCCTTTTGCTGATTTTTAAAGTGTTACATAAACAGGACAGGTGAAATATTATCATGTAAAGCAGGCCTGCACAACATACGGCCCGCGGGCCGCATGCGGCCCGCGGGGGCTCACTGTGCGGCCCGCAGGGGCTCACTCTCAAGCCTGGGAGGGAGGGGGAGCAGCGGCGCGCGAATCAGCTGTTTCGCGCGCCGCGGCCGCTCGGGGTCTCCCCCTCCCTCCCAGGCTCTCAAACCTGGGAGGGAGGGGGAGATCCCGAGCGGCTGCGACGCGCGAAACAGCCGTTTTGCGCGCCGCTGCTCCCCCTCCCTCCCAGGTTTGAGAGCCTGGGAGGGAGGGGGAGAAGCGGCGCCCGCGCCGCGGCCGCTCGGAGTCTCCCCCTCCCTCCCAGGCTCTCAAACCTGGGAGGGAGGGGGGGGGAGATCCCGAGCGGCTGCGGCGCGCGAAACCGGCCCCCCTGCCCCAAGCGGGACACGGGGATGGAGCCCTCGCGCACTGCCGCGCCTCCACCCCCCGCCCCAAGCGGGACACGGAGCCCGCGTGCGGCGCCGCACCCCGCAGGCCTCAAGCAGGACACGGAGCCCTCGCGCGCCGCTGCCCCTCCCCACTGCCCCAAGCGGGACACGGGCACGGAGCCCTCGCCGCCCCCCCCCCCCAGCAGGGACACGGGGCTCAGCCACCGCCCCCGTCCTGAGCGCTTTTTGGCCCCCCCCCGGGACTCCTGCCCCATCCACCCCCCTGTGTTCCTTGATGCGCCCCCCCCCCGGGACCCCTGCCCCATCCACCCCCTTCCCTGTCCCCTGACTGCCCTCCGCCGCCCCATCCAACTACTCTCCTGATTCCCTATCTAACCACCCCTTCTCCCTGTCCCCTGACCACCCTTGGAACCCCTGCCCCTGACTGCCTCCCACCGCCCCATCCAACCCCTGCTCCTTCCTGACTGCCCCCTGGGACCCTTGCCCCCATTCAATCCCCCTGTTCCCTGCCATCTGACCGCCCCGACCCCTATCCACCCCCCCACCCCCCCCGAACTCCCCTGCCCTCTATCCAACACCCCCTCCCTGCTCCCTTACCGCGCTGCCTGGAGGTGGCTGGCGGCGCTACAGCCACGCCGCTCGGCTGGAGCCGGGCCACGCCGCCACCGTGCAGTGCCTGGAGCACCGGGTTAGGCTGAGCTTGCAGCCCCCCTGCTTCCCGCGAATCAGCTGTTCACGCAGGAAGCCTGGGAGGGCTGAGAAGCAAGCGGCGGCTTCGCGCTCAGGCCCAGGGAGGCGGAGCAGAGGTGAGCTGGGGCGGGGAGCGGTTCCCCTCCGCGCCCCTCCCCCCGGGTTACCTGCTGTGGCGCGGGCGGCTCCCCCCACCCCAGCTCACCTCCGCTCCGGCTCCCTGGGCTTGAGCGCGAAGCCACCGCTTGCTTCTCTGCCCTCCCAGGCTTCCCGCGCGAACAGCTGATTCGCGGGAAGCGGGGGGGGGGGGGAAGGGGAGAAGCGGGGCAGAGTGTTCAGAGGCGGAGGCGAGCTGGGGAGCGGGGCGGAGAGCTGGAGCACCCATGGGGTCGGCTCCTAAGGCGCCACTTTTGGATAATGTGCTCAGGGGGAGCAGCCGCTCCCTCTGCTCCCCCCCAGCTACGGTCCTGGTCACTTCAACTTACCAGTTGTTAAATTTAGAAGCCCTTTTAGAACCGGTTGTCCCGCGCAGGACAACTGGTTCTAAAAGGGCTTCTAAATTTAACAACTGGTTCCCGCGAACCGGTGCGAACCGGCTCCCGCTCACCACTGGAGACTCCCCTTGCCGCTCTCACCCTAGGAGCCAGAGACCTCCCAGCAGGGCTGGTGAGTACGGCCAGGGAAGGGGGAAGGGTGTGGTGGAGTGAGTGTCTGGGAGATGTGCGGGGGGTGCTGGGCTGTGAGGGTGTGGAGGGCGCTGGGCAGTGGGGGAGGTTTGTGTGTTTTGGGGTGCTAGGCAGTGGGGGCCTGTTGGGGGGGTGCTGGGCAGTGAGGGAGATCTGTGTGTGTCAGGGCACTGGGGGTCTGTGTGGGGCATTGTTTAGTTGTGGTGGTGGGGCTTTGGGGAAGGGCACTGGGAGGGAGGGAGGAGAAATCTGTGTGTATTGGGAAACTAGCGAGTGGGGGGTTCTATGTGGGGTGCTGATGTGTATTAAGAGTTACCAGCTGGATTGAGGACTGATAGATCTGGACAGAGTTTATATTGAATGGGCAAATGAAAAAGATCGCAGGGAAAAACAGTAAGGTTAGTTTAGCCGTCTTTGACATTTCGACCAATAAGGAAATTAAAATGCATTTGTAATTACATATCTTATTCTTGGCTGATAATCATTTATTGATATTTTTTAGGAAAATTTTCAATTTAAAACACAAACTTTTGTTTTTCTTTTTTTACTTATGATGTCTATCTGAAAACCCATATAAATTGACACAAATTGCAAATTAAAACTTTTTAAATGTATAAGCATTTTACTCACTTGGGCGCATTTGCCTCATGGCACACAAATTTGAACTCTGCTTCAAAAATTTGCACAGAAGAAATTTTTCTTTTACCTTAATTATACTATCTTAGGAGCCCGCTATAACATAGTACCAAAGTTCAATACAAAGTCATATAAAAGTTATACAAAAATGCATAATGCAGAGATATATCTACAACTGCATTGATTGACTGCCGTGTGCAGTAATATAGTGACCCCTGGACCTACAGGCTTCCACACACCGTCAGTGCCTTGCTAGTGTGCCATGCACCGTGAGATATCTCTTCTCTTTGTGTGTGACTGTGAGTGTTTCCCTTGTGTGTGAATTTATTCAACAAAATCTTGAGCTTCATAATGGATACCATGAGTGAAAAGAAAAAGAGAAAAATAGAATCAGAGCACAGAGTTTTCAACACTGAATGGACGAATAAATACTTATATACTATTTCCAAAGACAAAATACTGTGCCTCGTGTGTCGCGAAACGTTAGCCGTTCCGAAAGAATACAACCTTCGGTGGCACTTTGAAACTAAGCATCCCAATCTCGCCAAATTGAGCCCAAATGAAAAAATAATTAAAGCAGCCAGTTTAGCGAAAAACCTTAGTAGAGAACAGCAAATTTTCAAGAAAGTGAGCACTGAGAACGATACAGTTACTAAAGTAAGCTTTAAAATTTCTAAGGAAATTGCTGCTGCTGGGAAATGCTTGACAGAAGGCGAGTTATTAAAAAAGTGTATGTTGATTGCTGTATCTGAGTTATGTCCAGAAAAGAGGGGAATATTTGAGAATGTCAGTCTATCACACATGACTGTACGGAGAAGAATAGCTGACATTTCTACCAATTTAAGTGATCAGTTAAAGCAGAGAGTCAGTGAATTCTGCTTTTACTCCCTAGCTATGGATGAAAGCACCGATTTAAAAGACACCGCCCAACTTCTTTTTTTTATTAGAGGTATTGATAAAAACTTTGAAATTACTGAAGAACTTGCTGGCATGTGCTCCATGACGGGTCGCACAACCGGAAAAGAAATTTCCAGTGAAGTGATAAAGTTCACGAATGATAAATCGGGATTAGATTTCACAAACTTGGTGGCCATTTGTACTGATGGTGCTCCAGCTATGTGCCAAAAAAATGTTGGAGCAGTTACTCTTCTTGAAGAATTTATCGGGAGAGAAATAACCAAACATCACTTCATTATGCATCAGCAGGTTTTGTGTAGCAAAGTCTTAAAATTTGAGCATGTAATGTCAGTGGTAGTTTCCATTGTAAACTACATCCGTTCTAGAGGACTAAAACATAGGACATTTCGAGCCTTTCTTGAAGGGGTAGACACCGAGTGCAATGACTTAATCTACCATACAGAAGTGAGGTGGTTGAGTCGAGGAAGAGTGCTCCAGCGTTTTGTTGCTTTGAAAGAGGAGGTAGCAAAATTCCTAGAAAATGGGCCAATAAAATTCCCAGAGCTTGAAAATGAGTCCTGGAATCAAGATCTCTTTTTCTTTTGTGATATTAGAGCACACCTGAATGATCTCAACATTCAACTTCAGGGAAAAAAATCAACTTATATTTCAAATGTGTGCAGCAGTGAAAGCTTTCAAAATGAAATTGAAACTTTTCAGAAGTCAGCTGTCAAAAGGTGAAATGTGTCACTTTCCCACTTGTGCACAGCGTATCCCTCAGCACAAACACCCCGAGTTAGGAGAAAAATACGCAAAGCACATCATTCTTTTGATTGAAGAATTTGACAGAAGATTTACTTTGTCTAAAGAAGAAGACGTCCAGTTGAAGCTGATTGAAGATCCCTTTTCTGTGGATCCAGAGGAAGTGCCACTAGATTTGCAGTTGGAGGTTGTTGAACTTCAGTGTTCAGCAGTTTACCGAAATAAGCACAGAGAAAGCAGCTTGCGGGACTTCTACAAAAGTCTGGACAATGAAGTTGCACTGAAAACGTTCAGCATTTTTGGACGCACTTACATATGTGAACAAACATTTTCCATCATGAACATGAATAAAAACAAGCAACGTTCTTCTCTGACTGACGACCATTTGGAAGACATTATGAAAATATCCACTTCAAATATGACCCCCAAATGCGACAAGCTTGTTGCCGAAAAGAGATGTAATATTTCTCATTAAATTTCCAAGGTAATTATGAAAAGTACAAATGTTTTCTTTCAACGGAACAGATGTTTTTAATTTTTCCATGATTAATAAAAAAATTTAAAAGAATTTAAAAAATTGTTTGATTTAATTGAAAAATTCTTAATAAAGTATCACACACCCTTCCCCGCAAACCTTAGCTGTTTCGGCGGGGCGGTGCTGGGGAAGGAGGGTTTGTTTCCGCGGGGCTGGGCGGTGCTGGGGGGGGGGGTGTTTCCGCGGGGCCGGGAGGTTTCGGCCCTCAGCTGTTTTCTTTGGAGTAATATGGCCCTCGCCGATTTACGAGTTGTGCAGGCCTGATGTAAAGCAACCATAAACACATGAAAAGACCTAGGTTTACAATTTATGATTAAAACTCTACTATCTACACAATATACATAGACATAAAATGTAAAAACTTAAATATCTTAGAAACAGTAGCCAATCAGTTGTTTTAATTGTCATCTTTGAATTCAGCACATCAAAATACATAATAAATCGCACATTTTATCTCTGAAGCAGACGACTTCTCAAAAATTGTAGACCAGTGTAATTCAACTGCTCAAAAAGGCAGAAATTACTTTGCACTAGTATACTAAGTGCATTTGAGGAGTGCCTTGGTATTATTCTGTCTCAGCATTGGGGTCATGATGAGATGTGCATCTCATATGTCAGAATTTATATGAAGCTATCTTTCTTAAAAAAACCTTTCCCTGGAGTCCTGGGGAGGGTTCTTCTCTTTGTTAGTTTCATTATACTGTAGTTTTCAGATAGGGCAACATGGTGCAGTATATCCATGGTCTATGTTTGCAATAAGGGAATGAGTCTACAGTAATAATACAAAAAGCCACTTCTCTTGAGGCTTGATTAAAGCAATACTGCTTGGAGCTGCTTGGTTGTCAGTTTGGGCTCGTCTCTATCTTCTTTCTTGCCTCATTCTTCCATCCATCATTCCAGGGATCACAGAAGGAAGAATACTTGCTTAGGCCTTGGCAAACAACAATTCATCACCCTACTAGCTTTAAAAGAGACCATTCATTGGCCTGGTAGAACATTACAGCTTACCCAGTGTTCCCTGGTGTCAGGAAAATCACATGACTGGATCTAAAAACAAAAGGAATCCCACAATATGTTCTCTGCGTTATTAATTAAAATAACTGCGGTGTTGAAAGGAAAGCACATAAAAGCTTTTGTTATATGACCTCAATATTTTGTGGAAAGATTCCTTTCCCTCCTTGTTTCTCAGAGAGGATTGTTCAAAATAATAAGCATGCTCCCCACCCCCGAAACCATTAATAAACTGTTTTCTGTCTGCACGGTTTCTTATTTCAGAGTAGTAACTCTGAGCCTTTGTAGCTCTGGGAAGAATAAATGTAATCAAAGCAATTGGCTGCCTGAGATCTTTTTTAATGCACTCCTTTGGACACAGTACATATGGTCTGCAAATAAATACAGAATTAGTGTTCCTGTTGGAAGCATTCAGTGAGAATGAGTGATTTGTCTTACTTATGAAAGGTGCATATATTTTCCTCTCTTAGCTGTTTATCAGCCTGCCGTTTTTCTGCTTATGGATTCAGAGATGGAATTTATCATTTGTTAGCTCATGAGCAGATGTGCTGGAGACAACCAAATTGATCAGTGAGGATGAACAGAACAGCAGCATCAGTGTTGGGAGGGCAGCTCTTACAAATTGTATTACCTTCCTATTTTTTCCCCTTTTTCATAGGCAATTTTCCATTAGCTGTCCTCCAAGTTGCAAGGAGAGGAAGGAGAGAATGCTTTTTTTGTTTTGTTTGGAGACAGGCACTTCAGTACAGTGAACGAGACGGACAAGGCAGACAAAGACTGCACCCAGAGTGAAATCACTTTGCTGCAAACCACTCTTTAATGCCATCAGGAAGGAATCATTTAGTGCCACATGTCAATTTAAAAAGATCACAAGTATTACTTGCTGTGTTACCTTGATCAGTTATTTTAATTGTCTGTCTTCCATACAAATCCTGGTTTGAGGGAAGGTGATGGGAGGTGAGAGCGCGCATGCTATTTGACAAAACTGATTGACTTTTAAAAGTTTGATTTGCTTTTAGCTAGTGCAGGAAAGACTGTTGGAGCTGGGTTGATTACACAGCCATCAAAGGCCTTTCTTGCCAAAAAAACCCTCCTTTGCACTTGTGTACTGTTGAAAATTGTGGTCTGATGCCAGAGGATTGAAGAGCTAAACACATGTTGCTGAAGAGCTACATGTGGCTTTCAAACCACAGGTTCCTGACCCCAGCCTTAAGTAATTAACAACAGTCTCTGGAACAATGCAATGCTCTACAAGAATAATTAAGAATAAATACCTGCCCTTCTTCAGTAAATGGGAAGGTTTGAAAACACACATTCTTTCTGGTTTAGATGCAGGGGACAAGGATAGATATCCCTCATGCAGTTTGGGGATGGGATTTATTTTTTTCACCCTTTGCATTGTGGTAGCACTCAAAGGCCCTAGTCCTGCTGGTTAACCTTTCATGGTAGGTGCTGTACAAATCTGGACAGATGGATAGACATTTGATGTAATCAAGATGCCTAATTGGAGCTGGAGTTCTTTTTCATTAGATAGCAGGCTCTATACGCAATATTACTGCTTATGAGTGGAACTTTTTCTATTGGGTATATTATTTCATAATGTTTTTTTAATTAAGTAAACACACAACAGTTAGCATACTTCATTTTATGCTTAAGATCATATAAATACAAGGCCTTTTGAAATTGCAGCTGATGGATTAAGTACATATAGCTGGCAGCCAAGATCACAAAATCAACTTAGTATTTTGCTTGCCAGGATCTGATATCTTGACAGGCAGGTAATGTTTGTGAAAGATGTGGTTTTGATGCATTAAGGAAAGTGAGAGGTGCAACATGTAGCTTTTATTTCCCATTTAGTGGGGATTGAGGTAGGGCTTTTAGAAGGCAGAGAAGAACATATGGTTCAAACCTGTCATTCAACTTGTAGCCACTGCATGCTGTCAGTTATACTAGTCATCAGTATTTTTAAAGGCTCATTGCTGCAGAGGTGGAAATGTGTAAATATAATTAGTAGGATATCTAAGATTCAGTTAATTAAAAATTTAAAGGAGGAGATTGTCAATATTAGGAACTGGAAAATGGGTGTAATGTCAGCAAGAGTTGTAGGTTGGGGGTTTTTTCTCAAAAGGATTTTTCACCCTGTTTTTTTTCTATCATCCAGTTTTCATGAGGTTTAACAAATAATTTTCAGAGTTTACAAGGATCCAATATTTGCTGCTCTTGTGTACTTTAAAACCTAGAGCTTTGCAAGTATACACAAGAGAGAGCCTGTTTCTCAGGAGCAAACTTGTTTCACAGTCAGTGAGGGGTAGATGTGATTTGGTACCTACAGAAGTCACAAGGAAAAGCTCATCCTTGTCAGGTGCTCAGGGTTGCTGTGGACACTAGATTCCAGGGGCTGTGTACTGCTTAGTGATGCTTTTGTAGGAGATAAAAAGGCCTCTTGTAAATATAAGCACGATAGTTCTTCCCTTCCCCTGTTTTCTTATTCAGCAAATACCAAATTTCATCTGCATTGTCTGAACTGTGCTGATTGAATACTAGTTAGCGTTCTTCTGTTCTCTATAATCTCTTCTTCCTTTGTTTCCTAAATGATATTAGTTGCTTAATACAGAGGCTCCATTCTAAAGCTTTCTTCAACAGTTGGCTGTCTTTTCCTAACTGTAATGATGTTAAACGTAAAGAGTGAAGTATTCTATTTTGAATGGACCCTAGGCCCAGTTCTGCTGCTGATTCACTATATGGCCTTGGCAAGTCAGATTATAAAAATTGGTCTGTAAAATTGGGGATAATACCACCCTCTTGCCACAGCTGAGTATTGTGAAAATAAATAAATTAATATTTGTGAACTGCTGAGATACTATAGTGATGAGAGCCATAGAAAAACCCACGAGGAAATGAATAATTCTGTATTTAGAGTTTGAAAAGTGGGAGCAGGCTGGGAGTCTCACAGTGTATCAGAATCTCGAGACTCCCAGCCCACTCTTGATCCTGTTCCTGTTTGTGCCTCAGCCTTGCCCAAGCCCTGTTCCACTCTTGTCCCTGCCCTGCTCTAACCTTGCTCCAGCCTTGCCTCCACTTCCTGCCCCTCCCTGGACCCTCAAACTCTGACTACCATGCTTCGACCTATGGCCTGTATCTGGACCCCAGCTATGATACTGACTTGGCTTGGCTTGTCCCTGGGCTCTGACCACCAGGCTTTAAACCCTGGCTTGTACCTGGACTCTGGCTACAGTACTAATTCTGGTTTGTCCATAGGTGTGGGAACTAGGGATGTGGGGGGTGCTGCAGCAACCCCAGGCTGCCGGCTCCGCATCTGGGGTCTTGGTTGCTTGCTCTGCACCTGGAGACTTGGGGGGATGGGGTGGATGGGGGTAAGGGGCCTGGCTTTCAGCACCCCCACTATTAAAAATGTTCCAGTGCCACTGGGCTTGTCTATGAACTCTGATCTCAGTTCTGACCCCACTTCTGGCATTTTTCATCACTTTGCATCTTAATGCAGTTTAGGATAGCATCAATTAACACAGTTGTATTAATTTTTAATTATAATTTCTGTGATATTTGGAGCCCAAGTGTCTAGTAGTACGATTCCTTGAATTTCCTCCTGTGTGACTACTGTAGATCTTGTTGATGTGGCTGTTTGGGCAATATACCACCAGGGCCGGCTCCAGGCACCAGGCAACCAAGCTGGTGCTTGGGGCGGCACCTGGAGGGGGGCGGCGCGGCGCTCGGGCCGCCGGGGAGAGCGGGGCCACAGCCGGGCTCGCCGCCCTCCCCCCGGCGCTCTGGCCGCCCTCCCCCCGGCTGCCGGGGGGAGACCGGCGAGCCCCTGCGCTCTGGCCGCCGGGGGGAGAGCCGAGCCCCAGCCGGGGCTCGCCGCCCTCTCGCCGCCCTGCCCCCGGCGCTCTGGCCGCTGGGGAGAGAGCCGAGCCCCAGCCGGGGCTCGCCGCCCTCTCGCCGCCCTGCCCCCGGCGCTCTGGCCGCTGGGGAGAGAGCCGAGCCCCAGCCGGGGCTCGCCGCCCTCTCGCCGCCCTGCCCCCGGCGCTCTGGCCGCCCGGGGGAGAGCCGAGCCCGGGCCGGGGCTCGCCGCCCTGCCCCCGGCACTCTGGCCGCCGGGGGGAGAGCGGAGCCCCCGCCGGGGCTCGCCACCCTCCCCCCCGGCCGCCGGGGGGGAGAGTGGAGCCTCCGCCGGGGCTTGCCGCCCTCCCCCCTGGTGCCCTCCCCCCGGCCGCCGAGGGGAGAGCGGAGCCCCCGCCGGGGCTCGCCACCCTCCCCCCGGGGCTCCAGCCGCCCTCCCCCCCGGTGCCCTCCCCCCTGCCGCCGGGGGGAGAGCGGAGCCCCCTCCGGGGCTCACCGCCCTCCCCCCGGGGCTCCGGCCGCCCTCCCTCCCCCCCCCGGGGGGGGGCGGCCGGAGGCTTTTTTGCCTGGGGCGGCAAAAAAGCCAGAGCCGGCCCTGTATACCACATACCGTTTCACTGGTAGGCACTTTGTAGACACTTTTAGTAGTAATTTACCAACATCATCTTCCTTTGCAGCATGCATTAGATAGGAGCATATGTCCCTAAACTTAAAAGAAAAACAGGGGGAAAAACAGTAGAATTTAGTACATCTGAAGACTTTTTTTAAATCTTCCAAATAAAATCTTTTATATAACTGTGTTTAAACGTTTTTCCCCATTTTTTTTTTTTTTTTTTTTTTAAGATGTGAGGGTGGGAAGTATATTTTTAAACAGAAAAAGATCAGTATTGCCACTTAAATTCAAATGCCAGCTTAAAATAAATTCTGAAGTTGCTGACACAACTGTTAAAATCATTTCTGTTTCTGAGGACGATCTTTTTCTCTTGCTTCTATTTTTAAATGTGTAAGTTAATGTAATGCTCAGGCAAGCGGGTAATGGAGAACACCCGTGTGAGACACCCCTGCCAGTGCATTCCAGTCCTGATCTGCAGCGCCTTTGCTGTTTTATTCCTGAGCAATCCCTGAGCAGAGACTGTCAGCTGCATTGTGTTGGCTTGGTGCAAACAGTGTGGTGCTTTTATGGGAACTAGTATTTGTCCACCAGTTTTATCACTTGTGGGTGCCTATAGCCTTAATCCTGCAAATACTTCTGCACATTCATGGCTTTCTTTTTGTAAGGTGCCCCATAGAAGTCAATAGGAATCTTCAAGAGAGTAAAGTTGCAAGCAAGTGTAAGTGTTTACAAGATGGGGGACAAGTTTTGAATACAGCTCTTCTGTTGTGAAATACTTCTTAACTAACCCACTGTATCATACAGACCTCTGTGTATTTCAAATAAAGAATTTTTCATCCTTTTCTTGCAGCTGAAAATATTTTGTTTAAAGTAAAACCAAATTTATTATGAAGTGGATCAAAAGAAACATTAATTACATACTGATTGTGAAATGCAGTATGGAGGATATTTACCAAGACACCATCCAAAGTGTCTGAATCTTTGTTGTGTTAAAATGTCAAACGTTTTTGTATTAAATTATCTGGTAACCAGGCGAATGCTGTATCTTGGGTCTTTACCTTACTGGAGCACACATTAGGTCTGTTTGCTGGCAGAAGAAGTATGTATCTCCCCTAATGGTGGATGGTGCATGAGCAGCTCAGCTTTCAGGTTTCTCACAGGTACTAGAGTTCATCATTCCCATCTTCACTGGACCAGCTTCTGGAATCTGCACCTCCTTCTTTCCCTCCCCTTTGGCATGGAGACTTCTTGTCCTCTGCACAGCAGGCTCTCACTGTACCTATAGGACCAGATAAAAAAGAATGTTTTATATGCCTCTTTCTTCACCCGTGCCAGTGCACTTTTCTGTCAGGGTTTTTTTTTTTTTTTTTTTCTGGAGGCCTTTGTCACTGTTTTCTCATTGCATTCCCACAAGGTCTTGCAAGACATTAAAAACCAAGATGGAATAAATCTCCAACATAGGAAGGGGTGCCAGGCAGATAGAAAAATGCAGATATGAAATTTCTGTCCCTCAAAATACATTTAAAATACAACTTTAATCTGTGTAACTTCCTACAAGCCGTTTCCCACGATGCTTTTGCATTAAATACAAATACTTTTCTTATTATGAGTAGACATAATACCTACAAGCAGACATCCTAAAGACCCCAAACTCACAACTCGTATATGGTTGCAGAATTGGATCCTTAGACAACAACAGGTGAAGGGAGAGACAATAAACACATTACAGATTATTTTAAATAGAACTGTCTCTCTAGCCACTACTAGTTGGTTAATTTCTTGTAGGTGTCAGGTACAAGTGGGCCTTGAAGAAGGTTTTGAAGGAGGAGAGGGTAATGGTGTCACAGACTAGTTCAGAGAGGGTGTTCCATGCATGGAGGGGGATATGAAGGAAAGCACAAAGACCACGGTATGAGCTGCTGCTGTAGTAGAACGGAGGGACAGGGCAAGGGGGCATGATGCAATAAGAGACAAGGGCAGTTAAGTAGAGATAAGGATGTGCAGAGGTATAAATGGCCGTGAGGGTGAAGACAAGAAATCTGTATTTAAATGGTAGAAAATGAAGGATTTAAAGGGGTATGTTGACGTGGTTGTGAATGACCAATGGGGAAGATGACTTGAGCAGCTATGTTTTGCATGTACTGGAGGGAAGCTAATAGAAAGGTGTTAGGTATGCCAAAGAGGAGGAGGTAGCTTTAGATAGATCATATAAGATTTGTACAGTAAATATATAAGAAAGTAGAGAAGGGGACATTGTATGTTACTTAGATGTTGAATGTTTTATGCCCTTCATTTTGATGTCCTCTGAGCCTGATCCTTTTAGATGTGGGATGAATATTCTACTTATCTGTTTTATTTTTTAAATTTCACCTTGCTGAAAAACCAATAATTTGCTTTAAAGTTACAAGTAGCTAAGGCAAATAGATGAACAAACAAGAGTGCAAGAAAATCCTCCAGCCCCCAGAAGAAAGCTTTTCTGCAAAGTTGCAGTTTGAAAAGAATTATTATACTTAAGTACTCACTGCACCTGTGAACCAAGGGGGGTGTAATTTAAAAGACCAATTGACTGATGATATGATGTTATAATTCTATCTATGTGCACATGTAAATAGCATATAATAATAGCACATGCCCTAAGAAGGGGTTGAGATTGGTTTTTACTTTCAGTTCTTTGAAACATCCCCACCCCATTGTTTCCTCTTTCTTTTAGTGTATTATGCAGGTCATCTGTCTGAGTGCATAAAGTTCCCTCGTGCTCCTAAAATAGTCTGGGAAAAATAGTCCATGGTGCTAAGAAAGCTGATGAGCATTTTAGTGTGAAATACCGAGTAGTAGCTGTGGTTGGTATCTTCTGAAAATATAGTTAGAAACTAGATGCCACAGGCTATTCTGTGGCAGGAAGCTCTTCAAATAACAAAACATCAGTAGTGTACCCACTGCCTTCAGGAGTCTACCACTATTCTGTATGATTTTGGGTAATTAGAGTATAAATGGTCTGAAATCATTTCAAAATCTTTATAAAATCCAAGAGGATTTTTTTTCTTAAATTTCATTCTTATCTGGTAGTAGTTTCTTTGCAAGGCAGCATTTCTGCATTAAATACACTACCAGGAAACTGACCAAGTTGTCGGTGCTGTCTACATGCTCTGCCTATAGCCCTTCAAAGGAGGGTGAAATCCCTTGTGTAAGTTGTAGCCTTTTGCATTTCCTCTGTAAAAGGTTCAGCTCCCTTATAAACATAAATTAAATTAGCACATGTTGCACCCTTAAACAGTCCAGACATGTAAAGCATAGTTATCTTGCCGAGAAAATGATCACGACAACATTCAAAGAGCCCAGTGTCTCCCAGCAATCTGCCAAGGACATCTCAATGTGGCATGACCTTTTCAGGATAAATGGGATTTTAAATTCAGCCTTTTCATTAGCGTCCTCTCTGTGTATTATGCCTTGCAAGTTGGAGCTAGCTTTGAAGCTGAGAATGTTGTGACAGTGGCTATTGTTCCTGTGTGTGCATTGTTAATTGTAATAGCAGGAAATGTGCAAACCATATCAAAACAAGTGAGAGCATAAGAGGGGAGAAAAGCCTGGAAACTTCAAAGTGAACAGTAAATAAAAAGGTGCAAAAAACCCAAATAAATATGTTCACAGAGAGTAAAATGCTGTACAGAAGGATTGGGGTTTTTTCCTCTGAGAGAATGATATGGAAATAGTAAAAACCAATCTTCCCCTATTTCTAAAACACATCTTTCTGTGAAGGAAATATTTAAAGGGCTCTGAAGAGAAAGAAGAGTAAAGGCATTAAGATACAGAACTACTGCTTGAATGCTGAGGGCATTAGGATGGGGGAGGGATGTTGCCCCGCATTGCACCATATGCATCTGGTACCAGAGGTGTTGTTCCAATATGCACCAGACACATATTTTGTAATAAAAAGACTTAATTTTAATCCTTTGGGGAGGATTAGGCCATCAGTCTTTCTCCTGGGACATCACACTGATGACCCAATAGTGACCCCATAGTTGTAAGAGTCAGACAAACCAGGTGGGAAGACATTGCCAAAACCGACTAAAAATGTGCAAGGCATGACGATACCTGGGGAAACACACTAATGCTTGGATGGAGATAATCACTAAGTCAAATAGGAGGTTCATAAGGAAGAACAAAGTTTTAGGAATGACTAAAGATTGCATGAAAACATCATTCTTAACTCTATTGAAACAGGAGTGTGATAGCTTACTGTGTTTATAGAGGTTACCTGGATTTAGTGTTTATGAGAAAAATAACAGAATAGCTGATTAAATAGCTTTTTGGGTTTAAAGGAAATGTGCAGTTTGTCATTTATGCGTCAATCATTTTTTGTGCTCAGTGGATGATATGAATGAAGGACTTTTGTGCTCCAAGCTCCTCTAAGGGTTTGTAAAGTCGTTACTAGAAGAGATGGCAGAGATTTGATTTGAAGAGGTCACAAGTAGGATCTCATCTCTAAGTAATACTATCTGATTCCAAAGACAATGTCCCCTTTTTGTTTAATTAAAAAAAAAAAAAAAAAAAGCTCAAGACTAACATACTCTCGATCACTATTGGTTTCTTAGAACTAAACTGACAGTTTCCCCCCCCCCCTCTCCTTTCAGAGAGAGAGAGAGAGAGAGAGAATTTGAAGATGTTTCACAAAGATTTGAAGGGTCCCACAAGTGTAAATGAGGGCAGAATTTGGCATGCAGAACCTTTTAATATTAGTGAGGTTGATATACACAATACAGACAGAACACAACTTGACTTTCGAATACTAGGTTGAGTTTACAAGGATGGCAGTTAGAAAAGAATTCTTTTACCTCTAATCTGAGCAAATGTGATCTGGAATTGATTAAAACAAAATATAAATTGAAACACATAATGCCATTTTTACAGAATCATTTTTCAGAGGAGAATCACATTTTACAAGTGTTGCAATGAAAGATAAAAAGAAGGGGCGAATAGGAAGTAGAGCCAGAGACACTATGTGTTCCACTCTGCTATTGTCAGTCTGTTTTTATGCAGAAGATGTCAGATACTACAGAGATTGGTAAGAGTAAAAATTCTGTGTTAGGTTTTAGAATTTGTTTCCTGAACAACTCAGGTGACATGGAAAGCTTTTAAGCAAAGAGTCCCACGAAGCATGGTGTTGAAATTTCCATGAGCATTCTGGGGAATTTATGTTCACTGTCATTTTTATGTTTCGCATCTCCATAGTATTCCTTAGCTGTAAGTTTGCGGGGGCGGGGGAAAGAAGGGCAGCTCAGGACTTAGTTTGGAGTCTCATCTCAGGGTTTTGGCAGTAGCACTGAGAAATTTATCATGAAGTAGATTAGAGTATGAACAACACCAGACAGAGATGCTAGTGGAATTTCATAAGGTAGAAGAGACACTAAGATGTAAAAAGGTGAAAGAAAAATGTGTGTAGTGTATTCATGATGAAATATTCCTGCTTGACAGTTAAACCGTAAATAACATCTTTCCTTTAAAAATAAACTAGTTTTTCAATTATCAGCATTTGCAATCCAGCAGTTCTTTCAAAAGTAATTAACAGCTCTTGTATTTCTCTGAATATGTAGCATGCTCACTCTTTCTAAAACTCTCACGCACATATGCAGACCCTCTTCCTTCGCCCATGTAGAGTAGGAGCTAGGTCCTGGGACATATTCTTCTTGATGTAGTAGAGATAGTATCAGACCTCTCCCTGTTTACACATCCTTAAACTGTATTTATGGTGAAAGTCAAGATTTTGAAGTGTTCACTGTTCCCAGGTTTAATTGGTTTTATCTACTGCTATCATAACAGCCTTATCTCCACAGACAGTTGCATGGTTAATATTTGGAGATCAGAATTCAAGCCCAGCCACACAGTATCATCCAGCAATTAAATGTTATTTGATAGTTCTGTCTGCGGCTCAGGTGCCAAGGAGTTCCCATCTCTGGTTGAGTCTTTATAGCATCATAAAACTGTTCTCAGGGGAAATCTGGTTATGGAAGGCTTTCCGAATGGAAATGGTTAGAAAAGCCTGGGTAAAGTGCAGTTCAAGCTCAGTGGCACTTCTAATCATTGACTATTGGCTAATGACTCTGCAGTTCAGCTCTGAAAGATGTTTAATTATTTCTGTTATTGCATTTGGTGAAGGAATAAAAAGCTTCTGTCTCCGTGACATGGGTGCTTACATGTACTATGGGGGAGAATGTTAAATGTTTCAATATTGCTTTTCTTATGGACTCCGCAAGTGATTTACAGGGCTGATTAAGTATCCTTTCTGTTTTGTTGGGTGCTTGACTTTCTTCCTGCTGTTTTCCTTGATGTAAGAAAAAAGAAGCATGTCTCAAAGCAGCAGTGGCGGGTACCTGACATAGCTAGAGTTCAAAGGCTATTATAGTGTGTTTCTGGCCCCTTTGGGAGTGAACTGTTTCTTGACCCTATCTGGCCATTATAGGGGAAATATAAAGAAACCCAGTATGTGCATTTTGTGGTAGAAGCACTAAGTGTTCTGCTCATTACACCTTTTAATTGCTCAGTTGCACCTAGTGTGTAGATTAACTATTGTAGCACCTGATTAATTTCCCCCTTAGATGAGGGTAGAGACCACTAGGATGACAAATGGAATTGCTAAGTGGAACACTGATCGATAGAGAGTGCTGTCCATTTGAGTAATAGACATCACTATCATATCAGCTGTTAAAAAATTAGCTGAGATGGGTCCCCAAAGGTCTACGAAGTATAACCCGTCCAAGACAAGAAATGTTACCATGTACCCCTAACATAAAAGGTAAATCTCAGGAACTCATTTAGTGAAGCACTCATTCACTAAATATATTAGGTATTTATTTAAACAGTCCTTTACATATAGCCAATAAGAAAATGTGTTTTTATTTCTGGTAGAAAAAGACCACATATTTATTGTGCAGGGTATGGAGAACTTTGGGCACATTTTATTTGTCAGAAATTATGGTTATCCTCTTCAATCATTCCTCCTTTCTCCTTAGTGGTAGAAAACCACTAGCATTCCTAGAGTCAAGAAGATTGCTGATGAATACTTTTGAACTAATGGCATATATCTGGGGCATTGCGTAAGAGAGACTCTAACCAGTACACAGGTTTCTTATTCTACCCAGAGGGTAATCAACATTGCCAGTTCAGTTATCACAGTTGTCCTTGTAAAATACGTGATTCTGCAACTGGGTTGTTGGCCTCATAATTTATCTTTTGAAGTGGCCATCATCACATAAATCCTCCCCCAGCAATAGATGACCAGATTTTCTGGAAGTATGCTTATCATGATACCTTCTGCCTTAACAGCTAGCTACATTTCTTCTCCTGAAAGGGAACTGTTCTCAATGCACATGCGCCTGTTACTGGCAGTTGCTAAGTCTGAGGACCATGGAGGAGAAGGACGTCCCGGGGATCCTTCTCTGACCAGGATACTGAAGGCTAGTGGCTTCCTCACCCTCAGAGGGTAAAATATTAAATGTTACTCTTTGCCTCTCTTCACTTCGCCACCACATGAGTGCCTTTTTATATACCCTTTGCCTACTGCTTCCTCTCACTTCCTCCCTGTCCCACCTTTAAGTACCAACAGGGCCGGCTCCAGCTCTTCTGCCACCCCAAGCGGCCAAAAAAAAAGACGAGCGGCGGCACTTCGGCGGCAGCTCAATCGCGCCGCTTCTTCGGCGGCGGGTCCTCCCTCTCTTCCTCTTCGGCGGCAATTCGGCGGCAGCTCAAAGAGGAAGAGAGTGAATGAGGGACTTCCCGCCGAAGACCCGGACATGCCACCCTGATACCGGATGGAGTGCCACCCCTTTGAATTGGCTGCCTCCAGCTTCCTACGCTGGTGCCTCGAGCCGGCCCTGAATACCAAGTCCCTTCCACACACTGCTACTTGGTACATACTTCCCTTTTTGTCCCAGACCTTCAGAGTTCTCACCACATCCACTTGCTGCCTCTCCCTGCCCTTTCCTCCTTCAGTGCTACATCCTTTCTTTCTTAAAGCCATTGCTTTCTTTCCTATGTGTTCCATCCATCATCCTCTTTCACATGCCTGGACCCCTTTCCATCAAACCCATTGTGCTACCACATTTCACTCGTCTCTCAAATCCAGGGTTGGTGTATTCCAGCACCATCTCTCTCACAGCTGCTTCCCATCCCAGTAATTGGGAGGAGTGAAGTAGAAATATCCTCCCACCTATTCTCTTTTTTTGTCAGCAAGCAGAACAGGTGGTGGAAACTCCCAAATAGTAAATAGTAGAACTGGATGTGGTTCACTGACCCTAAATTCAGCAGCAAAGCTACAGAAAGCAGGGAGATCTGTTGATAGTGGATCCTGCGGCATATTAGAATGTAGAGGGTTCTGTAGAAATTAAGAATCAGTTTTTTTAAAATGAAATGAAAGTAAACAAAAAATAATTTTATCATAAACTTCAGTGGGAGCAGAGTTAGGGTAATGCTGAGCACTTTTGAAGGGGCTTTTTATTAGAGGTAATAACTGTTTCCTGGGCTGATTAAACTCTGAGCTACAGATGAAATAAGCTCTCAGGCCAAAAGCCCAAGAATTTATTAATCTAGGAAGAGGTTATTAATGAGTTAATAGGTTAGCTTCTCAAATTGTTGGTACTGTATATGGAAATGTTGAAATGTGTTAAGTGAAAGAGGGGCACACAAAATGGACTGTGAAACCACTGAATGGTAAGCTTTTTTTAAAGTTAAAATGTCCTTCAGCTCGTCCTTCCTTTTCTCTTCCTGTCATCTCGTCTTATTTTCATCTTTCTTGCCTCTCTCTTATCGCTCCTCCTCATCCTACAAGTTAACCCTTCTCCCCAGGCTGCAGTGTATCTTTATTTACGTTTTGTGTCAGAACTGACCCGAGAGGGAGAGACCGCACACAAACAAAGCAGGCAATGTAGTCAAACAAAGACATGCAAATTATTATGAAGACAAGCCCTGACCTGTAGAGAGGGAAGCATGACAAGGGGAAGGACTGATCCTACTCCTGTAGTAGTCAGTGGCAATGGGATAAAGTTGCAATTTGAAGCAGTTCAGTTGTTTTATCTTTAAACTATTTCTGTTTCAGTAGTTCCACAGACTCAATTTCTTTACTTATTTGTATTTAGTTTTTCTTCATTCACAGCCATTTATCTGCTTCAGCTGAAGGTAGTGAGAAACTAAGATGGGATCTTTTTGGCCAACAGCCTTTTGGCTGTTCTGGGTAGAGCAGTCTAGTGGAGCTGAAGAAGTGTAGAGTCAATCAGAATACAGAGCTGTGTGCATTTACAGTATGGTTATTGAGAAATAACTGTATGGTGAGTGTGCATTGCAGACAACAGCAGCCCACCAAAATGAAGGGAATTTCATATCTACAAAAATGTTTTGTCATGGGTCACTAACTGTCAAATATCCCTGCACTCTGGCTGAAATAGTTTCATAGCATAGTCAATACTGTTGTATATAATTTAGAAAATCCCTCTCATTTTCTTAACGTTTTTTCTAGGCCTCTCATTTTGATGCAAAATGTCTGGTTTGTGGTAAAATTCAGCATTGATATGCTGCAAAATGTAGGGAGTTTTGCTTACAGTTTAGGTGCAATTGGCCAGTGTACCTGAGGCATTGAATATTGTTTCCCTACATATTGCATTGAAATATTTAGATTGAGGAAGCATTCATGTTTTTCACTCTCTACCCCTAGACTCCATCGTCTTCTGCCTGTATATCATGGAATATACAGGATATAATCTTCATTACTTCATCTGTGTTAATACTTTCTGTTTAATTAGTTGGCCTCAAATGATCTCCAGTTACTGGTACCCACCAGATTCATTCCTGAATGTGAACATTGTTATGAGGAGTAGAGTTTCACTGGGTGGTCAGATGTGGGTCACTAATTTTCAGCGCTGTTGTTTAACTATTAATGAGGTCATGGCCTATGGGACAAATCTGACTTTACCTATCAGATGTCTTGTGTATCCCAGTAGGCTACTCACTCTTGACTAATAATTGTCTCCTGCAGTGTTCACATTCCATTGTTTCATCTTTTACCCTTACCTTCTTCTAGATTAGATATAATTCCTTGTACCCATCTCCACACTTCTCCATCTTCAGCAGGCCCCATAAAACAAAACTATCCCCATACTCCATTAACCTCCTTGTCATGCAACTAATTAATATACATATTTGCTTTTTCAACCAAGGCTACCAAGTTACCACCAGTATATTTCTCACTGAGAGGCATCACTCACATTAGTCCCAAAGTTGCCTATACAAACTTAGTATCCCCTCAGTTTCATTTTTAAAAATAATTTACATCAGAAACAAAGAATTACAAAAATAAAGTTAAAGAATTATGCTAAAGGAATGAATACCGTAGGATTTTAAGTTTCCTGCATGAATCAAATTTTGTGTCTTTCATTTTGTGTCTTTTTAACACATGGCTTTGACGGGTTGAGAGGTGTGGTCACCAGTTCCAGGAAGTCTGGAGAGGCATCCCTCACCCAATTTACTGTTGCCACCACCTTCACTCCTGTTTTCTTGTTTACTAAATACGTTGAAAAACTGTAAAAATGGATTATGTAATTCTTAGCTGTCATCGGCCTTATCATATCCCATTTGACAGCAGAATTCTGAAGGGACATTCTGCTGTATCAAGTTTCATGGTATGTTCGGAAGGCCAAAATTATAACTGGCTTCAAAAAAGAATGAGATAAATTCATGGAAGATAGGTCCATCGATGTCTGTAGCCAAGATGGTCAGGGCACAATCCCATGCTCTGGGTGTCCCTAAACGTTCAACTGTCGGAAGCTGGGACTGGATAACAAGGGATGGATCAGTTGATAATTGCCCTGTTCTGTTCATTCCACCTAACGCATCTAGCACCGGCCACTGTCAGAAGATAGGATACTGGGCTAGATGGACCATTGGTCTGACCCAGAATGGGCATTCTTATGTTCTTCTGACTGCAGTGTAAATAAAAATGGCTTTTGCAGAGCACGCTATTGCTTGCTTTGTATAGCGTGTAAGATAAAAATTATTGAATATTTTTGCCTTTCCTTCCTGCACATAGTTGCTGTAATTTATAACATGCTGTAACTCTCTTTGTGTGTGTATGTGTGTGTGTGTGTTTGTACTTTTTGACAGGTAATATTTGAAGTTGGGAAAGCCAACAACAAGGGAAGACTCTTTTTTAAATGTAGGGCTATCCTCAGAAAGACCTTGTGCACTCCTCATTCAGAACAGTCATCTTGCAATAGTGATGTGACAGTTATAGGGGCCTGTATTTTTTTATGTTTTGGCAGCTCTGCTTGCCCATTGGAATGGTTTAATTTATGTATATATATTTTTTCAGATAGAAAAAAATAGTGCCAGTCGTGCTTCTTGCAAATTAGCATCCTCCTATAAATATTGAACAAATCTTCATTTTTGCTTCAAGTCTTTTCATTCCACATACATTTTTTTCAGTGTATTTCTGCTCTCCTGATAAGGAACATTGCTCTACTTTACATGTTTAG
Source organism: Emys orbicularis (assembly GCF_028017835.1). Classification (NCBI taxonomy): domain Eukaryota; kingdom Metazoa; phylum Chordata; order Testudines; family Emydidae; genus Emys; species Emys orbicularis. The sequence goes on along the minus strand of NC_088688.1, from coordinate 67,392,235 downwards.
ATTTTTAACTAGAAGTTTTATTGTTTAAAACATTCTACTAAGAATACAAAAACATTGGCAGTGTATGAAATAATTTTGAGGAGAAAGCAAAAAGAAAAACATGGAAAACTTGAACAGCAATAAGTATGGTAGAACTCCTGTCAGTCTTAACATCTAGTGTTGGGAAAGTGATTGACATTAGTAACCAGGAAGTCTAGGCTGTTTGGAATAATATACTTGAGGTCACTCATCTCAGAGAGAGAGGCTCTCTTCTAGGAAAGATGATATCCATGCTGATGGAGACAAACAGCGGTTCCCTTCAGAATCTGACGAGCATATATCTGCTATGCATAGGACAATCCTAATGATTAATGACTTTTCCAAATGTTATTCCTAGAAACTCCAGATTAACATGTGATCCACTGTTTCCTTGTCACAGTTCTTGAGTGTTGCTGTTTTATGCCATGGGCCTGCTGATCCTCTCTGCTGTGTTTCTCAGAGCATTTTTCACTCTCTGCCTTCTACAGCTCTCTCAGGGCACAGATACATCAAAACATGCAAATAGATAATGAGGCTCCAGAAGGTCTGTGGTTCTCCCAGTGCAGAGGGTCTGGCTCTTCCCTCCAGTGCCTCAGGATCTGTGGGGGATTAGAGCCTGCTCCTCCAGTGTGGCTGTAAAATCTCTTTTTTGAGAAGTACGTTGTGTTAACTTCATGAGGTTTATTGTGGGCTGGATTAAGGCATAGGGACATTTATCGACCCTGGGGGCACCTAGTACTCCAGTTTCTGGAGTTATGTGATTACATCAGAATCTAAATTTTCATTTTTAAAAGGAAATTTCTATTTTCACATTTGTGAGGAAAAGCTTGAAAAAGTTAATTGTTGCAGTGATCTCTGCCTAGGGCCATGTCTACATTACACTGTATTGGTATAGGAATACTGGTGTACTATACCAGCAAAGCTCTCCTGATCAAGATACAGCTATATCGGCAAAACTGATCTTTATACCAGTATAATAAACCTCCTTCCAGAAGCAAAACAAGCTATACTGGTGAATGTGCAGTTTTGCTGGTGTATCTACACTAGGGGCTTCTGTTGGAACTACTATGTCGGTCTGAGATCCCACCTTTTCACATCCATTACCAACATAGCTATGCTGCCAGAAGTCTGTAGTATAGATGTGGCCACGTCTGCAGTGGAGCCAAAACAATCACTCAGAGGTATGAACTGCCCCATTCATCTTAATCAGGGGGAGGGAACCTCTGGCACGCGTGCCAAAGGCGGCACGCGAGCTGATTTCCAGTGGCACTCACACTGCCCGGGTCCTGGCCACCAGTCCGGGGGGGCTCTGCATTTTAATTTAATTTTAAATTAAGCTTCTTAAACATTTTAAAACCCTTATTTACTTTACATACAACAATAGTTTAGTTATATATTATAGACTTATAGAAAGAGACCTTCTAAAAATGTTAAAATGTATTACTGGCACGCGAAACCTTAAATCAGAGTGAATAAATGAAGACTCGGCACACCACTTTTGGAAGGTTGCCAACCCCTGATCTTAATGATCGTCTACTGTGGATGGGCGGAGAAGAGTGTAGAGAACCCAGTCTATTTACCCAAACAGATGCTGGGGTAAGTACGAGGGGCTGTCTTGTTGCTACCCCTGCTGTCCCTTTTCACTCCTGGGGGAATTCTGCAGAATTTCATTTTTCCCTGCAGAACTGATGCTGTAGAGCTGCTGGCTGTCACTAGGGGCTGCTGGACCCCAGCAGAGCCTGCCTTTCCAGCTCACAAATAGAGGACACTGTTGAGGGGGAGGGGAGCTGGAGGGTTCCAGCAGCTACAGTTCCCAGCCTGTCCTGAAGGAAGGAGGCAGCATGCAGGAAATGCCATACAGGCGCAGGATCCAGCATCAGGCTGTTTCTCTCTCTGGATCCCTGGGCTGTGGGCAGTAGAGGGTATGGGTTTATGGGCTGGGCAGTGCCCCATGGCTGTGCCCTGGAGCAAGGGGGTGTGGGTGTCTGGGCTGGGGGTACCCTGTGGCTGGGCTCTGGGGGGTAGGAGTGTGTGGGTGTCAGGGCTGGGGGGGCATGTCCCACTACTGGGATCTGGGGGCTAGGAGGTGCGGGTGCCTAGGCTGGGAGGGGGACCCCGGACCCCGGAGCTGGTCTCTGGGGGGTAGAGTGTGCAGGTGTCTGAGCTGGGGGGCTTCCCTTGGCTGGGATCTGGGAGGGGTATGGGTATCTGGGCTGGGGGGCGCCCCGCAGCTGGACTCTGGGAGGGATGTGGGTATCTGGGCTGGGGGCACCCCGTGGCTGGGCTCTGGGGGGGATGTGGGTATCTGGGCTGGGGGGCGCCCCGCAGCTGGACTCTGGGAGGGATGTGGGTATCTGGGCTGGGGGCACCCCGTGGCTGGGCTCTGGGAGGGATGTGGGTATCTGGGCTGGGGGCACCCCGTGGCTGGGCTCTGGGAGGGATGTGGGTATCTGGGCTGGGGGCACCCCGTGGCTGGGCTCTGGGAGGGATGTGGGTATCTGGGCTGGGGGCACCCCGTGGCTGGGCTCTGGGGGGGATGTGGGTATCTGGGCTGGGGGCACCCCGTGGCTGGGCTCTGGGGGGGATGTGGGTATCTGGGCTGGGGGCACCCCGTGGCTGGGCTCTGGGGGGGATGTGGGTATCTGGGCTGGGGGCACCCCGTGGCTGGGCTCTGGGAGGGATGTGGGTATCTGGGCTGGGGGCACCCCATGGCTGGGCTCTGGGGGGGATGTGGGTATCTGGGCTGGGGGCACCCCGTGGCTGGGCTCTGGGGGGGATGTGGGTATCTGGGCTGGGGGCACCCCGCGGCTGGGCTCTGGGGGGATGTGGGTATCTGGGCTGGGGGGCGCCCCGCGGCTGGACTCTGGGAGGGATGTGGGTATCTGGGCTGGGGGGCGCCCCGCGGCTGGACTCTGGGAGGGATGTGGGTATCTGGGCTGGGGGCACCCCGTGGCTGGGCTCTGGGAGGGATGTGGGTATCTGGGCTGGGGGCACCCCGTGGCTGGGCTCTGGGAGGGATGTGGGTATCTGGGCTGGGGGCACCCCGTGGCTGGGCTCTGGGGGGGATGTGGGTATCTGGGCTGGGGGCACCCCGTGGCTGGGCTCTGGGGGGGATGTGGGTATCTGGGCTGGGGGCACCCCGTGGCTGGGCTCTGGGAGGGATGTGGGTATCTGGGCTGGGGGCACCCCGTGGCTGGGCTCTGGGGGGGATGTGGGTATCTGGGCTGGGGGCACCCCGTGGCTGGGCTCTGGGGGGGATGTGGGTATCTGGGCTGGGGGCACCCCGTGGCTGGGCTCTGGGAGGGATGTGGGTATCTGGGCTGGGGGCACCCCGTGGCTGGGCTCTGGGGGGGAGGGGTGAAGTGTCTGAGACTGGAATGGGCAGAGTTTTCCCCCAAGATTGCTCAGCTGGCACATGTGACACCCCCAGACTGATACGCCCAACAAAGCATAAAAGAGAAACAGGAACTGAGTTGTCATAGGGGTTTCTTTAACTCTCTACTCCTGGGGGAAACTTTTTTGTTGTCTGTATTGTTACAGACATTATTTTTGACAGAAATAAATTACCAAAATAATTGAAACTGGTGGGATTACATTGTGTTATTTTGACAAATAAAGTATGCAGAATTTTGCAGAATTTTAAAATATTGTGCAGAGAATTTTTAATTTTTTGGCTCAGAATTCCCTCAGCAGTAGCTTTTTGCTGCATCCAGGGAGAGAAGGTCCTGTGTCATAATGTATGTAAGGCCCTGGATCACTTTATCCCAGCCCTGGGTTCATCTTGTGAAGTCCACTGACCAAGTTTTCCACCCCTCACCTTTCCTTCAAGAGAAGTGGACTGAGTCCTATTATAGAACATATGTAAGCTATTTGTGACCCCATTGCTTAAGGTTTGTTAGGATCTTCAGCGTGAGACCCTATTTATAAGTCAATAGGAGCTTGATTGCTTACACTTCTAAACTCTTTAAAAAAAAAAAAAAGCTAGGACAGTCCCAACCATCAGAAATATCGTAACATTCTAATTAGATATTTCTAGTCTACAAAATAACTGTCTAATACCGTTAGAAATGCACATTTTAATATAAAAAGTATCTGTCTGTAACTCCTACACTAATAGTTACAAGCACAATTTGGTGGCGTAATTCACCTGCTGTATAAACACATGAATTCTTACAATGCGAACAATCTGAGTTTGATTAAAGACAATGAATACAATTCTCATACATGCTACTAAATCTGTGCACTATAAGATTGTAATTGAGGTGATTCACTGCAATCTGCTTTTCTCCGGTAGTTATCACCCTGCGGACTGCAAGGACTGAACAGTTGAACGAGTTATTCAAAAAGATGCAAAGCTCAGTGTCTGTTATGAGTAACAGGCAAAAATAATTCTTGAAGCAGATTTGTTGTGATTTTAGCCTCTAGAGTACTTATTTATATTTTCAAGGAGATAAACTTATAGGTCAAGGAGTAGTATTTTGTATTTGTGAAGATGGGTAGGAATTTCGTGGTAGTAAGTCTTTGGAGATCTACTTAGTTTTACTGCAAACCAGTACATCTGAACAGTGATGAAAAAGATATTGAAAATGGTGCATGTCGTTATTCTTTTTATGTGTATATAGATATGTTAGGAGCATGATTCTGCATTCCTTGCACTCTCAAAGTTCTGATGGGCATCAAGAATGCAGAATCAGGCCCCAGAAACTTCTTTATGATGTTAATTGAACTAGAAATTTTTTTGTAATGTTGTGGAAGAATTGGAGGGTGGGGTAGATGTTGTGTGGTTATGATGTATTAATGTTTTTCCGCATCTTTTATGTTGCTCATAAGGGGAAATGGTCATGATGTGCCCCAAAGACTTTTTTGGACTCTATTCAAACAGATCAATCTGACTCTACAAGTGCAAATATCTAAACCAAGAAGATGCAAATCTGATTGATTGGGATGAAGGTTTGCAAATCACAGATGTACAGAATGGAGGACATACCATATGGCAGGATACATCTTAATGCATCCAGCTCTAGGAAGCAGATGTGCAGAGTTTACTCTATCCACTACTAAAAATTACACTTAAGTAATGGTAATATTCTGACTTAAACTCACAAAAGGAAGGAAATTCACAGTTAAAACTGAAAATCCAGTCTGACATAACAGCCTTCAATTAAGCCCTCTATCTCCCATTATTGTAACAAGTTAAAAAGGCATTGGCTACACTTGCAGATGTAGAGTGCTTTGAGTTAAACCAGCCTTCGGAGAGCTCACTAGGGAGAGCGCTGCAGTCTGTCCACACTGACAGCTGCAAGCGCACTGGCATGGCCACATTTGCAGCATTTGCAGCGGCATTGGGAGTAGTGGATTATGGGCAGTTATCCCAGCGTTCAAGTGGCTGCAACGTGCTTTTCAAATGAGGGGTGGTGGTGGAGTGTGTTGTTTGTATGTGGGGGGAGAGAGAGAGTGTGTTTTTGGAGTGCTGAGAGTGTGTCAGCATGCTATCTTGTAAGTTCAGATCCCCCTAGCCCCCCTCCCTCTCTCTCACTCACTCAGTAAACGTTTGCTTTGCCCCATTGCAGATAAGCAGCCGCGGTCTGAAACAGAGCTCTGAAAAGGCACTTCCACATTCCTCAGCTGATTTCACAACAAAGATAAGAGAGGCCTCTTGACTTAAGGGGATTATGGGACGTTTCCGGGGGTCAATCAGAACCCTGTAATGTAACTCCTCGTTCACACTGGCCTTGGGGCATCTCAGCCAATATGCAACAGCCGTTATTCCTCTCGTGGAGGTGGAGTACCAGGAGCACTCTAGCCAGGGAGTCAGAGCGCTCTACGTGCCTTGCCAGTGTGGACGGGGAGTAAGGTAGAGCACTCTGGGAGGCTTTATTGTGGTATAAAGTGCCAGTGTAGCTAAGTCTTAAATCATTCAGGAAAGTAAATCTACTTTTTCAACCTTACTTGTTCATTCTCTTCTCTTTGTAGAATTAAATCAGGCCCTTAATGTTACATAAAATGTACATTTTTAAAAATATGGTTAAACTTTGCTGTATGTATCATGCTAACGTTTTAAAAAATAGTTTTGGTGGTTATTGTCACATACAGTGAAGTGATAAGAATTTAAAATGCGTAATACAAGAACTTTTAAATTGGCTGTTATTTACTTTGGCTTTTACTTGAAAATCCCTAACAGTTCCCTTAGAGCTCTTACAGATGGTCAAGTAAATACAAAGGAATATATGCTGTCAGTACAAGCCTTTCTGCTGGGGTTGTGCCAGAAAATCTGTGTTGCTAAGATTTTATATGACATTGTAACTTATCTGTTTATAAAACTGAATTACTAAGGTTTCTTAAATTAGGATAGCAAAACCAATTACCTTACACTTTGAAAAGCTAATCAACTGTAAAAATGCTCTGTGATTTTTAAGAAAGGAATCTGTTTTAGTTTCAGGATTACCGTAGAAAACATAGAAGAGCATCTTAAGACTCCATTATCTGGTTTATTTTTTGCAGACTCATAACTGTGAATTTTGGTGTACACTGATATGTACAATTAGTATGTGCAGGCATATTGTTAAATAGTGATTCATGTCAAAAATTCTTCACCCACCCTATTCAATTCCTCCCCAAACTGGTCAGTTCCTAGTTCATATCACAGTCTCCATAATCATAAAAGCCACTAATTGACAACCTTCCTAGAAGAAGTAAGGAAGACTAATTGGACATGGACACTAAACTACTTTTCACTCCTAACATAAAACAAAAACACCCACTCAAAAATGTTTGCTTCACTTGAAATCTCCTAGCTGTGTCTTTTTTCCTTTTCCGGTGGATTTTGCACTGGGGAGCTGCACTAAGTGGACTAAAAAGTCCACTAGTAAACTCCTGAGAACTAACGAAGAATGCCATGTTGCAACATTACACAAACACGATTTAACAAATAAACCCCAAAGAAATCTTAAAGGAAATGGGTGGAATAAAGTGCCAAAAATGGTTTGTCTTCAAATTCTGTAGGCTAAATATATTGTTTTGGTCAACTTACAAAATCCCGAAGAATTTAAAAAAAAATTCTTTTAGCATGACTGAGAAATGTTTCTCACACATAACTCTCATGAGCTTCAATGTGAATTATATGAGGGGAACGTGTCCCAAGGTCAGGTTCTTTGTGATTCATTGTAAACATTTTTCAAATGTTTTTTTGAAATGGGGAGAGCTAGAACCATGTATCACTAGACAATTTAAGGGCATTTGTTTTTCTTAGTAGTTACTGTATATTACAGATAATTTTATTGTGACCTTTTATAGACCGTGTGCAGCTTTGAATTACTAATTTTGAGGTGTTGGTGTGTAAAACACAAGGGTTTTTTTAAATTATAAGGGAAGCCTGGGTGATTTGCTTTATAGTGGAGAATGCAGCATTTTGGGACTAATTCTTTATCATCTTTACTCATTTGAATGTTCCCATTGACTTCCCGCCCCACATGACCTATTTCACAGACTCTAGTCAATATCTCTCTTCCCTTGAAAAACAAAACCTCAGGTTGATCCATAGTTTTTCTAAATGTTTTAAAAGAATTGTAGCTATATATATGTACATATTTCTAATTCTGTGTGTGTGTGTGTGTTTACCAAATGACACAGAATTTATAAATTGCTGGCTGGTAAATATGTAAATAGTTCTGGGAAATCGTTTCTTGTGCTTTTGTTACCTAGAATAAACTTTTGATCTTATTTTCTTTGGCTACCTGTAAGTAAGCATCTGTATTCCCACTCACAATTATTATTTTTTTTAAAGCATTTCTAAACTGATGAGCCATGGGACTGTCCTGTAGTTTACTTTGATGTCTGGGGAACGCCCAAGGAAGAAATGCTGTATTTGACTGTGTATAAATAACCAGAAAATGTCAAGATTCTACAAGGTGATTTAAAACCACTAGCTTAAAAATTAACTCTTCCGATTGTAAGATTACAATCACCGGAAAGATGCTTAGAAAGATGCTTAGAAAATTCTTTAAATTGCTATGCATTTGAATTACTTTATGACCATTAAGAATGGTTAAAGCACTTGGGGGGGGAAAAAAGAGGTCTACTTTTGCTAATTGCATGCCATAATCCCCAAACATCTCCGTCTACCTGCATTGATTTGTCTTTTGCCAAGCAAATATAAAAGCAGCCATGTCCCTCCTCATCTGTATACAGGACAAGTAGGAAACTCTCATTAGGTATTACAAAGGGGTTATTTAAATAAAGAAATAAAGCAGAGGGATGACAGATAAGCACACTTAAACCCTTCGAGTGTTACGTCAAACTTGTAGAATGTGGGCACCAAACATTATAAACTTTGCATTCTTCCTTAATGATAGAACCTTGTAGAGAAAATAATGTTGTGGCCTGGACTGTAATCTCTCTTTATGCTGCTCTGAAGGCATCAATCCTTGCAGAAATATGGATGTGCAGGTGCACTTCTGAGATTTTCCCCTGCTTGGTTCTGAAAGCAAGAGCAAGTTATTCCTTGTGACGTTTGTATGTGTGTGTGTTTGTCTCTGTGTATTTTCTTATACCTAAGCATACGTGTGTGCATGTAGGGTGGCAGGGTCTTCTGGGATCTTACACATTGTTTCTCAGTGTGGGGTGATGCAAAGATCATCTTTGGCAAGAGTATGTGCTTACATGTATCTTGTTCAAAAGTGTTGTTGTTGATTCTTCATGAAAACAAATAGGGTTACTTATCTTCCCACCACTTCTCACTCTGCTCTCAAACAGTGATAGGCCTGGTCTAAGAACATAGGTAGAGTTTCATTGCCCTTGGCAGAAAAGGATACCTACTGCAACTTGTGCAGATGGGGAGGAAAGGGGATGGGGAGCCTTTCTGTAGACTCCTTGGCATTGCACACACTGCCCAGGAGTCACCAATAATTCTAGTCCTTGTTCATTGCAAAGGCAAGGAAAACACAGCACCACCAAGATGAGTAGACCACCCCCCGAAAGGGCCTGCGCTTGCTTTTGGCCTACCTCCTGCAATAGCCAGCAGAGCTGGTAAAGGATGAACAATTGCTGTATCTGTTAGAGTGTCACAGCTTTAACATTTTGCATCTGCAAAATGGTGCCATCTTCTGAGTGGAAAGACAGTACTCCTGAATAATGGTGGTTCAAGAGGGCTACCCAAGGCTCACTCAACTCTAGAAAGCCCAGTGAGACCTGGAGAAATGCTGCCTCCTGATCATCTTTTTTCCTGAAACAGGTGACAAAATGAGAACATTACTAGATGGAGAAACATTTGGGTCAATTCTCAAGTGCAGTCCAGAGGTGGAATATCAGAACTGAGGCATGTCTACACAATTGGGTAATGCGCACTACAGAAGTGTGGTTTCTAAAGCACATTGACATTTTGTGCGCTTATTAGTCCATGTAGAATCTGGTGGTGTGCACTAGAAGTTCCCTAGTGCACTTGGTAGTATATGCTATGTTAAAGCACAAGGGAACTTTAATGAGCACCAGCAGTGCCTACATCAGGGATGGGCAAACTATGGCCCGCGGGCCAGATCCGGCCCCTCAGGGCTTTGGATCCGGCCCGCGGGATTGCCCCCGGTGGTGCTGCGGGTCCGGCGCTGCTCTCAGAAGCGGCCCCCCCGTGTGGGGGGGGCAGAGGGCTCTGTGTGCGGTGCCCTTGCCTCCAGGCACCGCCCCCCCGCAGCTCCCATTGGCCAGGAATGGGGAACCGCGGCCAATGGGAGCTTCGGGGGAGGTACCTAGAGGCGCGGCAAGGGCAGCGCATACAGAGCCCTCTGCCCACCCTTCCCCCCAGGGGCCTCAGTGCTTCCTGTAGCGGCGTGGGGACAGGGCAGGCATTCAGGGAGCCTGCCCTGGCCCTGGTGCGCGCCGCTGCCACCCCGGAGCCACTTTAGGTAAGCGGTGCCAGGCCGGAGCTCAAACCCCTCCTGCACCCCGCCCCCCAACTCCCTGCCCTAAGCCTCCTGCCTGCACCTTGTACCCCTCCTGCACCCCAACTCCCTGCCCTGAGTCCCCTCATACACCCCGTACCCCTCCTCTGCCCCAATCCCTTGCCCTAAGCCCCTTCCTCCACATCCCGCACTCCCTCCTGCACCCCACCCCCCCTGCCCCGGCCCTGCATACAATTTCCCCCCCTAGATGTGGCCCTCAGCCCAAAAAGTTTGCCCACCCCTGGTCTACATGGACAAATTTCAGTGCAACATGTTAGTGTGCTTTAGAGCACATTATCCCACTGTGTAGACAACTTCAAACCCCATTATGCCTGACTTTGGCTACATGATTAATTCCACGCTATTATATGATTCAACCCACGCTTTAAAAAGTCATGTGACTTTGCAATCAAGTTCAAGGGCATACCGAAGGTACTTTTACTGACATGTATTTGTATACATATAGCTTATTTGTGAAAGAGATTGAGGATCTATTCAGGACAAAGAACTGAGCAAATGAAGAATTGGTTTATCTCTATGACTTACAAAGAAGATGTTTAAAAACACAAAACACCTCTTTTGCAAGCCTGAGAGATATCTCAAAGAGTTTTAATTGTTTGATCATTTATTTTGTTGGAATAGATATTTTTATTTACACTGTTCTGTATATGTGTATTTCTTTAATCTGAATGGTTAAGAAGATGGCAAAATGGAGGGTTTTTAAAAATAGTTTCAGATGCCCAACATCTTGTAAGGTGATTTGAGCAGGTTAATTTAAAGATTACGTGATCTGACAGAGCTTTATTTTTCTTAAGAGTAATGCCCAATCACCTTTTAAAGGTGATGTATTTGTATCCTATTTCTGATTATCAAAGTTTTATAACATATGATAAAATAGAGTGTGTATATGTAATATGTATTTAACTGTATTTGAGTATACCATATATTGGGGATGATAGCCTTTTCATAATTGTAGGGGAATGTGAAACATTCATTTATCATCAGTTTGATTGCCTCACCTGCCCTCTAATGCATCTTCCTGGGACTTATTTTAAAATTTCAAACTGCTACTATTTAAAAAAATCAATCTTCTAGAGAAATGTTTATAATCTCTGGTACCTTGCTGGAAGCCCTAGATGTCAAGATTTAGTTCTTAGCCAGCAAAATTTCTTCCAAACATAAAAGTCATGAATTTAAAATCATGCCCCTGCAAGTCTAGGAAGTGGAACTCTATCCTACTGGAAAGTGGAGATGGTTCCCAGTTGGACTAAAGAGAATTCTAGCCCTGGACGGGGGTAATTGAGTTTAAAGTCATGACTTTTAGATATCGAAAATAAATCATTTTTAGAAATTTTTATATCTCCTTCTGAGTTCTATACAGTTGGAATCATTGTTACTAAAGTCAGTGTTTTCAAGTTCATTTTGTCTGGAATTCCTAAGCGTAGAAATAAGGGCTGTTTATCATATTAGAAACCTGAGAAATTCTCATGCTATAGAACTTCTGCTTCTAGTTGTGAAGGGTTACAAGAAATCAGACCTTTAAATCTGTCACTTGTCCAGGATGGGATATTATCTGAATGCTGGGCTCCACACCAGAGTAATTTGGGAATGAGGAGGAGGAGGTTGAAAAATGTATATATTGGTGGTTTAAAGCTGTTCAGAAATTTTGAAAGTATGGGGAAGTCCTAGGGGAGAGGGATTAATGGGCAGGCCTAAAGAGAGGTGGTCAAAAGGGCATGACAAATACAATATATCATGTGGACATGACCACCACGTGTGTCTGTGGGGGGAGTGCTAAATAGCCAAAACAGACTTGTTGGACATGTGGTTGAAGTGGAGGATTCACTAGAAAGGTGAGATTTCCACAGATAAGTAGATTTCCTTCACAGAAGGGTCCTGGTCCGTGACAAGGACACATAGGCACTATCAGAATACAAATAATTCATAGCAATAATAGATCCACACATCCTCAAATGGCTATATTTCCTCATGTTGTTGTATGGCAGGTATTTTGGAGAAGATTCCTTTTGCCTTCTCAATATATGGATAGCTGAAATTTCCCTGTGGACTGCAGTTTGCTCACTGGATTGGCCGTATGTTTTTATGTACAAGTGTTGCTTTGAGACTAGAAACTTGGAAGGTCAGGGAAGAGGGAGGGATTCATTGTTTTACATGATACATTGTTTGACTGCATAAATAGCTCAGTGTTGATAATCGTTGACTACTCTAATCACTCTATGGTATTGCAATAAAAGTTAATTTATAGCAAGAAATAGCAAAAATATCCTGCCCATCAGACATCACTATCAATCCAGGCCAGATTAGGTAGAAGTAAATTGTCTAGTAAAACTATTGGAAAAATACACAAACATATACATACTGTTGTTAGTGTGCTAATAATTGTAGCTCAATTGACTACTTCTCTGATGGTTGACATGGTGTTGGAAAGAGAATCTTGGGGGAGACAAAGCTATGAAGCTAGTGATACACTGGTGGTTTGTATCTTGAAGCTGACAAGCTGGGATTTTAATATAACTGTGTGTGTGGGGGAAGGTGGTTCCTTGTAATGCAACAGAGTGGCATATTTAGAACTGAAGAATGCTTCTCTTCCAGCTTATAGTGGTTTACTCCATTTATAGAATTTAGTGACAAGCCAGCTGTGTTATTTGCTAACCATATCAACTCGCCTGTATAAAGAGGGATAACCTGGAGTACAGTACATGAGAACAGTTATTGTTATACCAGAGTGACACTATGATTTATGAAGCGTCAAACCAGGTTTCCTTTGAAGAAATCCGTTCTTTACATCTGTCTTTTGTGCTTACTTCTGTTGTCTTGGTGACACAGTGTCCCTCTAGGCTTCTGAAATAGTTCTGTGGCCCTGCTGAAAATGAATGGAGGGCCCCTTTTTTCTTTCTACACAGGGGAAACAAAGCTAATGAATGAGGAATCAGAAAAGAATGGGAAAGTGAGTCACTGTGCTTTGTCACAGTTACACTCACTTTATCACACCTGACACAAGCTGAACAGTACTCTCAGTTCAAAGGGAAAAACCAGGCCCTGCTCTGGTATCATTTTGTCTCAGTTCCAGGGCTTTCGAACTTAAAATATTTCCAAAGTGTGTCCTTATTTTTTATTTTATTTTAAGAAAATACCTAAATGAAGCTGTTTTAAGTGGTACTGTTTTTTCTTTCACCCTGAATGCTGTATGGAAGTTTGCGAAATAACTATAGCACTTGTTTAAGATTTTATTTTCACTCTTAAGAAATATACCAATATTTTATGCTTCTGTGTGTTGCAAGATTTTTAAGGAATGTCTGCTTTGCCAAAAATAATCATCCAGACAAGCTTTCAGAAGATATTTTATTTTGAAGTCTAGACTTTGCAGGTGCTCTTCGGCATCAATTTTCTTGTATTTTAGAGCATATTGTTTTTCCTCAGAATTTTGCTGCTATATTTTTCTTATTGTTTCCATATCATACTAGAATTCTGTGTCAGGCTGTCAGAACAATAGGATGAATTAAATAGATCAAGGCCTTAATTCTGTTCCCATGGAAAACAACCAGCAAAATTCCCAATGGCTACAGTACAAACTGGATTATGCCTCAAATGTTTTCCGCACAGACCAGTATAAGGGCCTGCTCTCATTGACATTAGTGGGACTTTTTCAATGGGAGCAGGAGGACCCCATGAAAATATTTGGAGTTCTCATGCCAAGACAGAATGGCTTGTATCAGATTTTTGTTGAGGGGAAATGTTTACATATTTACTATCATACTTGCAAGAGATGCATGAGCAAAGAAATTAACATTGGCTTCTTATACATTAACGGTTTATCTGTAAAATGGGTCGAATGATAGTGACCTCCTTTGTAAAGCGATGAAACAATGAAAAGCAATATGTATCATCATTGCTAGGTGGTGGTATTATTTATTAACAGGATGGTGCACCATATGTCTTCAGTAAGACCAAAAGAATAGAGTTTTAATAACCACTCGTTGTTGAAATTTTAATCACAATTTATAGAATCAAATGTTACTCCTGTAGCCTATGTGAAGAAATACAGTAAAGCATGAAAAGTGTAATCAATAATTTGTCAATAATTCTGTTCACTGAAGATATACATTTAAACACTGAATAGAGTTGCTTTTTCCCCTTGATATAAAGACGTGATTGTTTTCTAAAACACTAGTTGGAGATAGATACTACTTGAGATACGATTTCACAAGTAGGTCTTCAGAGCAGTAGCTGGAGAAGACTGGAAGTAACAGCCAAAATAGATGGATAGTACATGGAAGAAAGAAAAGTTACCCATGTGGAGTTACATCGTAAACCAGTCTATTAACATGCCAATGAAAGCAATTTGCTCTACATTAACCAACAAAGAAAACTGGTTTGTAAAGATGAAAGAAAGGGAAATCTCGTGCTTCTCTGATGTATAGATGGTGTACCTTCTAGTTAAGGTTATCTCGACTGCAGAAACAAAGACCAGAATCCACTTTAGCAAAAATGTTAAGAATTGCTTGCAGTTCTGTGATGTACTGAAAAGACTTCACACTATGGCTGTAGTGAGCACTCAACATGGAGTTTCTGTTGAGTAGGTCTTCATCTGATTTGAAGCTGTGGTTTCCTGTCTCTGTCACACTTCATGAAATCCCAATCCTAAAATTTAGGTTATTGGAGGTTATAGAAACTGAAGCCTGTGCACCCTGGCTAAAATGAGTTTTCTAAACAACTTTACTGCTATAGTAACACGTATGGCACATTTTCTCATGGGAGCCCAGGCATAAGTACACAGCAGCAAGGTGCATGCTAAAAAGTGGTTACAAAGGTACTCTTATGAAAGACAATCTCAGAGTGGAGGGATTTTGTTTGTTTGTTTTGTTTGCAGGATGAACCCTCCTGCTTTCTAGTTGTACTAATTGACTAAGAATATAATTTGCAATGTTTGAGACACCCCCTAGCTCTCCAGGCTTTGCCTGCTTCATTGTTCAGCCTACTGATTGCCCTTCCCCTATTAAGCATGGTCAGTACTCAGAGCTTGCCTCTCCAGAGATGTGTATGCATTATCAACCCTTATACAGGAACCAAAGGCTTGTCAATCACCGTGACCTCCAAGGGCCTCTAACAAGCCCAGCAAACAAGGCGCTGAGGTTTGAAATGGCTATTTATTTTTCAATCAGGTTTTTTGGAGTGGGATTCTCTAATTATTTGGAAGTGTATGCAAACACTGAAGGAGCATTAGGAGCATCAAGTGGGGCCTGCTTTTATTAGGAAACTCTTTCTCTTTTAAATAGACGTCAAACATATTCTTCACTCTTTAGACAGTTAACCTTTCATCATTCCTGTAGCAGAAATTCCAGTCTCTGAGCTATGCTAATTTGCTATTTGCAGTATTCTAAAGCAGAAGAAAAATGTCGTTCTACAGGGCCTTCATTAAAAAGCCCTTTATCTGTGTTGTACATATTTTCTGCATTCCAGCTATTTACATTTTATTAAAAACACCCCTATATGTCATGTCCTTCTAAACTATAACAAGACAAAAAACCTAAAGAGAAGACAAAACTGCACTGTAGATAACTCTTTGCCATGCTTGTATTTGGTACAATACTGTCCTGGCTTCACCTGCCAAGAAGCAGGAGACAGAAGATTTCTTAGTCATCCAAACTTGTGTAAAGATAATCTCCACCCAGTTCCAACAATCTGTGTGCTGCCTCTCTGCTGGAACAACCAAATTAACAGAGCCTTCTCCTGCATTGTTATTGTTCTACCAATGGAAGATCTTCAGCAGAGAGGAAGGAAACTAAGAGAAATCAAGGGGAGGAGACTAAGAAATATGTGAGGAATAAGAAACAGGATTGAGTTGAGGCTTAAATGTATGGAAGGAATGCAGCCTTCACAGACTCAAAAGCCTTCTTTCCTATTTTCTTTTGTCTTTCCCATCAATACCTGGCTCCACTGACTAGGCCATGTTCTCATGCTGCAGCCCAAGCAGGCTGCGTCAGTTGCAACAGAGTGAGAAGGAGATGTCACAAATCAGGCCTATCTCCCAGAAAATCCACATATATTGCAAGCCCTGGCCCTTAGGCTATATCTGTGCTGCAGTCGGAGGTGTTGATTGTAGTGTAGGTAGCTTTCATCTCGCTAGCACAGCTAAAAATAGGCTTGAAGACGTGGTAGGCATGGGCTATGCAAGTCTGCCCTGTACTTGTGTTGTTAGCTGATGTTTGCATCTGTGCCACTAGTTCTCCCAGAATCTGTGCCACATTGCAGGTGTCAGTATCTCCTTGGCACCACAGAAAGCCTTCTGCAGGTCCAGAGATCCACACATTAGAAGCAGAAGGGCCTGGGTGATATGGGGCATTGCTGGGAAAATGCACACTGCTAAGTCCTGCGAGATATCTATTGAAAATTAATGTAGCAGGTTTCCTTAACTTTTGTGTGCATGCCCCACAAACTCCTTACTCACTGTTAGATCCCCTTTAAAAATGGATGTCCTTGTCAGCATAGTTCATTGGAGTCTTGCAGGTCAGGAGCTGGGAGGAGATACAAGGTCCCCAGCCACTAGGCAGCATTTTCCAAACTCTTGAAAGCTGAGCCCCCCTTTCAGGAAAATGAACCAGATCTTGTCCCCGTTCCCCTGCCGTAAGCCCGTTGTTATTAAAAGTCTACCCAAAATGTGCAGTCACTCAGAGTAGATCATATAACTCTTCCTAATATGTTATTTTTTCTCTCTCTCTAACATAATTTGAGTAGTAGGATAGTTAGCAGTGTTGACACTTAAAGTACATACCTTCATTGGCAAGTGAGTTAGTATCTATGGAAATAAATGGGCAGGTTCACACTTTAGAGCTATTGTTTCAGGCTCTCTGAAAACTCAAGGCAGATGTCTCTGCATCAGTTACTCACAGGTAATATTCTCAATGTTTTCATAACCGCGATTGAAATTTCCTTTAAAAAAATGGAATTGGAGAGTCTGCACAACGAAGGAGAATCCAGTCTACCTCTCTCCTGGGCATAGTCCTTCATGCTTCTCACACTTGAGGAAACACTGGTCTTGGTGATCCATGATATGATCTGCTTTTTTCACAGAAGTGCAAACCCTGACATCTTCCTCTTCCCCCTACCCCCCACATACACGGAAATGGAATGACCCAATGAAAACTCTATGAAGGCTCTTCATGGTTTTCCTCCCAAGATCTCCGACCCCAAGTAATGAGTTTAACTATATTCCCAATATAATCCCATTTCTCTTCCCTTTTGTGTTTGCATTATCCTAATGATTTTTGTTGGCAGGCTAAGCAACCTGCATTTGCAAATGTAGCTGTACAACAAGTATCCATTTAGCCAGATTCAAGGCCACTGGGATGTTTGTTTTTCCTTAAATTTTGTTAAATTGTTATTTATTATTATTATTCAGTGTTTCCTGTTGAGGTGAAATATCGCATTCACCACAGACTCCTGAGAAAGGCAGTAGCACTTACATGATAGAAAAATAATAACTGAAATTGGGTTTTAAATCCAAATAATTCAAACAAACTCTGATAATTAAAGAGCAATAAAGTACTTGGAAAACATCAGAGTCCTTAATCGCTTTTCAGTGTTTTTAGCATGTGCAGGTTTTGGGTTTTTCCCCCTAAACAACTTATTTTCGCCACATAAGTGAAGGTAAACAAATCTCTATTATGTGAGCTGTTTTTGCAAGGACCACACTGGAAGTGTCCACCTACTCAGGCAGACAAATCTAATTCTTCACAAGTGATTGGACATTCAACACGACTTTTGTATTGTACACTGGTAAGTGAAAAAATAGAGCTCTGTAAATGAGTATAATATAGGGCGGTGGTGTGATATTTTGTCTGCGTCCCATGGGGATAGGAAAGGTGAAACAAGGAGGAGAAATAATTACAGACAAAACAGTAACCTTTTCTTCCAGACATTCTCATAGGCAAAGAAAAACACACAACTGATTCCTTTCCTATCGTGTATTTAGACATTCCGTTAAGATGGATCTTTGGGATTTCCACCTGGGAATTCACAATCTGTATTTAGTCTAAACTACTTGAGGGGGAAAAAATCTCCTGACAAGGAGCCATGTACTTTGGCACTCTTTTATTTAGGTCTAGAGAACCAGCTCAGTTTAGGCCTCAACAGGGGGATGTTTCCAAAGTCAGTGCCAGAAAAGAAGGAAGATGAATTATTATGGTTTTTAATGATGTGGCAAAACACACAGCTAAAACCAGGAAATCGGGAACAGAACAGCCAGTGAGTGTGACAGTCACAGAAATAACTCTTTTGACTTTTGTTTTATTTTTTTATTTGGCTTGGTTTATGTAATGAGAGATTTGTATTCCCCCCTTCCCCTGCCCCCCCCCCCCCCCTTTGGTATTAGCTGTTGTTTTTATGTTTACTGCAGATGTTCAGGAAACTAATTCCAAACCCTGCACCTGTGCAACACTGACCCAGGTCTACCTTGCCACATCCTGCTTTTATTCTGTTGCACAGCTCAATTTGCAATTTATTCCTCTTCCCTCTCTCCTTTTAACCATTCGTCAGGCACTCCCTTCCAACAAGTTGGGAGGGTGAACACTTATTTCTGTGTCTCTGGGCTGTTTTGGAAGAGCAACAGAGACCAGATTTTTATCAGGTTAAGGTGCCATCTATTAAAATAGTGTTCACATTTTCATTATGAAACCCTGTTTGAGGGATTTCTAACTTGGATATAAATATTTTGCTTCAGGCTGAAACTTGTCATACATATTTTAATCACAGGGGAGATTATTATCATTCTCTCTTTGATTCTCTGAGCCAGTCCAGATGCTTAGGATATAGTTCTCCACCTGCCAGAAGATGGAGACGGAACAGTACATTGAGACTCTTCTTGGGTAATGTCATCTCCTGCTTGCTGGCTCCCAACGTTCACTTGTTTCTGTTGCCACCAGATGACACATCAGTGCATTTGTGAACTTAGGGGAGAGTCAAGAACAAAGAAGAAAATGAATAGACCTCAGAGGCCTACTAGTATTTCTGGTCACACACTAGTGTGCAGTTGCCCCCGCAGCACCCAAGTGAGGTTCCTATAATCTTCAAGACCTGAACTCTCAGAGCCAGCAAGTGCCTTTCTTTCACATAGAAGATCCCCATAGTAGATTCTTCCCCCGTCTCCACCAGGGAGTGGGTAGAATACTGAGAGGCTGGAGGGGGAAATTGGGGAAGGTCCACAGTAAGATTAACCACCTTTTACAAAGATCCAATGGGGCCCAGGTAGAAAGTGATTGCTAAAGAGCTTCCCATTCTTTCTCTAGGCACCTTGCGCCTGGAGTCTCAGAGGTGCCAGTGCTTCTAGCTAACAAGACCATGTTAGGCAGCCTACAGAATGGCCGTCCTCTGTCACAGTGCCATTGTTTCTTCCCAAAGCCACACTGCTGCTTCTTCCTTCTTGTGTTTATTCATATTTACAGATCAAAACATATACTTAATCTAAATTACCTATATTTTAAATTAGAGGCAGGGCAGGAACCAAGAAATAACAAAAGTAAAGTCTCTGCTTGAAGACTTAGTATGCTGTATATGTGACTTGCTTTGTGCCAGGCTACAAGCAGGTGTGAGAACAAGATGGCTGCTGCACAGTTCTGTGTGGCTGGGAATGTTAATGGCAGCAGCAGCAGGCTGTTATCCACTCCTTTTCCAGCTACAGAAGCTGTCACACTCTGGCATAGGGCACATCTCCTTCTTCTAGGCCCCACTCTTACTCCTCCTACTGGGCAGTAGCTCCTTTCTCCCCTTACAAAGGAATTGCTGTCAGGCTGCACAGCAAAAGAGTCAGGAACTGTGTGTGTGTGTGTGTGTGTAGGGGTGGGGGGGGGGTATTCAAATATACAGGGAGGGTGTCAGCTGATGAGGGGTGACACCATGGGGGCGAAAGTGGGCTGTAAGGCATGATAGTAAAAACTTTAAAATGTTTCACAACCATTTTATTAGATTTAACTTGTGTTTTAAAATCTTGACACAAATTAAAGTTGCCTATTCAAGCCTACTATGAAGCGCTACATCTACAACCTTCTTGGTTTCTTCTTGTAATTTTGCACAACTCTGTTAATGAATTTCTTTATAGTTGAACCACTAGTGATTATAAAGAAGAAGTTAAAGTCAAATCTTCATTCATTTATTGTATGATATTCCACTCTGGTTTCAAATTCTCTATTCTGTCCGGATAATATAGCAGCCTCATTGCTGGTAGTGCCTCACTCCACTCAACTGTCGATGTGTTATAAGACAGACAGACTGTAAAAACTACATAGAGGCTGAGTAGAATCCAGAAGTTGCTGTTGTAGATTTGTAAAAAGAACAGGAGTACTTGTGGCACCTTAGAGACTAACAAATTAGAATCACATCTGTGTACTTTTTCAGCTGACTTAACAAACACTTCTTGTCCTCTTCACTTAAAGAGTCAATGTAAGTGCCTTAATGAGTCAACTTCTGAACTGAAGTCTTTGCTTCTTCCACTATGTTTTCAATGGATATTTCTCTGATTGATCCAAGTGTAACTTGTATTGCTGGACAGAAATCTACTACTGTTGTAGCAGATGCCTGGATGGCATTGTTTAATGACCCAAGTGGTTTCAACAGTAGACATACAAGCAGGGCTGGCTCCAGCATTTCTGCCGCCCCAAGCAAAAAAAAAAAAAAGCCGCGATCGGCGGCGGCAGTTCAGCGGCAGGTCCTTCACTCCTAGAGGGAGTGAGGGACCTGCCGCCCCTGAATTGCCGCAGGTGCCACCCCTCTCCCTTGGCCGCCCCAAGCACCTGCTTGTTAAGCTGGTGCCGGGAGCTGGCCCTGCTTACAAGAGAGAGAATAGCAATAGTCTTCTCTGAACTTAGTAGCAAAAGTAATCCACCAGCCTCAGTACATAGATCCGTCCCATCGTGGTAGATACTTTCCAAAGCCAGTAATAACGGTTGCAGTAATTTTAAGACAGCCAAGGTTCGCTCATGAGAAACCCAGCATGTTTTCCTAGGTTGGATTCATTTGAACTTCAGTCCCAGTGTATCTTCTATTTTTTGCAAGATGTTCAGTCCTTTTGGACTCTTGCTGAAAAAAAGAGTATTACAAAGACATTAAATGTATGGCTTTTTTAATGTCTTTTGAAGATTCTGAAGCTCATACTAGTGCTAGTTGGAATAGATGGCCTCTGCAGTGTGTATAGAAGAGATTAGGGTTATACTTTTCTCTGAGCAAAGCTTGTACTCCACTATGTCTTCCAGAGAAGTTTGCAACTCCATCAAATGCACAAACAGCCATCTCTGAGGTTCAATTTACAAGCATTTCTCTCTTCTAAAATGTGGATTATCACAGATGTAATCGGTGTGTCTTCTATAACCTGAACATCCAGTAATGCATCTACTGTACTATCACTGACATCAAGATAACATATGCAATGACTTAATACTTGACCCCCATTTGCATCGTTGTATCTATCGGCCATGTATGCACATTTTCTGAATGTGGTGAGAGAATTCTTCACTTTTTTTCAACTGCTGAGTCTTTCACTGTTGCACCGCGTGCTTCTAACCAGTCAATTGACTTTCTTGCAGAAATATAGTAAGCATTTGCCAATATTGGTTGGAACCAGTATCCAACTTCAGGATTAACAAGTCACAATACATTTAACATTGGCCTCCCAGTTTGTAGTCTGTGGTATCTCTTGCTTAAATAGAAAGTATGATGCGACAGCCATGTTTGTTCGCATAAACTATGTTGTGTCTCCAGCATTCTTAACAGCCTCACTGAGAACTTCTAATATTGGCTTTTACAGTGACTGGCTTATAAGGCTTTCTGTATGTCCATGCAGTCCAGAGGCTTGGTGCAGCCTTTTCATGTAGGTTGTCAGTATTGGCTTTGCTGATCAGTCTGGCAAACCAAGCTGCTCCAGTTTTTACTATATAAATCCATGGCATGCCCACATCTTGACTACTGCATGCAGTTCTGGTCGCCCCATGTCAAAAACGATATATTGCAGAGTTCAGAGGTGCTTTTGAGTGAGTTCACCTCACACCATGGGGGGAGGAGGAGGCACTTTGCTCGTTCGTCCAGCCACTCACCACTTGTTCCGGCTGCTCGCTCTGGTTGCTGTTTGTCATGTCACCAGTCACTCCACCACTCCATCACTGATGTGCCGTCACCTTCTCCTGCCACCTGCCACTGTGACCTCTGTGAGTCGGTCTCTTGAGGTTCAACCCAGCTCTCAGTGATTTCAGCTCTCAGTGGTGGAACCTCATTGCTAGTGCAGGCTGGGCAGGGTCTTCCACAGAAAAGCTGTCGCACAGCAGATCTAAGCACTTAGACCTGACTATCAGAGATTTCAGCTGTAGTGGTCACTTAACAAAACAAAAAACTCTCAGTGGAGCCTAATCAGCTCTATCTTTAAACAGGGGAGGGGGCAGGACAAATAGTGCCTGTGACTCTTAGGCAGAGCCCACACCACCAAGCAAAACCCCTGTCTCCACCCTCTCTCTCTACTGAGATCTGGCATCCAAACACCCTGCTTAGCAAGGTCAGTTCAGTTGAGGGTGACCAGTGCTTAATTGGTAATGAAAGAGGTGCCAAGGCTCAAGAAGTGTTGACTTTCATAACTGATGTGGCAAGTCCAGAGGTCCTGGGGCTATGAACTACCAAGCCTAGATGTGCCGGGGCTCAGACTTGGCAAAAATTAAGCACTGAGGGTGACCCTTATAATCAGGACAGGCTAAGTATAGCTCTGCTGCCCTTTACTCATACAATAAGGATGATAACATTTCATTACCCCAGCATTCAATACTAAAGTGATTTGTAACCCAACACCAGCCAAAATTGATCACTTGGGCAACACGGCTCTGTCTGCTGGATACCTAGGCAGATTATGTGTGCTCATGTAAATACAGTCTGGTCCTGAAGCCTCCCCTCCCTCTCCCCCCTGACTCTAGCTGTCAGGGGAGAGCTCTCTCAGACCTTGCTTACAAATCATATTGTGAAATTATAAGGTTGGTCAACATTGCCGAAATGAATGCACTGACATTGTCAGAAAAAACAACAGCTGTATGAGGAAGCTAGTCTTTGTTCATACTATTATGCTTTTTCAGGTAGAAGTATTTTATCATATTATGTGTATGCTTTTCAAGTGTGTAATTAATGTTTTGATTTCAATTCAAAATTCCAACCACTGACTAAATTGGCAACACTGCATATAACTAGTTGACCACTGGGAGAATGTTGGGGAAATTCAGAGGGGGTGTACACACCCCTGGTGGGGAGGGTGTAGGGAAATCTCTGGTCAGGAAACCAGCTGCTTCAGTGTAGATTCTGCAAATTTATGATAACAGCATTTATTAAAACATGCGAAGAAAAAGGGCCAGACTTAGAGAGAGGGGAGAAGAAAGAGACTCCTCCTCCCAGGAGCAAACTCTGCCTCTTCCAACACACTTTACTATGGGTCCAGTTACAATAAGGATTCTCTATTGAACAAAGTAGGGAGAGATCTACAGCACTAAGAAATGTCTGACTGATTCCACAGCTAAGGAAAAGGAGATTTCAGTCTCCTCAAGAAAAAGGATGTGTTCCCTTTAAATACCTAGTTATCACAGACTTAGTTTGGCAGAGGAAAAACCAGTAGGCCCATACTGGGGATCCTTTTGAACAGCCAGAGGTCCTAATAGCCTTGTTGGTAGATCCACATGTCATAAATATGATTAAATTTCATTGGTATTCTCCTAATAAGAAACTTCAGATTAATAGACTTTGTGTCTTATTTGCAAGAACATAATTGAGAAATTTCAGGTTGGTGATCTGTATCTAGGATGGCTAAGCCCTGAACAGGAGAATAGAAGGCTTTTGGGTCATCTGGTTCCATCTTTTTGGTTTCCATGTAGGTGACATAAGCTTGCTAACCTTGCAGATTTATAAAGATAGAAGGGAGGTGAGATTACTCAAAGCAAAACTTGGAGAATGTTGAAAGGTACATTTTGGGTTTCTTTTTGACTTAGGAACTGGTAAAACAGCATGTTATGGAAAACTCTATTTTGTGTCATAGCTAGGATTTAAGTTGAAAATAACTTTACCATCTAGATTCTGTGATCACTTGGATGGATACATAGGTTTGGGGTTTTCCTAACAACATTAACATTTCTAAATGGATTTTTCATATGATTTGCAATTTAGGCACAATATATCTTGGGATTTGGAATATACATGTCTTGAAACTTGACTTAAATATTTTAACACTTTTTTTGTTGTTTTATGAAAATAATAGGACTTCCATCTTGGTCTCTCATTTTTACTTCCTTCTGTTAAGCTTTTGTGAGTGTGTTTTGTGCTATACACGGTATACACAGTATATTGCATAAATGCATATCTGGGGTAGGACAGTTACATTTTCTCAGTAAAACATATAAGATATAGAATCCTTCCCAAATCTTTCCAAGTTTAAGTAGTGTCACATTTCTGCACTTAAGATAAATGGGTTTTTTTCTAAAAGTAAACAATGAATACTATATCCAAATGTATTTGTTGAGCACTGAATATATTCCAGAATAGTTCACTTTTCTCTTAAAAGATTTACTGAAATATTCCCCTTGGGAATGAGACCATTGCTATCTGTTTTCTAGCTCTGTTCTTTTGCATTTACTTAGCTGCACTTGTCTTTGATTGTTAATATCATGACAGCTCTTAGTAATTTGAATTAAAGATATACAACTTTTTTTATCTTTTACACAGAAAGACTTAAGGTAGCTGTAACTGTATGATAAACTTGGAGCATGTATTATAGCAACACCTTTAAGTACAGGAGCACAAAGAGTTTGCTAGAGTTTCAATATAAACTCTTGTTTTCAGGATTTTTTTTTAACTCCATCATAAAAACTTGTTCTTGGTATAAGAGCAGTTTCTTTTATCATGATTAAAAAAAAGATGTGGCTGGATTTTTTAGTTTTTTTTAGGGTTTTTTTTTTTTTTTTTTTTTACTCCTGACATTTTGTTTAAAATGGAGGGGGGAAAGTATTGTACGTTTGGTGGGTTTTTTCTTTTTTCTTTTATTTAAAAATCTATATTCTTTTTCTTCTTTTCATTCCAAATTTTTTTACTGGCATGGGGAGCAATACAGCGTCACCATTTATTCCTGCTTGTTCCTCCATTAAGCCCAGCTTGGTCATGTCCCCATGTATGAACTCACACCATCTGTTGGTGGTTGGCCTCTAGGTCAGACTGACATTGGTTGTGTTTGTATTATTTTCTTTGATATCCTGTCATCTGTTTGTTTTCTGCAGTGTCCCTGGCATTGTACTCTTTTTGACTAGACCAGGGGTAGGCAACCTATGGCACGCGTGCCGAAGGCGGCACGCAAGCTGATTTTCAGTGCCACAAACATTCCCCGGGTCTTGGCCACCGGTCTGGGGGGCTCTGCATTTTAATTTAATTTTAAATAAAGCTTCTTAAACACCTTAAACCTTTTTTAAACACCTTTTTAAAAACCTTATTTACTTTACATACAACAATAGTTTAGTTATATATTATAGACTTATAGAAAGAGACCTTCTAAAAACGTTAAAATGTTTTACTGGCACACGAAACTTTAAATTAGAGTGAATAAGTGAAGACTTGGCACAGCACTTCTGAAAGGTTGCCGATCCCTAGACTAGACAATCCCATACCCTGATTTCACATCCCACTCTCCTTCTTTGTCTTAACATTTAAACCTGCCATCTTTCAAAGAAATCTCATCTCTACTTCCTCCAGCCTTCTGATGTCTGTTCTATATAATGCAGCTGCTTCTTGACCATAGGATAATACTGTAATATATATATATATATATATATACATACAATATTACAGCAGGGACGTGCTGGAAGCTGCGGGGTGTGTGTGTGTGTGTGTATGTGTGTGTGTGCCTGCAGACGGTCAATGTCAGCAAAATGTCTCGCGGCCCGCAATCAGATTACCCTGATGGGCCACATGCGGGCTGCAGGTTACCCACCACGGTGCTAGATGAACAGGGCAGCTTACAGGGCAGAAGGGATATCAGCACTGAACCACCATCAGAATTGAAAACAGAAAAAGTAGTGAAGCAGTTAAAAGGGGGAATGTATATGTTGACAAATGTTTTGCTCAGAACTAATGTGTTATCACATTTGGTATATAACAAGAAAAAACAAACAGAAAAACCCAGCAGTGATTCAAAGAATTTAAAACCATCTGTGGGTACATTTATTTATTTTTAAATCCAAAGCTTCAGTTATTTGCATTAGGCAGGCTTAGTGCACATGCATGGGTACCAAACTGACTTAATAGATTGTAATTACTCCAAAGAAGCATTCACGGTCCATCAGGGCAGTAATCTTTGACCTAGATATTTACATGACCGAAACAATAACCAGCCTGAAGGAATTGTGGAAGGCAAGCACTCACTTGTGCTTAAATAAGGGATTGCTCAAATGAGCATGCTAACTCCAAAGGAACTAATGTCTTTAATCACTTTGGACCCAATCCTGAAAGGTACTGAGCACTTCCTGAGATGTCTTGAGGACCCATTGGCATCCAGTGAAATAAAGTAAATACTTTATATGATAAATGGAACTAGATACGTATCACACAGTGTTTTTGTTAAGACAGGCTAAAAGAATTAGCTTTCAGTGGGCTTTCAAAGTTGTCACTAATAGCATAATCTGAAGGTTGTAGGATTGCACATGTGTGGTAATAATACCTAATAATAATGCCTAATTTAGTGTCACTTTGCAGTAGTACCATGCAGCTCTACCTTGAGAAGTGACTGTAACAATGGCTTTGGTGGGGTTCCATCTTTATTGTCTCTCAGTGACTTCCACATCAAATATGTTCAGTTTGCAAGTCAAAAAACATGGTTGTGTTGGGTTGGGTTGGTTTGGTAACTATTTTCCTTGCAAACTCTGCTTGATTCACTGAGAATCGAACAGGGATTAAAGGATTACTCCATTCTTTGTAGCAATAAAGGTTCTGCAGGCCAAATTAGGCCCACAGTTAATATTCTTGGAATCCAATTGCCTTCTTATTATGCCTAGTAAATCTAGGGTGACTAGATAGTAAGTGTGAAAAATCGGGACAGGGGTAGGGGGTAATAGGAGCCTATGTAAGAAAAAGCCCCAAATATCGGGAATGTCCCTATGAAATCGGGACATCTGGTCACCCTAAGTATATCTGTGCAAGTCCACCTCAGCTCACTCCACACCTGCCCTTCTAACAGGTACAATTTACTAAACACTCCTATGGATGCAAATGATTAAATGGAATCTTCTTTTCATTGCTTTTCTCATCTGTTTTGGCTCTGCAGGGCTAACAGGAGTAAAAAGCAGTAAAAGCTAATTTTTGTCACTAAAGTCCACAGATATGACTGAATGCACACAGAAAACAGATACGACAGCCAAGAAGGTGCCATTTTTACCCAAGTTTTATCCTATTAATATTAAGGATATGGCTTGACTAGGGAAAAGCTTGTTTTGCCTGTAAACTTGACTGTTTTTGCTTCTTTGCTTCTACTGCCTTCTGCTTAACATTGCTATTAGCAAATGGTAGCAGGGCACAATTCCAAACTTAAATGTTGCTTTCAACAAAACAGACATAACTTCAAGGTAATGATGCTTTCAAGACCTATAGAGCCTCCAATCCACTACTGTAAATATGTGTTACTATGCTTGTAAAGGTCTATTCAATTTTAATGGGATTTTTTATATTCTCAGTGGTGTAGAATACTGGCACTTTGAAACAGTCTTGAGGTAAAGATGATTAAAAAGCGTATATCTTATATTATGCAGGGTATTTCCTGAGAGGGAAAAACACCAGTAGGAGGTAAGAGCCTTAATTGGCATGTGGCTTAAAATTCACTTAATAGAAGTATGTATCTTGAACGCTTAGGCAACAAGCAACGTAAGTATAAATAAGAAACTTCAATGCAGATACGATTTTACATGACAACCTTATGAACAGCCATCCTGTGGTGCACTTTGAGTTAGCACCTCTTATCTACTACCCAGGTTCCCAATTCAGTTTAGATTCAGGCAAAAGCCAGTAATTCTATTTGTTTTGGGTAAATTTATCAAGCTGTTCCTGATTACACCTTAGCTGGGGACCATCTGTTGACAGTGCATCTCTCCGTGAAGTAGTTTCTACAGGCAATGAATGGGAAAAGTATTGGAGCACCAATGCTATTAGTAAGCAGATGCATGCGATCATAGAGCATCCTTCCCACCTTTCAATCTGCCAGGTCCTTGTATTGATGGAGTGTTGTATGCCTGCAAGCTATTCTGTCCTAAGGCAATGAGAAGTGCTCTCTTAGGGCCCATTCATCAAGTATTTCTACTGGTGTTTGATGGACAGGAATTATGAATGCATAGTTTAATACATGAACAGAAAACATGGTTTGATTTTAATTTGCTCTTCCCTATCTTATACATGAACACATATGCATGTTTTTCAACAGTGAACTGTTAAAAGATTTGGTATTAGAAACAACATGATACAGCTGCTTTTTGTAATGTAGTGAGTAAATCCCAAAGTGCCAGGACTGGATTATTTTTAATTTTGTTACCACTACTGCCAGTTTATCAAATCAAATCAAAAGATGCTAGGCCAGTACACTATCTTAGGGGAGCATTTTTGAGTCTGACCTTGGCATGTTGGAGAATATCTAAATGATTGCTTTTTATATTATAGCTATTAAAGTCATGACTAAGGTTGGTACTATATTTTCAGTTCACCATAGGCAGCAGCTTCCTGTTTCAGGCAGACTCAGAAGACAGCATTTGTGAAATAGCATGAACAGCTTCATCCTGTGTTTTGAAACAAATGGAAGAGAGAGATGGACAGATAATGTGATGGACTGGGTAACGAGTTGTCCGTTTAACTCTGTGAACCTAAAAACTGAATAAGATCAGTGAAGTAAAATGACTGGTTATTTCATAGAATCAAGCTCAAGCTGCCACTTATTTCATAGAATATCAGGGTTGGAAGGGACCTCAGGAGATCATCTAGTCCAACCCCCTGCTCAAAGCAGGACCAATCCCCAGACAGATTTTTGCTCCAACTAGGGCCCTCAAGGATTGAACTCACAATCCTGGTATTTTTTATGGTATACAATAGCCCACTTGACACAACGAGCAGTATGCCAGATGGTACAGTTACGGGCCTCACTTAAGGTTTACTCCTCACTCTGCTAGTATGGAAACAGAATTTACCCATGCAGATAGTGTCAATCTACTCAGATTACGGGTTTGTTGTGGAGTCCTCACTGGAACTATGGTTTCTGTTGGGCAACCATACAATTTGCATAGGCACTATCATTAGTTCTCATCTTCAATGAGCCAGGAAAGGTGTGGAAGATAGATAGGCAGAAAATTGTGTGTCCATCAAAATATCACGTTGCGCACCCACCACTTAAATTTATCCAAAGGTCCATGTATCCTGGTTCAGAGAAACATAAGGTAATAAATCACAAAAGTGACAGTTTGTGCTGCTATGAGATTATGAGAATCTTGATGTAGTAATTTCAGCACATGATTAGGTTAATCATGTATTCAATTTAGTTTTATAACAAAATATAATGATTGCATATTAGATACAAAGTGCTAGAATGTGGCAATGGAATTAAGATTACTGAGCTGTGTTAATTCTTTAAGAAAAAGATAAACAAAAATACTGGAAATTTCTGACCAACCCAGGGCAGTCTGATTTTTATTGCAAAGCAGTTTAATGAATATGAGGTTGATTTAATCTGCCATAATATTTGCACTAACCTATCAATGCAGTAAATGTATTGTATGTGAGCTCTGATAATGCAGCACAGTAGCTGATCAGGGAAAACTATAATTCCATACAAAACCGTATATGTAGGGGCATACTGCAGGTGATGCTGGGAAGGGAGTTTACTTTATGGGCTAGAGCTGGTCATTTGTTAGCTTCTAGTAGCCAGTGATTCAGAAAATAAACTCTGGTCTTCAATGGGATTATTTTGTATTATTTGTATAACAGTAACAGAAGACCCAAAGCAGGATTGAGGGTCCACTGTGGCCGTCACTGTACAAACCACATAGTAAGAAACAGTGCTTGCCCTGAAGTGTTTCTGATCTGAATAAACACGACAGGCAAAGGATGAGAGAGATACAGGGAGGTGAAGTGGTTTGCCCAAGGTCACACAGCATGTCTGTGGCTGAGCTAGAACTAGAATCAGCATCTCCTGACTCCCAGTCTAGCGGCCTGGATCATGCTGTTTGCCTGCCAGACTGCCCCTTGGAAAAACAAGCATGTAATCCAAATCCCAGGGATATAGCTTTTCCTTTATTCACTGAATGCACTAGATTTTCTTTGGACTGCTACCAACTAATCACAAAACAAAAACTGGGTATGTGAGAGTGATGGTCTGGTTCCCTCCCATATGTGCTGGGCCCAATTCTCCCACTGTTTTTAAAAAAAAAAAATCACACCCAGTTCAGGAGGAGCAGGACTGTGCCCATTGTGTGTTTAATTCTCAGGTTTAAGTTCAAACTAAGGTAATGATCCTCATGGAATGATGCTGGGCAATCTCTACGCAGACTTTAGTAGACAATAATCTACATGATAAAACCATCTGAATAACTTTGTACAGGAGATAGTGCTTGAACAGCATCTGAAGAAATTGGTCTTTCCAGGTCATGGCTGCTGGCTGTTTATAGGGGAGCTTCACAAGGACTGCATTCCTGTGTATCTGGTTTGGTGATGCATGAGGAACCGTTTTCAGTCTTATTTTTGATATAATAATGTCAAGGTTGTAGAGCACAACAAAGCACCTTATCTTGACATATTCAAAGATCATAGTTGCGATGCAGAAGTTCTCTTAAAGTGCTTAACTGTTCAACTTATTGTAAACAAACAGTTCTTGTGTTACTGTTTCCTGTCTGTGACCTCAGGCACAGGTGTAGGTGAAGTGTATTGGCTTTAGGCTTTACAACTGACAGTGTCCCTTTTAAATGATACAAAAATAGAAAAGAAAAAACATTTTTAAAAGGTTGTTTTTAGGCTTTTCTGATGTTGCACATTATAATGCAAAGACAAGATCGTGGGGCACTTGGTCCAGCAAGAAAATACAAACTAATAATAAATACTGGGTTTTTTTTTTATCACAATGGAAAAGATTATACAGGCATCAACATCCTTTCTCTACATGTTGTAAATGAGAATCTCTTTTTCTTTCTGCCTCTCTTTTTATTTCTTTCCCACTATGTGGCCATTTTTCAAAGAACCCAAACCAAAATAGAGCTTAAATAGCAGAATACTTGTTTGTGATGCGCTGATACAATAGGAAGGAAGTAATCAGCATCTGCTGATGGGGCCCTGAAGCAGGGGTCAGGCTGCAAAAGTATGGCATTTGGATAAAAAATGAGGCTTTAGTCAAGGGACTGTCAGAGTGCCAAGTCACAGCTGCCTTCAAGCTATTGATCAGTGTGATTTCACCAGGCAAATTATTCCTACCAGGATAACTGCAAAGCACAACAGAATTGAGACACTGACCATGTTTTGTTTATTTAACCTCCCCCCAAATATTCTGTTTGGTTTACCTGCTTTGTGATGTGTGTGTCATTCTCTGCGTGGAAGATTGATGCATCTATGTGGGTAATATTTCCACTGTAAGGCATTCAGATCTTGTTTTCTCGCTGTTGCAATAAAGCATTACAATCAAAAAGGCTTTTACTGGAAGGAAAAGAGTATGGAAGATATAAAACTCCCAGTTATGGAAGCTTTAATTAAAAACAACAAAAATGTTTTATTCCTGTTTAGTCATTAGTTGATACCTGGATCTTCATTATACATCTGGGCCAATGGTTCCCAAACTTGTTCCGCCGCTTGTGCAGGGAAAGCCCCTGGCGGGCTGGGCCGGGTTGTTTACCTGCCGCGTCCGCAGGTTCGTCCGATCGCGGCTCCCAGTGGTCGCGGTTCGCTGCTCCAGGCCAATGGGAGCTGCTGGAAGCGGTGGCCAGCCCGTCCCTCAGCCCGCGCCGCAGGTTAACACAAGGTGCACCCCAATCCCAACTGAAAGCATCCCCTCTGGTATCCAGCCCCTGCCACTGGACACTCGCGGTAATTATCTGGTTTGCTGTTCCCAGTGGAACAGTATGTACACAGTTTGGCTGGTACAACTCAGGATCAGGTCCTTCATAACATCACAACCTGGAGCTATATTTATAGTGAAACATTCATAAGGTTTTTTTTTATCAAAGGCTAAGATTTGAGAGATGGTGAATAACAATAACAGTGGGAACAGAAATGGCTATTATAAAACAAAAGTAAAACATGCTTTCTAGAGTCTAAACTTAACCTTAGCAGGCAAAAATCCTTTTCTAAGGTAGTTTCTCACGTAAAGCAATCTCCCATCGTCACCAACCCACATGGCTGGGATCCACTGTTCATGGATTCAAAAAGCAGTGTCCTTTTTGTACCCTCAGGGATGGATGACTGGTTGCTGTCCCAGTCCCCCAGTTATAGTCCAATACATCTTTGAGGTGCCCCTGCCAACAAAGCTCTTTCCCCCCTGCGCTTCTTCTCTTCCTGTTAAATCTTACAATCCTTCATCTGCATTTAGCTCAGACTTTTGATTGTGATGAGACAATACTCAATTTACATTTCATCAGATAGATGGATAAACCCTTTGCCAGTTGGCATTGAGGGGCTCTTAGGCTCACAGTGTCTGGTCTGGCTGGAAACAAGGTTTTCACCTCTGCTGAGGAGTAACACTTTAATACAAACTATAAAGACTTATTTCCAGTCTATGGAGAGAAATTTTAAAATATCACCAGTCCATACATTACACAATGATATTGATGACCAACATGATCCTGGTTTTCATTAAAGATTTTACATGGCTAAAGACTATGAAAGTAATGTGTTAGATGTAGTGAGTTGGTCAGGCTGATAGGAGTTGCTGTACTGAGTTGGTATTGAGTGGCTCTTAGGGTCATAGTAGTCATGATATTTTCTGTGGAGAAACTGACAAGACTGAGTCTTAGATCTGACCTTTTCTAGTAGAAGCATAGGTACAACACACCTGCAAAAACTCTAGACAAAACACTAAGCTACTTGTTAACAAGAGAGTATTACTGAAAGAATGTGCTCCCAACAATTAGCCTAGTGGATCAATGTCATGTTTCTTGGTGTATATGGACACTATTTCTAAATCTATCATGTGATCATAAACTGAGCACAGGGAAACTACATTTTGGTGTCCGTCCCTGCCTGGCTGGTGCACATCTGGAAGTATCCACTGGAATTGATACTTTCAGATATAACAGTTCATTATTCTAGGCATGCTGGTGAGTGACGAACCGTCAGTGACGGAACATTTTAGCACCCACACATCTTCAACTGAGGGCTTGTCTACACAGGAAAATTGACCAGAATGGCTATTGTGGACTAAACTGGTCTGCAGTAGGTATTCTGGAGTTGCTCTGCATGTGGACACTTATTCTGGATCATCTATTGTTCTTAAAGTTCACATCCTCCCTTATTATGGAATAACTTCCCCATGTAGACAAGCCCTAGGTAGATAGAAGTAGCTGCTTGGTTTATCTATGCAAATAGGAAGATATTTTGATAAAAATATGACATTTTAATTAAAAAACTAGAACAGTATAAAATTAACATGGCACACATTAAATTGATTAAAAACTGGCTAACTGTTAGGTCTCAAAATGTAATTGAAATGGGGAATTGTCATTGAGTGGGTGTGTTTCCAGGGAATCTCACTGGGATCAGTTCTTGGCCCTAAGCTACTTAATATTTTTATCAATGATCTAGAAGAAAACATAAAATCATCCTGAATAAAGTTTGCAGATGACACACAAATTCTGGGAGTGGCAAATAGTGAAGATGACATGTCACTGATTCACAGTGATCTGGATTGCTTGTAAAAAATATGCATTTCAGTACAACTAAATGTAAATGTATACATTGAGGAACAAAGAATGTTGGCTGTTCTTACAAGATGGGGGACTCCTATTCTGGGAAGCAGTGACTCTGAAAAAGTTTTGGGAGTCGTGATGGATAAACGGCTGAACATGAGCCGTCAATGTGATGCTGTGGCCAAAACAGCTCATGTGCTCCTGGAAGGCATAAATGGGGGAATGTTGAGTAGGAGTAGAGAGGTTATTTTATGTTTATATTTGGTACTGGTGCGACTTCTGCTGTAATGCTATGTCCAGTTCTGGTGCCCACAATTTGGGAAGGATGTTGATAATTGGAGAGGGTTCAGAAAAGAGCAAGGAGAATGATTAAAGGATTAGAAAACTTACTTTATAGAGATAGACTCAAGGAGTTCAATCTATTTAGCGTAACAAAGAAAAGATTAAGGGGTGACGTGATCACAGTCTGTAAGTATCTACATGGGGAACAAATATTTAATAATGGTCTCTTCAATGTAGCAGAGAAAGATATGACACTATCCAATGGCTGGAAGTTGAAGCTAGACAAATTCAGATTGGAAATAAGGTGTACATTTTTAACAGTGAGGGTAGTTAATCATTGCAACAATTTACCAAGGGTTGTGGTAGATTCTCTATCATAGATGATTTTAAAATCATGATTGGATGTTTTTCTAAAAAAATATGTTCTAGGAATTATTTTGGGGAAGTTCTATGGTTCTATGGGCAGGAGGTCAGACTAGATCATCACAATGGTCCCTTTTGGCCTAGAAATCTATGAATCCATAAATGTGAGTGCAGGATTCTTCGTCCAGGACAGACACTTTATAAGTATTGATCCATTGATCCAAGTATGAGAACTCACAGGTCCCAAGCATAAGCATTTGAATTAATGCTGGTTGTGAGCACCAAACTAGTGGTTCCCAAACCCCTTTCCATTTAACAATATGCGGTGGACAAAGGCGGTGGCACTAACCAGAAACAAAAGGATCCAGGGAGCATTCTCTCTCAAACAATTGTATTAAGATTTTCAAAGGGGTTGGAAGTCTCTAATTAGAGGCACATACAGAAATGTTCAACATTATTGAAACTAATTTTAGTTATGAAGAAAATGTGCAATCTAAAATCAGGTGTAAATCTTAAAATATTAACTGTCCTAATTTGGAACCATTTTTTATTTCTTGCTTTTCCATATCAATAGATTCTTTAAGAGACAATACAATTAAAAAATCCCCCCCCCTTTAACATTTTTGGTCTGTTTTGGAGTGTTCATAAGGGTCGGAGGGTTCAGAGTTCATAATAGTGGTCAGTTTGGACAGAGGCATAGCCTATTCACAATGCGTATCAGTATGGCGATTGTGAATTAGAAAAAACGTTCTGTTATTCCTGATCAATACATTTAGGGCTTGTCTACATGGAAAGTTATTCTGCATAAGGTCAGTGTGAGTTTATGCTGCTGTAGTTCTACTGGTGTAACTCCCTGGGTGGGCACTCTTATTCCAGAATAAGAGTAATTTTTCTGGTTTAGCTTATATTGCTTTGGAAACAGTTTAAACTGTATTGGAAAAGGCCATTTATTCTGAAATTAGTGCGTCCACATGGGTAGTTATGCCAGTAGAACTGCTGTGGCATAATTAGATTGGCATACTTTTGCCACTTAATTTCCTTAGTGTAATAACCACCCTGGATAAAGATACAAGTTCTGTCACGGCTCTGTGATCTCCACTGTAGAGGTTATTCTCAAACACTCACACTTGAGTCGATCCAAAATAGTACATACAATATGACAAGTGTATAACCTGAGCTTTGTAGGGGATTATTGTGTTTCATTAAGTTTTATTAAAGTTGCTAGGGAAGGACTTTATGCTTGAGAGCTGTAGAAATCATACTCCTGCAACCTTGTTCTGTAAAACTGTGGATGCCAGTCTGGAGTGCGATTGATATTCACAGTGGGTTGGTTCCGTAGGAACAAAGAAGGAGGTGTGGGAATCTGGGCTCCAATTACCTCACACGTTCTGCTGTTGAGCTCTTTAATTTTTCTTATCAGTAATTCACTTCAGATAACAACCTTGTAGATAAAGTAGGCCTTCAAGGAAAAGGGAGAAAACAGAGGTTTTATTGGCCTTTATCAGTTTACTAAAGAGGGGTTTGATTGTAAAAGATTAAAACAATATTATTCTATCTGTAACAAAAAGTAAATGAATAAAAGTAACAATTATAAGCCAGGCCAAATAATGACTAGAATATATTTGCCTTTTCCTGATCCCTGGGCGCCTCCAATTTTTTTTCTTCTTGTCTCCATGATTGTCTTCATTTCCAGTATGTCCACTGAACATGCTAATTACAACAGAGGGTCCTGTGGCACCTTTAAGACTAACAGAAGTATTGCAATACTTCTGTTAGTCTTAAAGGTGCCACAGGACCCTCTGTTGCTTTTTACAGATTCAGACTAACACGGCTACCCCTCTGATACATGCTAATTACAGTTAACCCCCTTTTCCCTTTCACAGCAAGTCAAGGGGGACTTGACCTGCTCTCATTCTAATTTGTATTTATTTCATTTTGTTCATGTCTTTCCTCTGAGACTGAAGACTTGTCTTGGGAGAGGAGCATATGAGAGAGTCATTAAATGAAGCCAAGAGGTTCCTATTTTGGACCTGAGGTTATGATGATCTTTATCATAGATAAGGAAAACCTGCAGTGCTACGTGTACATTAATTACAATTCTCTGCACGTTGATAGCTTCAAATAAGAGTACTTACCAAGTTTTTTTTTTTCTGCTGTTGTTAGAAAATAATGATTATAGTGATCATGTAATCTTCCTTTTTCGCACCATGAGATGATACTTATAAAAGTATCGGGGTACTTGGGATGATGAGTGGTGGAAGGATGTAATTAACATGCAGTTAGGTAATTTATTAATTTACCACAGTAGATTTTACAAAGACCTTACAGATTTTTAGCAGCAAGGAGACCTGTTTGGCCACATAGTCCAACTTCTTATATGTGAAGGTTTCTTTTGTATGTTGTGTTCTAGTTTTTTGTCCCACCAAATGATGGACTGCCACCTCTTCCCTTTGAAAGTCATGCCATAGTAATAAGTTCTGCTTTTCAGGAAGTTTAAAGTGCAGTTGTAGTTTTAAAAAATACACTATGGAAAAGTGTAATGAATACACGTTTACTCAACAGATTTGTTCCCTATGTGTACTCTGGGCCATTTTAGCTTACTAAAGTAATTGAAGTTTTTACCTCACCCCAATTCTGCATACGCAACCCAACAATAGAAAAGAGCTGAACTCTGATTCCCGCATCATTGACAGAATTGTTCATTAAATTTCTGAGTCAAATTCTGCTGCCATTCGCACCTGTGCAATGCCACTAATGACAATGAGTTGACACAGGTGTAACTGAGGACTAAATTTCATTTATAGAGTTTTTTATTACTGGTGATGATGCCTAGATTGGAAAGAACACATCTTGAGTTCCAAGTTACAGATTGAGTTGCAGGGCTAGCAGTTAGAAAAGCCACCCTTTTTGCATATAAACTATGCAGATTTGCTGTAGAAGTCATTGAAATGCACTAAATCTTAGAACTTCATAAGATCATTTTTAAAGTCACTTTTTAAAGCACACTTCCCTGACCTAAAAAAGGAATTTTAAGTTTGTCTTTAGCATTTCTTTGAGGGAACTGCTCTAGGCAATTGGAAGTGCAATTTTGAAGTGAACCTGTCCAAGCAGAACATTTGTTTGTTTTAAAGAAAATTCTTTCACCTTTCCATTCATATAGATAAGATATGGCTCATATTGATTTTCACAGCATCCTAGAGGAAAAACAGCATATTGGAGCAGAACTACATCACACCACAATTTACTTTATGACATGAAGAAGAGGGAAAATTAGTTTCAAAATGGAAACATAGTACCCACTAAATCCCACAAAACCAGGGAGCTACTTAATGCAGAATAAGTAGAAACCCTTGCATACCCCAAGACAGTTATTCTTTTTCCAGTTGTGCTCAAGATAACAAGAAAATAATTAAAGAGTCTACCATTTTGAATTACAGACCTTCATCAAATCTTAATTTCCTGAAATTATTAGCCCACAGTTTTTCTACTCAAATATTTTTACATTGAATTGGCAACTCTGTTATTTTTACCTGGTAGGTCTGCTTATACGTGTCTGTTCATAATGTCCTAGCCTGCCCAATTTATTGAATTTATTTACTCATGAGTATTTGATGGTGGAGGGAGAGATTATTTAAAACAAAACTCAAAAGGTTGATCTGTTTATAAGCATTTACTGCATCAATATGAGTTTTGACTCATAATTAATTAACTTTTAGATGTCCTTGCCAGATCAGGGGTATTGTTTACCAAAGCCACATCTAATATATGAATCGATACAGTTAGCAGCCAGGCATACGGATGTCCATGTGATTTGTTTACAAAATAAATAAGGGATTATAGCAACATTTTTTTCCAGTAACATATAGTTACTGATTGGTCGCCTTACATATTTTAGTGCTTTTAAGTAAAGAAAACCATAATTTACTCTTATTGTTTTCTTCACACTGAGATTAAAGATTTTCAGGGCATGCTCTTATTCATGTAAGTAAACATCTGAGGAAACCTGCTTATAGATTTCTTTTTTTTTAATCCTTCATTATGCCTCTTTACTCACTTTAGATTAGATCTCATGAACAAAAGGAATATACAGCATCTTCCCAGCTACAGTAATAGCTACTGATCAGGTACACACATTAGCCCTATATTAATAGACAATGTGAATTCACAGTCCTTCCACCTACGGACACATGAGGAAGACCAGCCATTTCTTATAAGGTGGACTAGCTAAATTTAACAGTATCATTTTAGCCAGAACAATGATTTGTCCTAATATAATAAGCCTAATTCATTAGCTTGTGGGCTCTGAGCATTTAAAAAAAAAAATCCTCGTGTATAAAATCTTGCATTTTTTTCATGATAATGATGATGATTTTAAAGCTTATGGGTCTCTGTGGCAAAGAGAACGAAATATTTTATTAGAAGTGTCGGTGGGATTGGTTTTAAAGTATTTTTAAAGATCAAAATATACTTGAGAAGAGAGCTGCCTTAATGTGGAAATGTTATACTTCTGCTAATACAGAACCAATAGTTTTCAATCATAAAATAAAAAAAAGTTGAATTAAGACTGTGCTGGTGGAAGAAAACAACAGTGGAGACAAAATTAAAGTTTATATTTCCTTTTAATTTGAAAGTTCTTGCAACGTTTTTTCCTTCTCCTTAATACTTGGTGAAAATTGTGTGCTGTGCATATTTGTTTTTTCCTTTGGGTAAAGCTGCAATAGACTTGAGTTTCTTTTTAGTCGAAGGTGTTGGTTGAACTCTCATCTGTGTTGTGAACCAACTTGATTAGTAATTAACGTTTTCATGCCAATAAATATGAAGAATGCAAAACCCAGTGGCATTGCTTTGAGATAAAGCTTCAGCAGGAGAGCACATGTTACAGCTCCTTGCAATCTCTCACAATTAACTTACTTTACAGCTTACCTGAGGGTCTGTCGGGTTAAGTTATCTGCATGACTGGGAGACTATTTGACATGTGTACATAACGTCAGTTTAAAAAGAAACTATTCAAAACAAAAGTGTGAAGCCTTAGTGTCTCCTGCTGGTGCACAGGATGGAATGATCCTGCTGTGCCTTGGGGAAAGGGGCATTCTCTAGGGCAGGGCAAGCAATGTTTGTACCACCATCTCCCTCCTTGTGTGTATATGGATTCCACTGGGGAAGAGCAACTTTACACAACTTCTGGGGTTCTGTGTGAAGGCTGCCCGAGGGATGTGCTGACTTTTGCAAGTGTATCTCAGGGCCGAATTTATGTTATGTTCCCCACTATCACAGATAGTTATTGACTTGGATAATAGTAGTAAATAAAATGAGATGGGAGTGGATTCTTCTCCTATAGGAACCTTTGTCTTTAAAAGGTAATTTCTGGGTTTGGGTTGCATTATAAATTCTCCACTCAGTAATGCTAATTGAAATCTAGAAGCTTGAGCAGACCACTGTCCATCAGGAAGGGAAGTGTGAGTCATGCTTGACCATTGGTCTTGTAAAATGTATGCTGACCTGGGAGAACTCCATTTGTGGTGCATGGATGCAGCCTGTCGCAAACTGTCACTGGTTGTAAAATTTGTGCTTCGAAAAAACAGACGGTGTCAAAAACAAGAGAAGACAGAGAAATCACACATACACAAACAATCTAGCCAGGCTTTGGCTGGTGTGAAAAAAGCATGGAAGTAAGCCAGATATTGACGGAGGTTTTAGGATGCAAACGAAGTAGGTAGATTAAGAGTTACATATTTGCATTTAGCAGGAGCACAGGTTCAATGGGTTCCCTCATGTGGCAGTTTAGTCAGAAGTGTAGTTGTTGGACTAGAAGTGGTCTGTGTGAAGAGAAGAGAGAGAATGTTTTCTCATACAGGTTTATGTATCATTAAGGATTTCAGGATTTATTTGTAATTTAACTTGAAAGCCATTTTGCACCAACAAAGTGAAATTTAATTTGGATCTTCAGTGGAATTTGTTTTCTGTGGGAAATCTCTTCGGTAAACTATATTTCATCCATATATTCCTCATATATGTTTCCTGCCTAATATAAATTATGCAGCTCTTTTACCTTTAACAGGACACTGATCAGGAATATAAATGGGTAAAAAAAAACAGAGCAGAGGAATACAAATATTTTATTCAGAGTATTTAATTTTTATATATTCGTGAATACTCTTATAGTCCCAGCTCTCTAAGATGAACAAATAATGTTTAAAAGAGTAGTATTTTATTTCAACATATTACAAAATGATTCAGTTAGTTGGGGTCACATATTTATTATTCACACTGAGTACTGAGTAGCACCATTATTTTGCAAGTAGTCCCATTAAATCAAATTGCCTAGTAGTATCTTACCCCACAAATAGTCCCATTGACATGATAGGGACTATTTGCAGACTGAAGTGCTACTCAGCTTGAGTAAAGGTGATGGAAACTGGCCCTTAATTAATATTATTTGACCAGTGCTACTCAGAAATATTTTAGATTTTATTAAATGTGACATTTTCCCAATCTTAGGTCAGTCTCCCTTTAAAAAAAAAAAAAAAAAAAAAGACTAGTGAAGTTTAGTGAAAAACAAACCCATTTAAAATTCAACTCTATAAGCATGTGCAGAGTTTCCTTTCTTCAGCACAGTAAAATGAATTCTTCATGTGATCAGGAAAAGAAACAGACTGATCTAAACCCAAATTCATTATCTGAAAATGCACTGCAGATCCCCAAACCATACACATTTCATCAACTCCTGCTTGACCACTGATTCTTGTGTTCTTAAGGCTGATCTTAAGATAAGCAACAAAGGATGCTGGCCATCCTGCCATTGCATGGAGAGGGAATAGTGAATAACTGTAACTCTGAGAATTGTGACATTCCAAAGATAGAAAAGTAGACACTAGCAAAGAGGTCCAGTAAAAGGTAGCATGTTATCTATCTTGTCTACTTTTTCTTGAGTACTGATCCCATTACAAACATTTTGTGCACTACAAATTTAAATGGTTTTAAATGGATTTTTCTGTTTATCTGTCATTTAAGAAAGTTGAAACATTGTGTAATATGTGGACATACCTCAAGGGATTGTGTTCAAGAAGCTACATCTGGTACACTGTATTTGGAAAATGTATGTGGCTATTTAAGCAAATTTATTAGTACTTTCTGTCCTTCATGATGGAGAGGAGAGAGGGTGGGAGAGGGGAGTGAAGGACTCCCCCAAATCCTGGACTATGAAGTGACGACAGGAAGGTAGGTAAAGGCATGCAAAGTAGTCAAATACTCATGTGGATAACGGATTAAAGATATGTTAATATAGTTCTGTTTTGTCGTTTTCTGATTTCAGTTAAAATGAACTGTACTTTCCATAGGAATATAATTAACGAATCTTCTGTTTAAAAAAACAAGTTATTTTCTTTAACCTTTCCCCCAAAATTATAAACTACTAACAGTGTTTGTTGATCAGAAAAATGTGTGTGTTCACTGTTAGGCAACTTTGGGACTGGTTAAAGTATATATGAAGTATTCTTGAACAATGGACCTGTTTTTAAGCATAACTTCCATCTATGTACTATACAGAATTTTAAAGCTAACAGTTTAACATGTACATTGAAGGTTAATGAAAGTTAATACTGTAGCCATATTTTTCACGCTTTTCACTCACTTACAAAATTGTTCCTGTAACCTTTCATGCGTTCAGAACTATGCAAGCTGTCTGCAATCTACTAAATCCCTTAGTAGCTGTGTGATTTTGGGTATCTTCATTTAAGTAGCCTGCTGCTCGCTAGCTCTCACAGGAGTTATAGACATTAGCCTTGTGGGAGAATGGAGTAGTCCCTTGAGCACAGCAGGATATGGCTCCTGTAGGTGTTTTGGGGTCACAAAGTCACAGTTGTGTTACCTGTTCTTTACTAATTAAGAGTTACTATGAATCTGTTTGACAATTAAGGACAGAATGAACTTTAATGTAGATAGGCACTATGGGACAGTAAACCGTTCTAAAGCAAGTAAAGAGCCGGCAAAGAAAATACTGCTGACAGCATGGACTTTCTTTTAATGATGTAAATTGCAGTGCATTAATAAATGTCTAAACTGTACTAAGTCCCCATTGCAGAACTGAAGCTTGTATCAGGTAGGGACACTGTCAAAAATTCTTGCAACCATATAGATTTGTCTAGTCTGTGCTTCACAAGGCTTCAGTAAACTATTGGTCCTAACAATCTCTTCTGAGAATGACTGTAGTAAACATCATGGGAGCCAATGATAATTCCTGATTAGTGGTTAAGAGCAGCACAAGAAGGATAAAGTTACAAATGACCTGGGAGGAGGGGAGAAATGGGTGCTAGGGAGGATTTTACATAGTGAGAAGATACTCATTAAAAAGGGAACCCTGGTTCCCCAAAAAACAAGGTTTCCTAATTCAACCTAGTAATTACAGGTGCACCTTGGGGTTTTTTTGTTTGTTTTTGTTCAGTTTATATTAGCCAGCTATTTGGTTTTCTAAGTAGCTTCAACTTAAAAGAAGGTTTCTTTAAAAAATTTGTGAAGAGAGGGATGCTCTGAGAGTACTCGGATTGTCAGACGGAAAAATACTCTTCTTGTTCATGTTTCCCTAGGAAGGTATATATCGTTGTATGCTAATAGGCTGGTTGAAAACTGGAAATGTAAATTAAATTTAACGAGGTGCATTCTTTAA
This sequence comes from Emys orbicularis, assembly GCF_028017835.1. Taxonomy (NCBI): domain Eukaryota; kingdom Metazoa; phylum Chordata; order Testudines; family Emydidae; genus Emys; species Emys orbicularis. The sequence goes on along the minus strand of NC_088688.1, from coordinate 67,349,057 downwards.
CAATAAGAGATTAGGGATTGGTTGATATGGGAGGCCATTAAAACACAAGTGAGTTGATGCCAGCCTATTTATATCCCCCTCCCAGAGAAAGAGGAAAAAAAGGGAGGGGTGCAGTTTGATGTCTATATGAAGTAATCTCCAGAAAGAAAAAGATTATATTTGTTAAACTGTATAAAAAAAATCTGAAGATAATATGGCTTTGTTCACAGTATTACATAAAGAAGATTAAAGACGGGAAACAAGCTACTTAAACACTGTAAACTAATTAGTTCGACAAATTGTTTTCCCGAGGTTCATGAGATATGAAACATTGGCACCAGTGCGTGAAATACACTCTGCCTCAGTGCTCTTTTCAATTTATTTTTCTGTTAGTGTCATATGTATATTAAAAAAAAGAGCAGCCAAAAAGAAAGAGGTTACGGAGGGAGACCAATGCCTGTCAGATGATTGAAGCTGACATTTTGTCATCTTAAGCCTGATGCAGGAGGGCCTTTTTCTGATATCCTTGTATAAATACCAGCTTCATTTTCTGCCATCACAGGCTACATTGCACAAATGATGTCATGACAAGGCCCAAAGGAATTCCTCTTGTTGCTCAGAGCCACTTTGGCAGCTCCAAGCTAAGCTAAGCACAAGTGAGCTGACACATCATTAGTTAGTTTGCCTAGTATCAGGATGTTCTAGGGGAGGAGGAGAGTCAGAAGGGCAATGGCAATGGAGTGGGGACAGGTGTTTGGCATCTTTTTTTTGTTTTGTTTATTTTTTCCCTTCCCCTAAGTTGACACATTTATCAGATAACATGCCAACCAATGCACAGGTTCAAGGCACTTTCCAGATTTGGGTTTGCATCTGCTGTCAGATCTCCGAACTTTTATCACAGGGGTAGGCAACTTATGACACGTGTGCCGAAGGTGGCACGCGAGCTGATTTTCAGTGGCACTCACACTGCCCGGGTCCTGGCCACCGGTCCGGGGGGGGGGCTCTGCATTTTAATTTTATTTTAAGTGAGGTTTCTTAAACATTTTAAAAACCTTATTTACTTTACATACAACAATAGTTTAGTTATATATTACAGACTTATAGAAAGAGACCTTCTAAAAACGTTAAAATGTATTACTGGCATGCAAAACCTTAAATTAGAGTGAATAAATGAAGACTCGGCACACCACTTCTGAAAGGCTGCCAACCCCTGTTTTATCAGATGATTATGTGGTTGTCATATTTGTAGGGTCCCAGAGAAGTAAATGACAAAGCTCCTGTTGACATCAATGGAGGCAGGATTGCATCAATAAGCTTAAAAACAAACAAACAAAAACTTTATAATTATATTCTTTCCCCTTCTCTCTCTGCGCGTTTCTTTGTAAATGTGTATACAATATAATAGCTTATATCGAGACATGTATGCACAATGTGGCGGAGTGGGAAGAGTGTGTGCACAAGTACAATAATAGTTTTGGTTTGAAAGAAATGAGGAGGGAAAATCCAATTTTGACTTTAGGGTGCATTGCTTAATAGTGTTGAAATATTAATATAGTGAACATTTTCAATTTAAATAACAGCCCATGGGTTTTCAAGTAATATCTGCAGGCACTGAATATACAAATGAGAAATAGTAGAAAGGACATGGTATACATTTAGTTGCTCTGTGCGAAGGAAAAAAAGAGTTAAGATTTTCCCTCTAGGTTTTCTAATAATCTTTTGCCTTATGTTGAGACACGCAACACTATATTTTATGTACCATGTACAGAATCTGCAAGTTACTGGTTGTATTGTTATTAGTGAATATATATATATTAAATAAATATATATTAAATAAATATATAATCTTTTACAAACTTTATATTTTAGGAGGTAATCTATGCCTCTGTTTGAGTTATTGAAATATGCTGGTATACAGTAGAGTATTGTAGCTCAAAGAAACAAACCAGTTGTTGAAAAGGGGGGGGTGATGGGGGCGAGGAGAAAAGAAGACATTATCTTTCAGAGCGAATTAAATTGTCACTTCCTGTATCCTAGAGCACTCCAGTAATGTCCCGTTTCATCAGCAACAGTAACTACCCAACATTCTACAGTAGCATCCTTGACATCAAAGCTCTTTAATGACCGCAAATCATATTTTGGCCTAAGTAACTGAGTGCAGCTGTACATTTTAAAGATTTTTTTTTTTTTTTTTTTTTTTTTTTACTTTTCCCCCCACCTTGATTTTTACTTTTATTGAGGTCAGTGCATTTGTGCCGAAAAAGTGAATCCAGCCTGGAAATCATTGTATCCTGGGCACTGCTCAATTATTACTTTTAAATAGGCAAATCAGATTCTAATTAGCACCACAATCAGAACTACTAGTGCTATTTTTATTATCCATTATAATGTATTTGCTTACATATGTACCCTGAGGTTACAGATGTTTTATTCATTATTTTTGTTGGCCACAAAGGTAGCACTTTTTACTTCTGATTTGAGAGGTACCTGTGACGGGTTGGATCACAGAAACCCCCTTGGGAGCTGCCACCCAATGTGCAAAGACTACCCCTGCTTCAGTTTTCCCTGCCAGCTCAGGATTCCAGCACCCTGTCTTGCTGAGCCAGACACTCCAGTCTGCTCTAACAAAGACTCAGGGTCTGAATCACTTGTCCCAAAGCTGCAAGTTTACCTGAAAACCAGCTCACAGGAGTGTGCTTGTCTTTAGCACTCAGATGCCCAACTCCCAATGGGGTCTAAACCCAGATAAATCCGTTTTACCCTGCATAAAGTTTATGCAGGGCAAACTCATAAATTGTTCGCCCTCTATAACACTGATAGAGAGATATGCACAGTTGTTTGCTCCCCCAGGTATTAATACATACTCTGAGTAAATTACTAAATAAAAAGTGATTTTATTAAATACAGACAGTAGGATTTAAGTGGTTCAAAGTAGTAACAGACAGAACAAAGTAAGTCACAAGCAAAATAAAATAAAATGCGCAAATCTATGCCTAATCAAACTAAATACAGATAATCTCACCCTCAGAGATGCTTCAGTAAGTTTTTCTCAGACTGGACACCTTCCAAGCCTGGGCACAATTCTTTCCCCTGGTACAGCTCTTGTTCCAGCTTAGGTGTTAGCTAGCGGTTTCTCCATGATGGCTCCTCTCCCCGTCTCAGTTCTCTTCCACCCCTTTATATATCTTTTGCATAAGGCGGGAACCCTTTGTTCCTCTGGGTTTCCACCCCCTCCCCTCACTGGAAAAGCACCAGGTTAAAGATGGATTCCAGTTCAGGTGACATGATCACATGTCACTGCAAGACTTTATTACTCACTTGCCAGCACACACATATACAGGGAGACTTACAGGTAAACAGCCATCTGCAGACAATGGGAGTCATCAAGATTCCAAACCATCATTAATGGCCCACACTTTACATAATTACAATAGGCCCTCAGAGTTACATTTTATATTTCTAGTTTTAGATACAAGAGTGGTACATTTCTACAAATAGGATGATCACACTCAGTAGCTTATGAGCTTTGTAATGATACCTTACAAGAGACCTTTTGCACAAAGCATATCCCATTTGCATTATAGTCACTTATTATCAATTTTTTTATAAAACTATCCCAGTTACATTATATTCACTTATTATCATGTTTTTATAAAACCATGTAGACTGCACAACGTCACAGTACCAACTTGAGCAATACTTTTAAAGTCACTATTCACAAAGACATGAACAGCAGCACTTGTCAATTTTACGTCAGATCCCAATGAACTACAAAAATCAGTGCCTATTGGGTAGGATGATTGCCTCCTGGTAAACGGTAATTGTTCCATCTCTTCCCCGCTCCCTTTAAAAAAATAATAATAATGACAAAATACACCTTTGCAGCTCATATTAAAGTAGAAATGTAGGCACGGCAGCTATTGATTTCAATGGTTGTTCTGTTTAAAATCTGATGGAAATGTGTGGCCCATTGCCATTACTAACTTTGTTAAATACTCCATCTGATTGACAGATTTGCATTAGTTACATTAAAATGTAATGCTTAATATCACTTAGTTATATACCCCTGGAAGGACATATGGCATATATACTATTGTATCATGTCAATAAGAAGAAACCTTTAGCCTTCTTAATGGGTAAACTTCATTTTAAAATGCTGACTAATGAAAAATGAGCCAATCTACTGACAAAAGTAAATGGAGGAATAAAACCTCAGTCCTTTTTTTCAAAAATAATTAGATACTAAGGGACCTTTATAGGTTCCAGAAGTAAGCCCCTGTGACCCTGTCCTATTTATTAAGACTGATGAACTCTTGTTAGTGTGTTTACCATTTCCCTCCTGCATTACTATTATTTTTTACAAGCTGTCTAGAAGTTTGCAACTTTTATGCTATATATTTTTTTCCATCTGACTTTTATGACTTTTCCCATAAAATTTATTGGCTGGCTGAGTCTCTCAAATCCTAAACTACTTAATGGTTCTGGCTGCATCCATTATATGGCCTATATTTTTTTCCAGACATCTGTGTAGATATCTTCTGAAATTTACAAAACCTTTGTAAGTAATCCCATAGGCTGAGCTGCCCATTGAAATCTCTACCAGTGTTTGTTGCTGCTAATTACTTAGTGTAAACCTGTGGGAATCAGGCCCTTTCTTAATGAGTTTGAGCAGGTGACTAAAAATTCCTGTGTAATTTTAAGGAGATTTACTTCCCCTACTGTTGTGACTTTTGGTCAAGACTTGTGTCCTGCATAGACCTGGTCCACAGAGCTGCTTATGTAATTTTGTTCTTAATTAATTTAGAGAAAGAGAACTGTATTTGGCACCACTCTGTAACAAAAAGTGCTGTGTAATGTAGCACAAGTGGGTTATTAGATATGACATAATGAGTAGTGTTTCTATCATGGCATTATATATCTGTCAGAGCTTTTGTCAGGCAATTTTTTCAGAGGTTGAAATCCTACTTGTCTATTTTCAGTGGGTATCAGTTAAAATGTCCAGAAATCCCACTGCAACCAATCAGTTTTGCTTCCTCTAAATATCTGTCTTTGATTGATGGCTTGTTAAACTGAGTTAGGAAGCTATGGGGAACTCAACTTACAGCGTGCAGACACAGCCATAACTTGACACAAGGAGTATTGATTTGCAAGGGTTAGGCAATAAGGCTATATCTAGCTAATCTTCTCATAAGTAGAAATCTGTGTAATTGAAGACCCGGAGGCTTTTTTTTCTTCCTCTTTCAGTCAAGAACATATCCTGTACCCCATGTGTTTTTAAAATCCCCTGCATACATGCATAATTTTAATGCCTCATATGAAAAAAAACAGACTGACTAACAAATTGTCTTACACATTGATGCAGGCACTTGGCCTTGGAAGCATTTGAAACAAAACACGGTCCCATACGGGGGACTGTAATCTAGTCCTAAAGGGGGCAAAAGATCTGTAAATTGCTGGTTTCTGTGCTCGGCACTGGAATTTTATGTAGACGTTCCAGATTTGTGAAAATAAGTGTTTATTCCATTTCAGCACAAAGTTATTTGATGTGTTCTGAGTATATAGTGGATATCATGTATTATACAAACAGTGCCCAAATGCTAACGTCCGCACTGACTGACAGCCAGGAATTTGAGGGCCACGCCTCATAATTTGCCATAAAACTGACCAGATTGCATCCACTTTTATCTGTGCAGGCTACAAATGTGATTGCTTGGATCAAAATGGAGCACTGAATGCCAGGATCTTAGCAGGCTGCCCTCCATGTTAAAGATGAGTGTTGCTGCAGGCCATATTGTAAAATTCTGTGAGCCACAATTGGTCAACGGGCCGCTTTGGCTACTTCTCTCTATACTAAACTAGAAAATGAATTCAGTATTTAAGAGTGAGATGCTGATTCACAGTTTTAAAGTAGTTTTCAGTACCAAGAGTATGCAGACCTCTGTTCTTTGTCACTAATTCACCACTCAATAACTAATGAAGCCACCTCCACTTCTTATTTCATCCACTTCTCTCTTTATTCTGTTAAGAGTTGTTCTTTCAGTTAAGATAATTTTTTTTTAAATTATGTCTTTAAAATATGTGAGTACTTCCTATTAATCTGGTAATATAATCCTGGTTATATTTCTGAGTGATAGAATTCAGAGATAGGACATAGTTGGATCAAGATGGATGAATAACTCATGCTTTCTTCTGACAATAGAAGAGGTCAGTTGATTGAAAGGAGGTTATCTGATAAATAGAATACTTCTGGGGGAATTTTGTGCCACTGTGCTTGCACAGAATTTATGTCCCCTGCAGATTTCTATGCTTCCACACAGAAAAATGACTTTCTGACAGGGAAGCAAAGAGAATCCACAAGAGTGGTCATGCAGCCCTCCCCAGCAGTATGTTTCAGGTGCCCAGGGCAGAGAGGTAAATCACTGTGGGCAGGGGGCAGGACTGGGGAAGACCCAGCTGGTGGCTCTTACCCTGTGCCGGGCTCAGCTGCTAGTCCCAGCTGGGCTGAGGAGAACGGGACTTCCTCTTCCCCTGCATGGCATCCAGGGCTGGATCAGACCCACCCCCAGCTGCAAGAAGCTCTGCAAACACCCCTCCCACCCCCTTCCTGCACCCATCGCTCCTCAGCTGCAGGGGGAGGGATCCCTGTAAAGGGAGCTCCTAACCCATTCACCCAACCCCAGGCATCCAGACTTCCTCATACATGATATCCACCCTCCTGTCGAGCCTCACACCCCCCTGCACTCAGAACCCCCCCCCCCTATGAGCCCAACTCTCCCTCCACCTGGACCATCCTGACGAGCCACCTGCACCCGGATCCCCACATCACCGAGCCCCAACCAGCTGACCTGAATCCCCACCCCACTGAGCCCCACTCTTCCAGCTCTGGACCCCCCAATGAGCTCCCCATACCGAGACCCCCCTGCTGAGCTCTGTCCCCCTCAGGCCCAGCCCCACACCCTGCTGAGCCCCAACTACCTTCACCTGGACTCCCCTGCAGAGTTCCATTACTGTTGCACCCAGAACCCCCCAACAAGCCCCTGTGCACCCGAATCCCCCCCTGAGCTGTCTGTACCCAGATTGCCCCACACAGAACCCTCTCAACCCACAACTGGATCCACCAAACTAAGCCCCTCCACAGTTGGATCCTGCCTTTGTTGAACCTGCCTGGCCACACCTGGTGGACCTGGCATGGAGGGGCAGGACCTTGGGGTGTTTCTGGGCAGCCCTGGTCATTGCGCTGTGTCAGGGTTGGGTGCAGCCTAACCGCTGAGTCCATGTCCCGGGAGCGGGAGGGGGAGGCAAAACTGCACAATCATTTCCCAATGCCATGCTTGAGCCTCCACATTTATCTGACAAATAAAATTTGCAGAATTTTAAAATATTGTGCGCATAATTTTTATTTTTTGGCGAACAATTTTTTGGCGCAGAATGCCCTCAGGCGTATAAAATGAGGAGAACAAGAATTGCAGTTGCATTGAGCCTTGGTGCAGAAGCTTGGATGTGGTGGACCCCTGACCCAAGCGATGAAAAATACTAAGAGTGAGTTCTGCATGAAATCTTGTTGGAGAAATGGCTGTATTATACCCAATTACAATTAAAGAGAATTAATATTCCAGAGGATGTCTCTGCAACAAGTTAGTTAGGGACATGTATTTTGCACAAATGGAACCCTTCATGATCATGTCAAGAACAATTAATTTTGTATCTTTTGCATTATTGTTGCCTCTTCTGCAAGACATATAATTGTTCATTACCTCCTTTTCCCCTGGAGATAGATTAGTGCTTGAAAGGCCCATGCTTGCAGACATTCTGTATTGTTTGGACAAAAAGAAGCATTAGCTTAGTTGTAACAGCTGCCTCATGCTAATTCACTGGCGATCCTTAAATTATAATAGGGATGTAATAGGATGATTGAAAAACAGTTGTATGGTATGAATGTAGAGATCTTTAAATATTGTTGATTTGTTTTTATCCACATCTGTCCCCTTTCTGTGATTTCTTTTTCCTTAAACGTTGTTAAATTTGAGTATAATTCTATTTAGTATATAGTATTAAATCATGTGGCTTACCCAAAAAGCGGAACTCTGTTACTGGATAGGCTGGAAGGCACTGCTTTAAACTAAGATCTTGGCAAGTGTTTGTCAACTGCCAATCCAGGACCCAAGAGATAGAGGAGGTGATGCCCTGTGAACTTTAATAGGACCCAGGCCTATCATTCCAGATGGCATCAGTGAGTTAGCTTGCATTCGTAGCCATCAGCTGTTAATGGATGGCTGAATCATATATGTGCATATGGCTTAATGTTTCTGTGTTTGTGATATCACATTCATGTGGCTGGCGCACAGATATCCGGTAGGATAAGGGACCCACTGTACTACTACCATGACCAATTAGGAAAGAGCTCCATTAGCTCTAGTGGAAGAAGCCTTTGGTAATGGAGCTGGAGAAATAAAAATTCCAGTTCCAGATCTACTAGTGTATTGGAGATTTTTCGAGTAACTGTATATGGTTTTTGCAGCACATGGATTCGGTAAAGGTGATTACAATAATAACTGTACACACCTTAACCATAAGCCTTACAGTTTTAGTGCAACATATAATTATTACTCTTAATAGGAAGCAATCTCAAAATATCAGCTTCTTGTCTTTACATCAATTTGATAGACATTCTCTGCACTATAAATGGCTGTAGTAAGAGATGTGTACATTTTAATAAGATATGATTAAGCAAGTTTAGCCTATTTAGGTGGTTCAAGACGCTTAGTAAAATATTTAGTGGGAAGGAGAACATGTTTCAGTTCTTAGAAAGGCGTAGAGCAGCCTAGATAACAACTTTTAGGTAGATAAAAGAGCATTGGCAGATGGTTCAAGACTCTAACAGTGTTCAGATTTCAGGATATCAATGAGTTTTCTAACATTATATTTCACTATTTTCATCAGCTTTACATTTGCTTTTCTTTATCAAATAGCTTTATTTCAGAAGTGAGTATGGTTTAGATAACTGATCAGCCTCATATACTGATCTGTATCTGTTTGTTTGTGTATCTACTCCTTTACCTCCTACATGAGTTGTACCTTTCTAAGCTGCCACTCCTCCCCCCCCCCCCCCCTAGCTTCAGATGTCTCTAATTAACTTTACTGTGACAGGCCAACAGGATACAGTTACAGAGGTTGACAGGTCCCAGTGTCTTTGGAAGCACTACCCTGTCACCTGATGCATTCCTCATGCTAACATCCTTTTGGCAAGCTTTCTTAGTGATTGCAGCCATCAAGTACCTGTGTGTTTAATATGGGGAGTGTGGAGTGATAGTTACTAAGAGTCAGCAAAGAATGCAGGGCTTGAAAAAAATTCCAGTAACTACTTTTGGTTATAGATATAAAAGATGCCACCAGGTCTGCTTTCAGATCTGACAGGGTTGTGTTTGTATATTACACCAAAAACCAGTGTTTAGGTTCATTTTATTCTTAAGGTCTTACATGAGATGTTTTCAGTGTTGCTATATCCATGTTGACCCCAGGATATTAGAGAGACAAGGGAAGCTACCTTTTATTGGACCAACTTCTGTTGGTGAAAGAGACAAGTTTTCAAGCTACACAGTGGTCTTCTTCAGTTCATTCTCAAACATCCGTGTAGCTCGAAATCTTCTCTTTCACCAACAGAAGTTGATCCAATAAAAGATATTACCTCACCCACCTTGTCTCTCTAAATGAGATGTATCTACTAATTTATTTAAACTCCATTAATCTACTTGAAGGGCTATGCTCTGGTGTTCACTTTATTGTAGGCTAAAGATTACTGCAAACGTCATTGGTGGCGCAGCACGGGAGTGTGAGTGGTAGTGGGTCAAAGTTCTATATCACGATATTAAACTGATTGTACTGCACAATGCTGATGCTTTTCATCCACCTGATTAGGATAGCTTGTTATGGAGGGTACTTGCACTACAGAAGAATGTCCTGAGCTTTAGGGGTGTCCACATTGCCTGGCTTTGTCCTGAATGAACTTTGCATTTTGGGGTGTCTGGAAAAAGTGTGTGTGAGAGAGAAGGTATCATGGCAGTCCCCAGAAAGGAGGGGATATCCTCATATTTTATCTGGGCTGGCCATCAGCCATTACCAGACCAAGTGAGGAAGGAGACACACACTTCAATGTCAGGGGACAGGAGATACAATTCCCACAACGAACGACCAGTTACAGAGTTAGGCTTGTAGTCAGAGTTCCAGAACCCACTTAATGAATTTAAGATTGAGAATCTCATTCTCTTAGAGCTATCACTTGAGAATCAGAGTAATTATTTCCTATTGCCCTTTGTGGAATACAATTATAATTGCATTACTGTAACAGTGTTCACATTAACACTTAATTGTTAATGTCCTCCTAATTTGGAGGAAATCATCACTTCTTCATATTTCCTTGCCAGAAAAGGCTGTGAATTGAAAGAAGAGAATTTGAATCCACTGAATAAGGGGAAAAGTGCAGCTGATGTATCATTGGCTTGGGAGACAGAATTCAGATATATATCTCTATTTTCCTGAGAGCTGTTTCTCTTGTCCTTTAAGGTACTCTACATCTGCTTCCTCTCAGAGGTTAAACTACACTGAGCAATCGTTCATCAGAGAGAAACAGGGATTCCTGTGTGGCATGAAAACTATGCTTGTGTTCATTGTAGGAAAAGGGCAGTAACTTTCTCATGGCTGACATCCTGTTCAAGTGCTGAAAGATACATTAGCAAGAACAGAAAGACACCACTGTGGCAAGGTCAGCCAGACGATAGTGGTCTACAAGTTTCCACATCCAGATGACTGTAACTCATTCCTTTACACCTGACTGAAGTTCTTTATGGAAACAGCCATTAGGCATGGACTAGACTCAGGGCCGGTGCAAGGATATTTTGCGCCCTGGGCGAAACTTCCACCTTGCCCCCTCCCCTCTCCACACACATCGGTTCATTGAGGGCAAATCCCAACGAGCCTTTATAGACCCCTGGGGCCAGCATCCCCAGACTAGGTTCCCCCCTTCCTACCCCGCCCCCTGAACTCCCCTGGAGGATGCACAGCCCCCCTGTGAGCCCTCCCCACCCCACCCCGGCGGCCCCTGCCTTGAGTCCACTCACTGGCTTTGCTGGGCTTGGGCTGCTGCAGCAGCTCGGCAGGGAGGAGCCGCCTTCTGGAGGCACCAGAGAGCCAGAGCGTCCTGCTTGTGGCGGCGGCGGCGAGCCCCAGCCATGGAGGAGCCGGCGCGGCACAGAGGGGCAGCAGCCCTGCAAAGGCGGTGGCGCCGCTAGTGGGGAGCAGCCGTGCCCCCCGCCCCTCCTGCCCAGGCTGCGGCCCAGCACCCCCCCGGGGGCTCCTGCAGGCTGCAGCGGATGCATGCGGGTGCCAGCCTGCCGGGGCGCGGGGCCCTGAGCCTGCTCCAGGAAGGGCAGCGGGGCCCAGGGCAGGAGGGCCGGAGGGGCACGGCTGCTCCCCGCTAGTGGCGCCACCGCCTTTGCAGGGCTGCTGCCCCCCTGTGCTGCGCCGGCTCCACCATGACTGGGGCTCGCCACCCCTGCAAGCGGGACGCTCTGGCTCTACGGTGCCTCCAGAAGGCAGCTCCTCCCTGCCAAGCCAGGGCACAGCTTTTTTAGGGTTACCATATTTCAACAATCAAAAAAGAGGACGGGGGGAGAGCCCCGCCCGAGCCCTGCCCCCATCCACTCCCTCCCACTTCCCGCCCCCTGACTGCCCCCCTCAAAACCTCCAGCCCTCCCCTGCTCCTTGTCCTCTGACTGCCCCCTCCTGAGACCCCTGCCCCTAACTGTGCCCCTAGGACTCTACCCCCTACCTGTCCCCTGGCTGCCTGAACCCTTATCCACTCCCCACCCCCTGTCAGGACCCCCAGAACTCCTGACCCATCCAACCCCCCCCCCCGCTACCTGACTGCTCTGATCTCTTTCCATACCCCCGCCCCCAACAGACCCCCCAGAACTCCCGACCCATTCAACCCTCCCCCTGCCCCCTGACAGCCCCCACAGAACTCCCAACCCATCCAACCCCCCCCCGACTGCCCCCTGGGACTCCCCTTACCACCATGCCGCTCGAGCCGCCAGCTCCACGTGGAGCCAAACCAAACAGGCTGCCGAGCGCACAGCCCCTCCCCCATAGAGTGCTGGCGACGCAGCGCTGAGGTAGTGGGAGGTGGGGAGCAGGGGTGGGACTCTGGCTGCTGGAGGCCAATGGAAGTGGCTCAATCAGGCCCAGGTGCCCAATCAGCCTTGCCGCACTCTGCATGGGGGGGAGGGGGAAAAATCCCGGACCTTTCTACCAATTCCTCCCGGACGGGTATTTAAAGACGAAAAGGACATGTCCGGGGAAATACGGAGGGAGCTTTTTGGCACCCCCAACCACTTGACGCCCTAGGCGACCGCCTAGTTCGCCTAGTGGTTGCACTGGCCCTGACTAGACTGTCCACTTAGCAGCACTGTCAGATACTTGTACAGTAAAATTTCTAGGCGAAACATAGGAAATGGTCATTGCATTGCCTCGATTTATCATAATGAGCAAATATTTAACCTTGTTAAGGCATTAGTGGCTTGATACCTCCAGTGATTAAAGCAGTTCGGTATAATAGGGGGAGCTCACCAGTTTTGGTGGCTGTCGTCACGAGTCTTGATATTTGTGGTAATGCAGTTTTGTGTCGATCTTGTGGTGATGGGACACTGCAAAAAGAAAAGAATGGGAACAATTGATTAAATGTGTCCAAAGGGAATACACTATCCGAAACAGGTCCCTTATCCGCAATGTGAAAGTGTGTGTGTGTACCAGGGCTTGCGGGTGTGGTGGACCATGTTCCTGAGGCTCCTGGGCCAGTTCATTTAGAGTTGACCTGATTGGAGAATCTGTAATGATCAAAAACAAATAAAAATGGGGGAATCCCTCCCAAATTTCTTACATTTTACCAACTGTTAAGACATTTCAAAGAAATTGTATAAAGAATCTGTTAGCCAGCATTCCCTCCGAAGAAAGTCAGAGGCAGAGGGGAGCTGGCGGTGATGTGGAATGAAGAGGAGATACAGTGGGATGATTCTCGCTCTTCCCCACTCCAGTGTGAGAGGGTAGTAGGTGAATAGCTGATTCTTGGCTGGAACTCTTCCTCTTTCCCCACCAGGTGAATCTACTTCTCCACCAATTGGTGGGAAAGGATCAGAGCCACAGAAACTCCTCAGCCAGACACCACCTCCTCCTGCTCCCTCTTTAAATTCTTCCTGCTGGTGAGTCCTCACCTAACAGGCCAAGAATGATGTGGAGGAGCACAAGTAAAGCAGCACTCCCCAAAGACAGGGGAAGGTGAAGGGAGAGCACAAAGGAATAAAAATTGTGCTACCCATTATTTTCACCACCACTTGCTGCCATTTTTGGATTAGTTTTCCGCCATTGTCAAGTGGAGATGTGTTAGGTATCACAGTGTGATGTTTCATTTAATCAAAAAACCTTGTGACTGCTGGTTGTACATATACAGCTCTCCAGCTGGTTGTACATATATAGCTCTTATACATATACAAACAGTTAGAGTAGCCTGCAGTTTAGATCAACTTTAATTGACCAGCTAGAGCAACTGCAGCAATGTTCCCTTTTGCTGGCATTCAAATGGTTAATCTTTTTAGTTATACTTATTTTAACACAGACTTTTATCACAAAAGAACTGTCAGGGCTGCTGATTCAAAAATGGGCTGTTTAAAAAAAAAAAAAAAAAAAAAGTGTGTGTGAGAGAGAGGTTTTAATGTACCATTGGAATACCCTGGGGAGCTCCTTATTTTGTAGGAGTGTGATAGCTTAATACCGGAATATTTCAAAAACACCTCTAAAAAGTGAGGCCCCTCCTCTAAATAAGGTCAACTGACACAATTATGGTTCAGGAATGGCTGTAGAAGGATTGCTCCTCGTGAGAGTTGATTTCTTATCAAGTTGTGTGCTGACAAGTGAGGAACTACAAGATTCATTTTCTTCTGCTCTGTGACTCATTAGTTTTATTTCTCATAAACGCCTTCCTCTCCCTCCTCCTTCTGCCTTCTAAGTGGAAGCTAAAAAATTCTGTCATTAGAAGCAATTCGAAACCATGTATGTTCATTTTTGAAGATATGAGTCCTGCCTGTTTAAAGCTGTGGTATAATTCCTTTTTATTTGGTGATAAACTTGTTTTCAGCCTTCCAAGCTCTGGGAAAACATAAGACTTTCAATAGTTCTCTGTTCTAGATTTAAAAAAAAAAAAAAAAAAAAGCATCTGTGATTTACCACTGCTTTTCATATCATTCAAGACAGATTTTATGTAGATATGCTTGTTACATCCAAGGCATACTAGCTGTGCACCTGACCCGCATACTGCCTTCCTATTTCAAGCAAGACATGGTACTGGAGTTCTACAGAGGCCAAAAACAAACAAACACAATAAATCCTCCCAAAACACAGAGACACAGAGACAAAAGAAACAAAATAAAATAGTAGATACTATCTGTGTGAGAGATGCCAGGTCAGTCACATGCATGGTAAGAGACCCCCTAGGCTTTCAAGTTCAAACGCTTGAGCACTGTAACCTATTCTAGTCATTTGGATGCAGTTTGAAGAATTCCAAAGCTGATTTCAGGGAAGAACCACTGCAAAAGTTTATTTCCCTTCCTCTAATTTTCTTTGTTTTGTGCAGTATGATGCCGACAGCCAGAACACTGTGTTATTATGCTTTATAGGAAGTTCATAATTGTGCAGATTATTATGACAGCCAGTCACTCCACCTTCATGAAACAATTTTTTTTTGGGGGGGGAGGAGAAATATGTCCAAAAATACCAACCCCCTCCAAACAAAAAAAATACCCTTCCTTCCCAAACTCAAATCACATGTGAGTTTTTGACTTTATATATTTGTATCACTGGATCCAAATTGGATGTTGGGATTTGCTCTTGCTATGTCTACCTTCCTTTTGCTATGCCTACCTATGATATGTGCCATGGGATTGTGTGTGTGTGTGTGTGTGTGTGTGTGTGTGTATGTGTGTGTGTGTGAGAGAGAGAGAGAGAGAGTGTTGCACTTAAGACATAAACTTTTAGTTATAATATTGGTGTCAGCATGCTCTCCCATCTACTCTTCTATTTGAGCTGCCCAGGTTTCCCATATTATTATTGTTAACAAACAGACCCCATGCTTTAGTCACAACTTCATCATGGGCACAAGCCTTATAGCCAGGAGACACGTAATGAAGGGTATGTCTATACTACGGGATTAATCCGAATTTATATAATTCGAATTTTGGAAACAGATTGTATAAAGTCGAATGTATGCGGCCACACTAAGCACATTAATTCGGTGGTGTGCATCCATGTACCGGGGCTAGCGTCAATTTCCGGAGCATTGCACTTTGGGTAGCTATCCAATAGCTATCCCATAGTTCCCGCAGTCTCCTCCGCCCATTGGAATTCTGGGTTGAGATCCCAATGCCTGAGGGGGCCAAAAACATTGTCGCGGGTGGTTCTGGGTATATCCTCCCCCCTCTCCAGGGAAGCAACGGCAGACAACCGTTTCGCGCCTTTTTTCCTGGGTGAACAGTGCAGACACCATACCACAGCAAGCATGGAGCCCGCTCAGCTCAAGACAGCAGTCATGAACATTGTAAACACCTCGCGCGTTATCGTGCAGTTTATGCTGAACCAGAACCTGCAAAACCAGGCGGAGAGGAGTAGGCTACGGCAGCGCGGTGGCGAGAGTGATGAGGATATGGACATGGAATTCTATCAAACTGCGGGACCCGGTGCTTTGGAGATCATGCTGTTAATGGGGCAGGTTATAGCCGTGGAACGCCGATTCTGGGCCCAGGAAACAAGCACAGACTGGTGGGACCGCATAGTGTTGCAGGTGTGGGACGATTCCCAGTGGCTGCGAAACTTTCGCATGCGTAAGGGCACTTTCGTGGAACTTTGTGACTTGCTTTCCCCTGCCCTGAAGTGCCAGAATACCAAGATGAGAGCAGCCCTCACAGTTGAGAAGCGAGTGGCGATAGCCCTGTGGAAGCTTGCAACGCCAGACAGCTACCGGTCAGTCGGGAATCAATTTGGAGTGGGCAAATCTACTGTGGGGGCTGCTGTGATGCAAGTAGCCAAAGCAATCACTGAGCTGCTGCTACAAAAGGTAGTGACTCTGGGAAATGTGCAGGTCATAGTGGATGGCTTTGCTGCAATGGGATTCCCTAAC
Organism: Emys orbicularis; assembly: GCF_028017835.1. Taxonomy (NCBI): domain Eukaryota; kingdom Metazoa; phylum Chordata; order Testudines; family Emydidae; genus Emys; species Emys orbicularis. The sequence goes on along the minus strand of NC_088688.1, from coordinate 67,332,862 downwards.
TGTGGTGGGGCAATAGATGGAACCCATATCCCTATCTTGGCACCGGAGCACCAGGGTACCCAGTAAATAAACCGCAAGGGGTACTTTTCAGTGGTGCTGCAAGCACTTGTGGATCACAAGGGACGTTTCACCAACATCAACGTGGGCTGGCCGGGAAGGGTTCATGACGCTTGCGCCTTCAGGAACACTAATCTGTTTAAACGGCTGCAGCAAGGGACTTACTTCCCGGACCAGAAATTAACCGTTGGGGATGTTGAAATGCCAACAGTTATTCTTGGGGACCCAGCCTACCCCTTAATGCGATGGCTCATGAAGCCATACACAGGCAGCCTGGACAGGAGTCAGGAGCTGTTCAACTACAGGCTGAGCAAGTGCAGAATGGTGGTAGAATGTGCATTTGGCCGTTTAAAAGGTCGCTGGCGATCGTTACTGACTTGCTCAGACCTCAGCCAAACCAATATCCCCATTGTTATTTCTGCTTGCTGTGTGCTCCACAATCTCTGTGAAAGTAAGGGGGAGACCTTTATGGCGGGGTGGGAGGCTGAGGCAAATCGCCTGGCTGCTGATTACGCGCAGCCAGACACCAGGGCGATTAGAAGAGCACACCAGGAAGCGCTGTGCATCAGAGAAGCTTTGAAAACCAGTTTCATGACTGGCCAGGCTACAGTGTGAAATTTCTGTTTGTTTCTCCTTCATGAAAACCCGCCCCCTTTATTGACTCATTCTCTGTAAGGAACCCACCCTCACCCTTCCCCCAGCTTGCTTTCAAAGGAAATAAAGTCACTATCGTTTAAAAATCATGTATTCTTTATTAATTGATTATAAACATAGGGAGAGAACCGACAAGGTAATCTGGGTGAGGTTTGGGAGGAGGATAGGAGGGAAGTAAAAGGCCACTGAACAAATTCAATATAATGACAGCCTTTTGGTTGGGCTGTCCACTGGGGTGGAGTGGGAGGGTGCACGGAGCCTCCCTCCCCCCCCGCGTTCTTACACGTCTGGGTGAGGAGGATATGGAACATGGTGAGGGGGGAGGGAGGTTATACAGCGGCTGCAGCGGCAGTCTGTTATCCTGCTGCCGTTCCTGAAGCTCCACCAGACGCTGGAGCATGTCCGTTTGATCACGCAGCAGCCCCAGCGTTGCAGCCTGCCACCTCTCATCTCGAGCGTCCCTCATGACCTCACGTTCACTGGCATTTTTCCTATATTTAGATACCGTGTCCTTCCACTCATTCAAATGAGCTCTTTCATTGCGGGTGCATTCCATTATTTCCGAGAATATCTCGTCTCGCGTCCTCTTTCTGCACCGCTTTATCTGAGATAGCCTTCGGGATGGAGGAAGGAGGCTTGAAAAATTTGCAGCTGCTGGAGGGAGGGTTGAAAAAAAGGAGAGAAGTTTTTAAAATGATACATTTTAGAGAACAATGCTTATACTCTTTCATGGTGAACAACACTATTCACATTACATAGCACATGTGATTTCAGTACAAGGTCGCATTTTCCATCTTAATATTGAGTGCCTGTGGCTTTGGTGTTAGAGATCACAGACGCAGGTCCGGGCAACAGAATTCAGCTTGCATGCGGCCATGGTAAGCCATTGTCTTTCAGCTTCTGCGCCCTCCTTTCCCACATACCAAGCAAAGCCCGTTGACTGCTGCGGTTTTCCTGTTAACCTTCAGCAGCAGAAAACAAACTAACCCCCCCCCCCCATCCAATTCTCTGGGATGATCGCTTTATCCCTCCCCCCACCGCGTGGCTGGTATCAGGGAAGATCCCTGCAGAAACCAAACTACCCCCCCCCGCCATGAATTATCGGGATGATCGCTGTACCCCTCCCTCCACCACGTCTACAGTGAAGCAGATGTTTAATTTTCTGTTTGTTTGCTACATTTTTCAATACAAAGCCTGGTATTTAGGCCACAGCTAACTATGTGCATGTAAAATATAACCGTGTCGCTCCCTCTGTCATAAGATAATTGCATGCAGTAAGGTTTTCAGTATGATAAAGTACAATTTTTGTACATCACAAGACCTATCCAGGCAAATCTAAATTTTTTTTGAGAAGTTGCAGGAAATAATTGATCAAAAGGTTACTGCATATAGGGCACATTGGAATATAGTTAATATGTACCCTGCAGTAGGAGGTTCCTTTTTGAAAACATCTACAAACATCCCAGGGGCCAGTGAATAAATTACATATGCATTTCCCCCCATCAAATTTAGGTATTGCCTATATGAAATAATTGCAATTTGCAAACTAACATGATTAAATAGGTTAATCAACTTATTGCTGCATTTGCTTAACTTATTTCGTGCATTTCTAATTTTGGTTTACTGTTTAAGGAGGCAGACCTGGTTCTATCTGCCTCCACTGGAATGGTACTGCACTCACAGATCAGTTAAAGTGATAGCTGTGAAGTTGGATCTTATTATCAAATGTTCTTGATCCCACTTGTTCAAAGCTTTAAAACTTACTTAAATCTTATACCAGTCTTCTTGTCTTTTACATTTACCTTCTTACACAAAGCAATTGCTTGATGTGAGAACTCCAAGCAGGAAGGCAGGTGTAGTAGGAGATGCACAATTTCAACTTTCCTTTTTTGTTGTTACAATTTTGAGGGGGAAAAGATAATATTTTATCAGTGTTACGTCCAATCCTACATCTCTTACTCACATAGCCCCGCTGCAGTCAGTGAGACTATTATTCCTGTATTTAAAGTGACTCTTTGACTCTTCTATAATCACCTGAGTAGTTCCTTTACTTTGATCATGCAAGTGGTGCTGTTGGCTTTAGCTCTGTATCTGTATTTGGTCTACATTTGAAATCAGCCTACTTTTAAAAACAAATAACTATATGTTTGAAGGCTAGAGGGTCCAAATCCATAAGAGACTTAAGCATCGCAACTTTGAGGTGCCTAGCCACAAAGTGGCATCCACAAACCCTGAGTTAGATGCCCAGGTTCCCAGTATAGTGCACTGGGAGAGATACATGCCTGAGAATGGGATCTACAAAAGCCAGCATGCTGCTCAGGGGGCCATGTAAGCTAGCCAGGAACAAATCCCCAGGAGAGAGGTGTGTGCCAAGTCCCACCCGTCTCAGGGAGTTTGGTGCCTAAGTCCGAGTCGGAGGGAGATACCTATTGTTGCTTGGAATCCCTAGCCAAGACCTGTTCTCGTGGAGTCAGGCATCTACGATGTTTCTTTCAAGAAACTCCACACAGAATATGGTGGGGGAGGAGAAGGCTTCCACTATAACCATTAGCCCAGTGATTAGGGGACTTATTCAGGTTGTGAGAGAGCCTTTTTCAGTTCCTCCCTGTGCTTGACCCAGAGAAGCAATTTTAACGTGGGTTTCCCACCTCTCAAGTCAGCGTCCTAACTATTGGTCAGTAGAGTCATTCTCACCCTCTTGCTGGCCCAATGCCTATTTAATTATTTATATAGTGGAACAGCTTCAATAGGAGAGACTGAGAGTCACTTACATCAGAATATCCTATAGTCCATTGGTTAGGGTACGGATTTCACATGGTTTGAGGCTCACTTGGTTCATGGATCCTGCTGGGCCTTAGACATGAGATAGGTGCAGGCTGACAGGACTGAGACAGTAGTGCGGGTGCCCCCAGCAAGGCTCTTAGGAGCTCAGGGACTTTTATTGTGAAAATTTAGGCAGTGAGAGATTTTTAGGCCAACTCCAAGTTTAGGGGTTTTGAGGATCTCACTGGTGCCTGTAGTTTTGACTTGAACAATTGAAGTGGGAGTTAGGTACCCTTTTGAGGATCTGGGCTGAGGTGACTTAGAGTAAAATGCTCTCCATGGCTGATGGTCTTTTATTGGTCAGGAGTGGGGAAAGTTGAGAAGGAACCTGCATTTGTCTTTTTCCTTTCACCACATTATGACCCATCCTATGATCACTGGTTTTCCAGATGGAACTTTAAAAAAAAAAGGTGGCAAATCTAGATGTCTGGAATCGCTGGCAGGGTGTCTTCCAATGGAGATGATGACTTTTAGGGAGCTGCTACTTTCCCAAAAGTGTCTGAAACCAATCTGTACCATAAATGGGTGGTCATGCTATTTAGTAGGATCTGGGAATATAGGATGGGGGAGAAGTATTTAGCAGAGGAAATGGGCAAGATTATCTCAGCTTTCCTTTTCTGAAGTTGCCAGAGTTATTTGTAAATGAAATGGGGCCTACATTTTCCTTTAAATTATTTTTCTTCCAGCAAACAAGTTTAAAAATGTAAGGGAAAAGAGATATCAAGAGCAGATTTTTTTTATATATATTTTCTCTTTGATGAATTAGATTTTACTCAGTCAAGTTTTCAATAAATCAGTTGCACTGATATGCTTGCTATGTGACAGGCTGCTACTGAACCTCATTATTCATACATGTCTGTGTGATGTTACTGAATCAATTTGTGCTGTATCCATTTTGTACTCATGGATAGTTCACGCTCCCTTATGATCAGAAATAGTCAGCAGGCAATAATGGGAGACATGGAGCAGAAATGGATGGAGCCCACAATCCTTTGCTCTGTGGCACTAGGTCTTTCTTTCATCCACTTTCAGTGTCTTTTTTTTTTTCTTGCCTCATCAATATGTACAAAGCAGCAGCTAAGTCAAAAAGCAGATACACTCTAGCTCTTTACAAATCAATCCTTTTACATTGTAACAGGCAGAGAGTTAAATGAGGGTAGAGAAAGGTCTCTGTATTGTCTGATTGACAGAAGAGGGCCATGCCTGAATGTAATTGCTTATTCGATGTAATTCTGTTAAAAGACACTGGCACACCAGTCTTGCCAGTGCTTAGGCTGGTATAAACCAAAAGGCATTTTTTGTTGCTGTAGTACTGTGCACAGCAGGTATGAACTATCTGTTCTTACAAATTTCACTTGATAAATAAGTAAAAAGACAATTATTTTCTGGAGAAGAATATATCATATATATCAACATCTATGTTAGTGTTTAAGAATAATACACACTGTGATCTTACATATCATCATGTTTCTCCTATCCAGCCACATTCTTCTTATCCAGCCTTGTTCCTTTGCCTATCTGAGAAATGCTACTTAATAAAATGAAATAGAGATGACAAACAGGACAGTATGTGAAATCAAAGATGACAGACATGAAAACAACAATAGGAATTCAAAATGTTCCAATTATAATCCCTCGCCATTTTATTCCTAGTGTGCTTTTGCTTTAGTAGATAACAGTAGTGCCTACTGGTTTTTGGCAGGTGATGACATAAATGTAACCACTGGAAGTGAATTCTAGTAGAGTCGTCCAGTACCTTGATATGTCATCCAGCATGTTGATATGTCATCTTGCAGGTGGTGCATTCCTCCACAGGAGTGGGCTCCACTCTCTCTGTCACTAGAAAAATGACAAAAAGTCTTTTCTTCCTCTTCTTCTCCACCATCATTTCACTGCCTGACGAAACTCACTCCCTGAAGCTTGCTTTGATGGTATCTTTAATTCTCAATAGTGCTAAGTGTACTGGGAATTAAATTATAAATCTCACATGTCCTCAGGCTCCACAAACTAGCTCCCTGGGGCATTTCATCATTGTGCACACTTGAGCCCCACTTTTCCTCAACAGGGCTGTAAAGCGTCTAAAAAACCCAGAATGATAGTATTAAAAAAAAATCAATCAGTCAAAATACAATGAAAAGCAGCTTTAAAGGGTGCATAGCTAGAATGCACAGCACCACTGCCATGTGTCATGCATCTCTTATGACACGCATTTGGCAGCCCCATTGCAGAGCCCTGATGGGTTGTCATGTATCCAGATCTGCAGGAAGGCAGCAGGAATTACCCTTGGCAGGGATTCATCCTTCCTACCAGGGGCCACAGTGGTTCTTGCGGAGAAGATAACCCGCCTGTCTTTCTGCTTCCACTCTTAGGTGGCTCCATTCTTTCTGCTGGATCCCAGCCACCATAATGGAGAAGCATCAGCCCGGGAGGGGAGAAAAGAGAAGGGAGTTGAGCAGACACACAGAGCGGTGGGGTGGAAGAGGCATAGGTAACAATCAGGGAGAGCATTGGGGAGAAGATGGCATGGGTATTGCCGAGGAGGGTGAGGAGGCTGCAGGTGCAGAGGTAATACAAAGGAGGAGGTGGTGGCAGTGGGGAGCAGCTAATAGTGATCATAAGGTGAGGACCCAGTATTGCTCCAGACTCTTCACCATCTCTTCTGTCTGCCCAATTGCCTATCCTCCCAACAAATCCCTTATCTCTAGCCCTGGCTCAACTGAGTCCCTGTTGCCTCCTAACCCCCTGCTAACTTGCACCTCTCAGCTTCCACTGACTCCTCTTATTCTCTACTGGCTTGAACATCTCCATTCCTATAATGGACTAAATTCTTTCTCTCCTCTCTGTGTGAAGGAAGCCCTTCCCATTTTAAGAGGGAATTCCAAGACTTCTCATGCCCATAAAAGACAACTTCATGCTGAGCTCCATCTTCCCTTTCAACTGGGTGAGTGGGAGGGAATCTCTTTCTAGTGCAAGAGTAAACTCAAGAGATAGGTGCTTTCAAAACTGTGCTAGCCGACCAGATGGCATGGAAACAGCGTGGTGTGATCTGGGAGATCCAGGTTTGAGAACAAAAGCAGATTGTCTTACTCTTGGCTGTTTGGACTTGATGGGGAAAGGAGGGTAAATAAGTTGTTTGCATGTTAACCCACTCCTTGTTGTCCAAACACCTCCTGCCGACTGATTCGTAGAATCATAGAGATGTAGGCCTGGAAGGAACTTCAAGAAGTCATCAAGTCCAGTTAGTTGCCTGTGCTGAGGCACGACCAAGTAAACCTAGACCACCCCGACAGGTGTTTGTCCAGCCTGTTCTTAAAAACCTCCAATGATGGGGATTCCTTTATACCTTTATAGTTAAAAAGTTTTTCCTAATATCTAGGTTAAATCTCCCTTGCTGCAGATTAAACCCATTACTTCTTGTCCTACCTTCAGTGGACATGGAGAACAAGTGATCTAACAGTCTTTAACATATCTGAAGACTGTTATCAGTCCTCCCCCCCCCCCCCCAGTCTTATTTTCTCAAGACTAAACATGCCCAGCTTTTTAAAATCTTTTATCATTTTTGTTGCTCTTGTCTGGATAGTCTCCAATTTATTCACCTGTTTCCTGAAGTGTGGCACCCAGAATTGGACACAGCACATCAACTGAGGCCTCACCAATGCTGAGTAGAGTGGGACAGTTATCTCCCATGTCTTACGTACATAATGCTGTTAATACACCTCAGAATGATATTAGCCTTTTTCACAATGGCTTCACATTGTTGACTTACATTAACTTTGTTATCCACTGTAAAACTCCAGGTCCTTTTCAGCAGTTCTAACACCTAGCCAGTTGTTCCCCATTTTGTAGTTGTGCATTCGATTTTTCCTTCCTAAGTGAAGTACTTTGCACCATAGGCACCAACTTCTCCTGGTGCCGGTGGGTGCTCACGTCCCCCCTGGCCCCGCCCCGACTCCACCCCTGCCCCGCCCCATCCCATCCCATCCCACCCCTGCCCTGCCCCCATTCCAACCCTTTCCCCAAAGTCCCCGCCCCAACTCCACCCCCTTCCTGTCCCATTGGTCTCCTTCACCAAATCCCTGCCCCGGCCCCACCTCCTCCCCTGAGCATGCTGCATTCCCGCTCCTTCCCCCTCCCTCCCACAGTTTTACTCTGTTTCGCGGCGGCAAGCACTGGGAGGAGAAGTGGGGATGCGGTGCATTCAGGGGAGGAGGCGGAGGTGAGCTGGGGGGGGGGAGCACTACGGGGAGCTTGGCTGCCAGTGGGTGAAGAGCACCCACCAATTTTTCCCCGTGGGTGCGCCAGCCCTGGAGCACCCTGGAGTCAGCGCCTGTGCTTTGCACTTGTCTTTATTGAATGTCATCTTGTTGATTTCAAACCAATTGTCCAATTTGTCAAGGTCATTTTGCGTTCTAAATTAATCCTGTCATCCCAAGTGCTTGCAACCCCTCCCAACTTGATGTCATCTGCACATTTTATAAGCATACTCTCCACTTCGTTATCCAAGTCATTAACGAAAATTGAATAGTGTCAGACCCAGGACTGACCCCGATATATGCTCTCCCAGTTTGACAGCAAACCACTGATAACTACTGAGTGTATGGTCTACCAACCAGTTTATAGTAATTTCATCTAGACTGAATTTCCCTACTTTTCTTTCCTGCAACAGCAGAGCTATAGTCCTATCAAATCCTCCCTTTCCCCTGATACGCATAAAGAACTAGATGAAGATGGAAAACATGCAGTAATTGTTTCTCAGCATGAATTTTTATCTCCTCGGGCTTCTATATGGACTGACCTCATCTGTAGCTAACATGGGTGTATGTGGAACTCAGTTTTGGATAACTGATCAGAATACACCCAAAGAAAGAAAAGCTGGGTCTTAAATGGCAGGACAAAGTTCTCTGAACTGATCTTCCTTGACATACGTCTCTCTAGGTATATACATGTCCCTCATTACTGTAGTATCCAAGTGCCTCACAGTCATTAATGGCTCATTTCCTCACAACACCAAGAGAGTGGGGAAATACTATCCCCATTTTTTTCAGATGGGGAACTGAGAAACAGGTCTGTGTGCTCAAGGTCATATAGGAAATCTGTCACTGAGCTGGGAATTGAACCAGAACTCCTGTGTCTCTGTCCACTGTTCTGTGCCCTAGACCATCTTTCTACCCTATTGTACTTTATACTATTGTGGAAATAGTACACATGACAGAAAGAAAAAACCGAGTGATATAAGGGCGATAAACTGGAACAATGAAGAGATTCATATTAGGCCTCTAACTGTATCCTACTATCCCAGTATCTCAAAGCTTTTTTATACTATACTTTCACCATGATTATATTGTGCAGCAAATCTCTTCTTTGTAAGTACAAAAGCAGAGTAACAAAGAAAGCTTATGATCCAATCTTATGTTTTTTCCTCTTAGTAATTATGCTGTGACATTCCCACAGTTCATCAGCAGATGGAACTCAGAGTAATGTTGCTTAATCAGATGATAAGTAGCTGGGAGTTGCATTCCTTAATGCATTCAGTACCTTGATAAGAGATCTGTAGTTCACGTGCGGGGGCGGGGAGGGGGGGGCTGTTGGCATGTCCTTAGATTTTGTCAGTTGGTTCCAAGAGTTGGGTCTTTAAATCTGTATCCCATCATTCTTTTCTCCCAATGCATGGAGCTTATATTCTGAACCAAATGAGCTCTGCTCTGGAGGATGCAATCAGGACAGAAAGCTTCTGATGTCAAAGCTTAAGATCAAAACAGAGAAATGTATGAAAGTTATGTTTCCATTACAGCGTTAGGCGTTAGCATTTGAACAGCCCCCTGTCTGCAAAAGGAACATGAAATAGGAGTGCCTATTGCAGTGCTTTGGGCTGACCTAGAGTATACTTAGAATGGACCCAAAATCTAATAATGAAAATTTTGTAAATGATGGAAGCCACCACCCCCCCCCGCCCCCAGCAACCCACACGCCAAACAAAAACACGACATGTGGTGCTGAACAACCCAAATCAGTGGCGTAAATCAAAATGTTCTTTTGGTGTTGCCTGAAGTTACAGTAAATCAGTGATGAGGGCAGCTCCCATTTACTGACCTGGTATGAGCCTGCTCAACAAACCATTGATGACATCCGGATAAACACAAAACATGGGCACAACACTGCTTTGCTTGGTTTGCATTTTGATTTGCAATATTCATTCTCCAAAAGGGATGTGTGAGCTCTCTGGAGGTTTAACAAATGTGAAGGATTTGGAATATGTTTGCTGACTGAAGCAGGCCTTGCATGATACAACCTTTACCTTTACCTATGCTCAAAACACTGTATCCTCCTGCTTTGCATGTTCAAAAAGCCCTGCTTGGCTAGATTACAGTGTGTGAACAGCTGGTTCCTGAGATGCTCCAATGTCCTGATGTTACCCAAACAGTCAATACATTTTTTTTAAATACTTTAGCCCAGAGGGAAACTTTGGTATGTCAGGAAAGGGCTACAGGTGGTTTCTCTGTGAGGATCCCACCAACATATCTATCACATTGAGTATCCCCAGAATAGAAACAAAAACTAATCAGCAGATGTTGAGCTGATTCAGACTCCATTTATAAGCATTTTTTACAGGAGAGTCTCCTTGGCTACCCCTATCAATCATACAAGTGTAAACCAACATGCATCAACAAAATTAATAAGTGAAATGTGAGCCAGTATGATCAAAATCTGTTTGAATTGGATCCTGATTCTAGTTACTGTGCTATGGGTGCAGTATTACATTTCATGTTGAAAGAATAAACTCTTGCAATATAAATATACCTACATAAGGAATATGTACATGTGCATCTATGTATATAAATGAGTATACATAAAATCAAATAGTAGCGTGCAATATACATACAGGTACTCAATCATTATTTTCTGTTAGTAGATGAAATTTGTATGCTGAAAACTTTCTGGATTGGAGGTTCTGCTTCACTAAATCAGCATGGTTATCTATTATAGGGCTTCTGAATGGATGCTTATAGTAACTGGACCAAAGTGTTGGTTTTACAGTTCATTGAGAGTCTTGTGAAAAATAGCAAGTCAAGTGAAGAAAATTCTCCATTGCCAGATTGCTATGAGTTCTGACTGCATAGATGGAGAGGCGCCACTCATTTTCTTAAATCCATAGGTGACTGTGTGGAGTGGGTGGATAGCAAAGAGCAGGCTTTTCCCCATTCAAATACCTAAACAGCTTTTTGAAGCAAGAGGGCAATTCTTCTTTTAAAATCCTCATTTGGCAAAGGCATGTGTGTCTCCTGACAGGTACAGGTCTATATAGCAGGTCTGCTAAATAATCTTTCTCACCCACACATTTACTCATTCTTTCTTGGTTAAAAGGTTTCTGGCAACACACTTGAAACCTTTGAATGCAAGGGGGTTCCCCGATCTCCTTCTGGACACACCAATTAGGCACATGAAAGGATCTGGGCACAGACAAACATGGTTAGCTGGCTTTTACTTATCCTGAAAAGAAGAATTTAAAAAATGTGCCAGCTTTAGCGGGTCAGAGGCTAAAATATGGATGTGTTTAATGCGTATTTTGATTGTCCTTCTAAAAGACAGTTTGACACATTCTTTCAATGAATTGTCTGCAAAATAAATATGCTCAAAAGCAGAGGAAGGGGGAATGTCTTCAGTCTCAGGAACCAATATTTTATCTAATTAATGCAGCTATTTGCAAGCAGCAAGCAAACTTGGTGGAAATCCCTTTGATTTCTGTTGCAATTTGGACATGTAGATTGAAGTATTTGGCAGTGCAAAGTGTTTAATTTCTCTAACCTGATAATAACATATACAACCAGGGATATTGGCTCGAAGGCCTGCTACAGTGTGGGCTTATTGGCATTACCCTTTTGATAACTTATTTAAAAGGCATTAATCAAAAACATGTCATTATGTTCAGTCAGCCAGGTGAAAGGAAATATAGACCTTCTTTACACATTTCATGTAACTAAAGCACCAAAAGTTGCATTTAAAGAACCTTCTCTACATGTATGAAATATGGATTATGAAAGAAAAGGTCTATTTTTAGCTCCTCAGTCCTTTTACTTCTCAGTTTTTTATGTGTGATCAATGTCACAGTTTTTGAAGATATTAAATAAACGAATTCTACCACACTGCTTGACACGATGTGCTTTTTGAAATTATCAGCCTAGAAATAGAATTTGTCATTGCATATTACTGCTCATTCAAAGAAATACTCATCATTTTCTCCAGAAGACAACTACTAATGGAAAGATGTATTCATTATACTGTAGTCAGAAAGTAAAAATGGTAGAATACAGCATAGCAGTAGAGACGGCATGACACAAAATCTGTTTATTTTAAATATTGCAGGTTTTCCTAATGATCAATAATAATAATTCCATGTTTTCGGTGAAACACAGTTATACAGGAAACTCTGGAGAAATGAGCATTGTGTCAAGTGTAAAAAATAAAAATATATAATTCTGTTTTGTAGGGTTTTCATTTAGATAAAACTCGAGAAAAATACTGTCTACTTAAAAAATCTTGAAAGTAATTTCTGTTTTATGCAGTTAACTCTTAATGACATACATCATTCAGCAGAGGTTCAGGGATTTTGTAGCTCTTGTTTTTCAGTGACGCAGTATGATTCGATCCCCACTTGCAAGAAAGGCTGGAGATCAGCATTTGCTTTAGTCTATATGAAAGCAATGTCAAAGTCACAGAAGGAACATGTCGAAACTAATTATGAAGGGAATTATTGGCTTTGTTCATATAGGGACCCCTTTATGTTTGATGAGTGGGTAAATGATGTCATCTGGCATTCATTCTGCAGTGCAGCATCATCATCATCATCCATAAAAAAAGCCCTCGGTTGGCATTTTTGCCTACAGGCTGCTGAGAGCTGATTATTCTTCTAATCAGAAGCATCATAATCAGGGGAGACAATTAGGTAGGTTATGTCTCTGCTGATTTCTCTGTGGCCCTTAGCATCAGCTGGCTTTGAACATTCTTGAATCATATCAACAAGTATTTCTGTAATACCTGTTCTGCTCCACCTGCTGTCATTAGGACCCTCTTTTCATCCCTTGAAGTGCTGGATTTTGGGCATACTTATTTATAGTAAATCAAGGCTGCAAGGTATTGCCATCTTTCAAAGGAGAAAACTTGCCAACAAATGGAGAGTTTAAGCATCTAGTCTGTAGCATAAAACTGTACTACATGATATTGAGATAGTGTGTGTATTTGTGTCTAACCCTGAATTTCTGCCATAACAGATACATTTTAGTTCATAAAGTAAATATATATTTAGAATAGACAGATATGTAATCGAATATACAGCATGGATGCGTCATACATGCAGTGAACCTGTGTGTTTTAGTAAGTGATTTTTGCATTACAACGTGCTCCTTCTCCCAGCATTTGCCTTCTGTCAGGGGTTCTGGTTTTCCATTAGTATTTTTTCATACAGCAGATTCTGTTCTGCTTAGTAGGATTTGTCATCCCCAGTGGCCTTCTTGATAGCTGAATGAATCAAATATTAGATAATGGGAGTGATTCTGCTCTCAGTTACACCAGTGTAAATATGGAGTAACTGCACTGAAATGTGAGAGCTACTCCAGAATACACTGGTATAACGGACACCAGAATTTGGTCCAGTATCTGTTGGGATAGTCTTCTCTGCCAGTATGTTTGAGATGAGCTACATCAAAACCCTTGATGACTCAGTGATACTTCTGTCTTCACTCACTTGCACCAGCTTACCTTTTTATAGCGCACAAAAGTTTAGGTATAAAGTATGCTGAAGATTTTTGCAATATATAGTTTGTGTGTGACAACTGCTACTTAAGAGTATCTGGTTGAGCTACTTGATGAAAACAATCTATTCAACAAATTTAGCTCTCATATTCACAAATTGTGAATACAATATGGATTTTATAGATTTTTCCATTATTTAATGTTTTCAATAAATGTATTTGGGCTACAAATTGTGAGTGAATTGTTCACACAACTTTCCAGTCAGGTATCCAGTATATGGAATTTGCTACTGGAGCTGTTTGACTGGTCAACTAAGTCACACAGTATTCCCTTTGCTTAGTGAATAACCTAAGCTTTATAAACTTTTTCTGCCTGAAATGAATTTTATTTTGACATGAAAGCCATTTCACTTCCTGATTAAGCAAACTCTTATATGGGCCCAGAATTCTGCAAATATTCATGTAAACAAACTTTTAATATTTGCAAATGGTGAATAATAAAAGAAGGATAAACAGGATGAATTGAAATCCATTCTGATATGTCAAACTGTTTGTAAACCGGCTTTAAACTATTCAACCAGCTCTAAGTTTAATTCAGTAAATCCCTTAATAAAGCCACCAGTTACAAGAGAAAACAGATGAACCACATATAGATTTAAAAAAATGGGCATTAGCCCTGTAGCTAAGGTATGTGAAAGAAAAAGCAGGAAGTGGCAGACAATTGCACCAAGTAATAAGATCTGTAACATATTTTTTTTCTTAGAGGCTGCAATGTTTTGGGGTTTTTTGGTATTATCAGTGTAAGGTCCATTGTATGTCTCCAACATTAACATTTGCACTAAAGTATGAATATGTTTTGAACTTGTTCAATAGTAGAACCTGTTCCAATTACTACTGTATGTTGGAATTGCCTTCACATTAAATACAACGTATTTGCCAAACTTTCAGATTGTCCTGTACTTAGATGAAACAATTCACTCTGTCAGTATGTTCCCTTTTTCTCACTAGTAGGTGAATTGACTAAGCTAGTCAGGATGGTGGACTTCGTTGGAGAAAAACAGAGTTCTCACTCTTTTGGTTGGGTGCAGCAAAGTCAGATACTTTATTTTCTCAAGCAGTTGCATAGAGGGAGAGAGAGTGCACTAGGACACAGGGTCTCCCCCTCCTAGGCAGGTCTCTCTCCAGGTAAACAGTTACAGCAAGCATTTATGCTTTTTATAACAGACAATAATAAGCGACAGCTGCATTTTGTTTATACATAGGTCATCCTGATATCTTATTTTTCTCACTTATTTAGACTCTAATCAATATTCCATATTATCTACACATTATCTACACAAGGTCGCAACAACTTCTCACACAGTTCTTTCCCACTCGCCTCACACAATCCTCGCTTCTACAAATCTCGCATTGTTAGGGTTACAGTTAGCCTAACTCTTGCTAACAAACTGTCATGCATTGCAATCCCCTTCCTGTCAGTTCTTTCTCTGCTTCCACAACTTTTTAGCTAAAGTAGTCCTGATCCTGCATGTGTTAAAATCAATGGAAGTCTTGGGAACAGGATCTGGGTCTGTATCATTTTATAATGCTAAGTAACAATGTCAGGATGAAGGGTTTAGTTACTTTTTAACTTAAAAATAACAATGTCCGTATCTTCAGTTCAATAGAGAAAAAAATCTAATTTTAAAAATATAAAAATGAGTGAAACAATATTGGTCAATAAGCCCCAAAATAGCAAGAACTTGTCTTGTATGTTATGATGATTGTATGTATATGTGATCTGCAAGTTTCAGGTTGAGAAGTTTAAAATACTTGATTTTTCATGAAAGGAAGAGCAAGTTTCAATTAGTCTTAATGTAAGTCTAGCCATCTGCAATGGATTAAAGGAAATAAGTGTTCCATAACCTATGCATTATGAGTGTACAAACTTGAACAGATTGTGTGTTTTCATGCAACACACAGACACAAAATTTGATATTAGCCAGTAAAGTTGATTTAGTCTCTTGCTGTATGGATAATTAAAGTAAGAGTATTGTCTCAACAAGAAAAAGTGAGCAAATTACATGGGTGAGGTAAATGAATCTTTGATACTCATAGGTATTGTGTGCAACTGTGTACATTCAGATTCCTGTAGAGATCAGTGGAGTTATATTGATGAAGCTTTGGTGTCTTTTTTGTTTTATCTTGCCCAGTATGAGGATTGGCGGTGATGATGTTGTGACCTTTTAATTAGGGTTACCATATTTCCACAAGCTAAAAAGAGGACACTGGGGGGGGGGGGGGAGGAGGCCCCTGCCCTGCCCCTCCCTCATCCACTCCCTCCCACTTCCCACCCCCTGACTGCCCCCCTCAGAACCTCCAACCCCCCCCCCCCCATCCCCTGACCAGGGCCGGCTTTAAAGAGCCCAGGAATCGGGCTGCGCTCCAGCCGGGCGGAGCGTTCAGGGGAGGGGAGGAGGGGGAAGACAGCTGCGGGGCCGGACGGCTTGGTAAGGCTGCAGGGGATGGGGGGAGCAGGGAAGGGGCTTTGGCTGCCGAGCGGTGCTTGGCCACCGCTTTTCTGTCTATAAATAGCCGACCGGGGGAAATCCCGGACATTTTTAGATTTTTAGAAATCCCCCCCGGACGGCTATTTATAGACCGAAAAGCGGGACATGTCCGGGGAAATCCAGACATATGGTAGCCCTATTTTAATGGGTCAAATAACAATATTTAAAATGTTAATCCTGGCAAGAACTTTTATCTCTTTTACCTTGTGCTACAGAGTAAGTGTCTGCTCATTAAAGTAAAAGCTTTTTAACCCTCCCCCTTTGGGGACTAAGAGTCAAGTATTGAATGCTATGACCACCATAGCTTAGTTTCCTGGAGATGGAAAAATTAAAAAAAAAAAGTCGTAAGAGAAATTACAACTTTATAGTAAGAATCATCAATATTCTGATATTTGTTATGATGTTACATCTCATAAAATGCTGTATTCACTCACTTGTGTGGTTTTTGTCTGATGTCAACATTGCATACAGGCTGAAAAATAAGCAATTCAATATTTGGTACCTGTGGAAATAGAGGGATAATTTGTTAAACTGTTACCTGGACAGTTAGGTCCCAATTCAGGAAAACATTTAAACATTTAGTGGTGTTGTAACCATATTGTTCCCAGGATATTAGAGAGACAAGGTGGGTGAGGTATATAATCTTGTATATGTATATACAAGAAACCCATAAATCACCACATTTACCCTAAGAGATCTAGTAACCACCCCAAATACTCCAAGAAATCTGTTATCTAGACTGAGGCACTCAGATACCACAGAATATGCTCCACAGTGAAGGTCCAGGATATCACCTTGACACACTTAAAACTGCCTTCACCAAACCAGGACAAGACACCAGAGAAGTAGATTGCATTGTGGAAGAGGCCACGCAAATACCCCTAGAGAACTTGCTTCAATATGGGGAGCGGAGAGCCTCTGACTGCAAACCCCTAATTGTTACCTATTGTCCCACTCTGGAACCCATATGGGGTGTCAGTAAACCATTACAATCCATATTTGATGGGGATCACATCCTGAAATAAATCTTTCCCAAACCCCCTTTTCTGGCCGTTAAACAACGCCCAACCCAGTCCCTGCCATAACAGATGCAAAACTTGCAGCCATATCCCCTGCTACAATGATCAATACCCCCCATAACATGCATTTCAAGATCCATGGGTCCTACACATGCCTATCACAACATGGCATGTACATCATTCGGTTCCGGTCTACATTAGCAAATTAGGTCCGTATAACTACGTCACTCAAGGTTGTGAACAATGCACACCCCTCATCAATGCAGTTAAATCGACCTAACCCCCAGCGCAGATAGCACTAGGGCGATGGGAGAATTCTCCTGTTGACCTAGCTAACGCCTCTCAGGGAGGTGGAGTGTCTAAGCTGATGGGAGAAGCCCTCCCGTTGACATAGGTAGTGTCTTTATTGAAGTGCTACAGCATCACAGCTGTGCCATTGGAGCATTTTGAGGGTAGATAAGCCCAAAGTGCACTAACTGCCTCAATAACAGCTATGTTTGTGAAACGAGATAATCACTATGCTCTCGAATGAACTCACGCAGAGAAATGATAAAGACAAAAACACAATATCACCCATGGGAGAACACTTTTCACAAAGTTATTATTCTATGTCTGAACTCTCTGGCCTTGTCCTCAAAGGAAACCTGCACAACAGCTTCAGAAGGTCTAACTCTGCTAGACACCAAAAATCATGGACTTAATAAAGACATTGGCTTTAGGGGTCATTACAACAGTCTTTAAGACACTAACCCGCCTTTGTTCTACAGCTGTCCCATGCATAAGGGCAGTCCTGCATAGGGCTACTTTCCAGAATTGGGGCCTTAATAGCTAGATAGATATCTAGCTTTAACCTTTAGCCCTCTTTAAAAACTGTGGTTAGTTGTAGCCTCCACAGCTTAGAACCAATGTGTCAGGCTTTATTAGTTCTAATTATAATTTAAATAGAAATCTATTTCATTCCAGGGTTAGCAAGATCATTCTTCTGTCTAGTGACAATGTCCTATAAATTGCTTCAAAGTACATCAGAACATGTATTGGAACATGTTAAGATGTGAATAAGTGTGAAAATACCAAAACTAAAGAGCAAAAGGTGTTTATTAATAAATGAATAAATAGTTTGGAAACAGAAACAAAATAGCCAGTGGTATGGTGGTGGAACAACTCAGTTTCCATAGCTCAGTGAAAACAATACATTGCTCTAACTCAGGGATCGGCAACCTTTGGCTCGCGGCTCGCCAGGGTAAGCACCCTGGTGGGCCGGGCCGGTTTGTTTACCTGCCGCGTCTGCAGGTTCGGCCGATCGTGGCTCCCACTGGCTGCGGTTCGCCGCTCTAGGCCAATGGAGGTGGTGGGAAGTGGTGGTCAGCACATCCCTCGGCCCGTGCCGCTTCCCGCCGCCCCCATTGGCCTGGAGCGGCGAACCGCAGCCATTGGGAGCCACGATCGGCCGAACCTGGGGACGGAGCAGGTAAACAAACTGGCCCAGCCCGCCAGGGGGCTTACCCTGGTGAGCCACATACCAAAGGTTGCCGATCCCTGCTCTAACTAATGGCAACAATTTTCCATTTGGCAGATTTGTCTGTGTTTCTGTGAATTGTTTTTTTAGGATTTAGAAGAAGTTGTTTTTCTGCTCTGGAATGGATCAGAAAATCTAGATGCCCAGGAGTAGTATAGAATGATAGAATCAAAATGGAACAGATTTTTTTTTAATTGTAACCAATGTTGTTCCCTTGACATAAAAACTAAGTCATATATAAAATTCTTCTTAAATTTTCATCATAATAAACCCAAATTTAGTGGTGAAATAATTAATCATTTAAAGTAAATTGTTTGCCTCACTGCTGGGACATCTAGTGTGCATAATAACAAAGAGGTTTTCAGTATATTTTCCTTTACAGAAGAAATGAAAAGTTAGGGAAATAAAGAAAATGACCTCCATCTGCTCAGCATATTGTCTGCATATTTGGTGAGGGCCAAAGCCTTAAATTACCATTTGCTTTTGGGAGCCTGGATGGCATAATTTCCTTCCTAAAGCCTTTGGAATAGGAGGAGATTTATCATTCAAAGGAGTGCTCTACAGACGTTTCTTGCTGTCATTGTTTTGTAGTGGGGAGCAGGTGTAAAACAGGTTTGATTATGTTTGCTGCGCCATAAAAATTCCCACAACAGGTGTTATGGGGCATAGATAACCTCCCAAGAACCTTAGAAATTGAGAGAATCTGCAGAATTGAGCATAATAGGATTGTGCTATTAATCCAACATGTTTGACTGATTGATTGTAAGGTATGCACATGTATGGGCATTATATAAAGAGAATAATAGAATAATAATCTCCATTATCCATTAAGTGCATTAACATCTTACAAATAAAGGTAAACTAAAGTACTCGCTCTGTTTTTACTCAGTCCTCAAGCCTGGGAGGGAGGGAGGGGGGAGAAGCGGAACGGCGGCGGACTCGGGGAAGCAGGTGGCAGTGGAGCGGGGGGGGGCGGTTCCTCTGGCCCCCCCATGGTTACTTCCTGTGGCCCTCCCCGCACCTCCCACCGCTGCAGCTCACCTCCGCTCCGCCTGCTCCCCTGAGCGCGCCGCCACTGCTCCGCTTCTCCCCCTCCCTCCCAGGCTTGCCGCAAAACAGCTGATTCGCGCGGCAAGCCTGGGAGGGAGGGGGGAGAAGTGGAGCGGCGGCGGCGCGCTCGGGGGAGCAGGCGGCAGTGGAGCGGAGGTGAGCTGGGGGGGGGAAGCGGTTCCTCTGCCCCCCACCCCCAGGGTTACTTCCTGCGGCCCTCCCCGCACATCCCACAGCTGCAGCTCACCTCCGCTCAGGGCCGTCTCCCGGCTTTTTGCGCCCCAAGGAAAAAAAAAAAAAAGGAGATGGAGTGCCGACCCTTGTTAAGTGCCACCCCAAGCACATGCTTGGAGTGCTGGTGCCTAGAGCCGGCCCTGTCAGCACGTTCTCTTATGCCAGATACCAAAACACAGATTGTATTACAGACTAATTGCCATTTTAAAAAGCAAAGCAGAGCTATTTGAATTATATTTGTAAGCATAAAACCCTCCCTTGAATCAGTATCTTTCTATTTTGTTTGAATTGGATAATTTACAGAGGCACATTTCTCTGGAAAAAATGTTTTAAGTGCATTTGTTCTGAGACTATGTGTACCAACATTCAGTCTGATGGCAAATTTAATAGACTAGTTGTACTGTAAGTCTTTATAAAAAATAACAGTATTAGAATAATATTTCTAACAATAATAGCTTTACTTGATGCTGCTGTAATCTCTAATACAGAACTGTATTTTTTTCTTTAAATTTCAGTGTGTCTGGAATGCAAGAGTGTCTTTTTAAAAAGTGGAGTGGAATATAGAAAGTTAAAAAAGAGAGAAGTTTCAATTATTAAATGTTCCTCTGGAACCCTCTCTAAAATTGTTTGTTAGATGTCATTAAGGTCAATTCCCCCCCCCCCCTCATGATCTCATAACTAAACATGGTGAACTATTTGTTACAAACAATTTATTCATTGATTGTGGCCCATTTTTCTGATATCAAATAGTCTGTGAATAGATAATAACTTTTTACGCATTTGTTAGTTATTCTTAATGGTTCAAATAGATTTGACAAATGTATTTGAACTTATGGATTATTCATGACCTGTTCATAGCAAGTACCTCTTTGAGTATTAGATATTAGGATTTCCCTGATTTAGTAGTTAGTTCCCTGTCGCATTGTATAGCTTACATTCTCTGATTTGATCCTCTTACTTTTATAGATCCTGATTCGCAAAACCATCTGTATTCAGGACAGCACTTCATCATTTGCATTAACTTTAAGCACTTGTTAAAGCCCATTGAAAACTACTTTAAACAAGGGTCATGCTACTATTCAGTTGTTGAGATCCTACAGAATATTTTGCAAATAATTGTGAGAGAGCTACCCATATTGTATTTTAAGATACATAGTTCTTGAAATAACTGTTTTTTCTTCACAGTAACAATATTTTCAGTATGTTACAAAAACTGTTTAATCACAGAAGTGAAAGTAGTGTACCCAAGACTAACAAAATACAAGGAAACTGTCCATAACTGAGTTGTCCGGTGGCACCTTAAAGACTAACAGATTTATTTGGGCATAAGCTTTCATGGGTAATGCATCTGAAGAAGTGGGGGTTTTACCCACGAAAGCTTATGCCCAAATAAATCTGTTAGTCTTTATGGTGCCACCGGACTCCTCGCTGTATTTGTGGATACAGACTAACATGGCTACCCCTCTGATACTTCATAACTGAGTTGGAAATTAACAATATACTTAACTTTCCTAGAAAAGGTGACATAAGTATTCTGTATTTTTGCAGCACCCTCCCATAGACTCTAAATGATAGACTAAGGAAGAGAGTTTATATTATACATTGCTTTTTGGGTGTTCACGTTGCTTGAATGGAACCAGGTTGGATCATTTGTGGTGTTACATGTTGCTATTAAAAAGTGGTTTTTCATCTTACTGCACTGTGTTATAGGATGTGGCATTGACGACATTTAGGTGAAAAGTTGTGAAATTATGGCAGTACATATGAAGTTTGTTAAACATGAAAATAAGGGAATTTATTGTGAACAACGTATAATTTTTGTGTTCGCCGATAATGAAATTATCTGGATTAATGTAATCCAGCTAATTTTTAGCAATCCCAGTAGCTGTTTTTTTAATTCTAAATTGATCGCTAAACACTTAAAATAAAAGTTTATTAATCACTTCAGAGATTAATTATAAGCAGGTGTATAAACAGTTGGAACATTTTATACACCTCATAACTATATTTGCTTACATATAAATTCACTGTCATTTACTGTCCAAGTCTTCAGCTGGTATAAATGGACATAGCTGTTTTCCCATAGAGTATTGAAGTCAGTGGAGCTATGCCGATTTACACCAGCTGGCTCTAATTCTTTAGTCTGACTTTAATATATTAGTGGAAAAATTTGTTTGCAAAGATGACCTGCATTAGTGTCAGTGAACTATTTATTCTGTACTCCTCAAGGTGGAAATTGACTCCACTTTATCTATATCAATCACATTGTAGGTCAACACGCCTGTTGTGCAAGTGTTCTTTCTTTGGCTTTGAGTGTGAAAAACAAGACCTTTCAGCAAGTGGGGCATTGTTCTCGGTATCCATTAATAGATGTCAGTGCATGCCTCAGGCAGGATTAATAAATACCAATCATGGAATCACATTCCATCAAGCCTGATAGACTGCGGCTTCTAGGTTAGACACATGGTCAACATATGTTGTTATGCAGTGCAAATCTGGACTATTTAGCACTAACTTATAATTATTAGTGCCCTGTATTTGCCCAGTTTAATTTTTTAAAACCTCAGTTTTAACTTTAAATGGGGGAATTCTGCCCCCTAATCTCTGCTGATCCTAAAGCATGCGTGCTAGTGTGCCTGAAATCTGAAAAGCAAACCATGCTGTTCATTTAAAAAAAAAATATCTGCCAGTTAATAAATAGGTTTGTTGAGATGTCCTAGGCTGGGGCATGAATATTGATGTGGATCTTGTGTTTACAAGTAAGTTTTTGTATTACACATAATATAAAAAGAATATCTTGAGAGTTTCTGTGAATATCTGCAGGGGAGTGAGTGTGACTGTGGGGATATTGTGAGTGGTACGTATTTTGATGGCAATGTATAGAAATGTGTCAATGTTAATTATCAGCTTCACATTCCACCTCAGATAATTGGAATACATTTTGAGAGCCAGGCCATGAGTACCGCTACTGGATAGAACTAATATAAACAAAAGTAATTGGGAAATCCACATGAGCACATGTCCAAAATCAACGTAGCAAAGAGGCTGGCATTGTCTCAGGCATTATGATTCCACAATCTGGATAAAGAGTCTGTGTGGAAACCCAGACTGACTTGAGTGTCTGCTTGGGTGTGGTACCCTGCAGTTTGTGTGACTCAGGTCATCAGTACTGAAGTTTAGTGTGTAAGTCTAAGTAATGCCTTTGACAGAATAATAACTCCTCCTCTACCCTCCCTTCCTCCTTCCCACTCCATCTGCCTCAGTAAGTTAAATGCCCGCAGCAATGAAAAAATCAATAAACAGGTAGAGGCTGCAGTTGCAGGGATTAAAGCTATCAGAGCTGGGAGAAGCTGAGGATGGGAGTCAGACCTCTTTGGGATCCATTCTAACATGCCGCACAGCGTGAGGGTGTCCCTTATCACTCTCTTACTTTATCGTCCTTGTGTCTTGGCATGACTGTGCCACTGAGGCCCACAGACCAGACAAGTGCTTCACTTCACAGGCTGTAACAGAACAAAAATTCTTCGAGATGAAGAGGAGGGGCATGTGTGTTTACTTTGAACCGAAGTTCTTTTTCAAATGCAGATTTTGAGAAAGGACAGTGTTATTAAAAGGAATGAAAAATGTCCACATCATCAATAGGCAGTGTGGAAAGGCTGTGAAGTTAAGTGGGTAAAGGTGTTGCAGTACTTGAGCATCCCTAGAGCACTCAGATTTATAGGTGGGAAATAAACGTTGATTACTTTGTTTCCCCCTCCCTCTTATGTTTTCTCAGGAAAGAGCAATTAGTTTCTATTTTTATGATTGCATTATCATTGCATATATATCTTTCTGGAGTGCTGGCTATAAAAAGACAATATAGGACCCAGCTGTACTAAATGTTGTTATGAGTGTGAGGAGGATATATTAATAGTAAATAGAACAGACACATTTTTGCATTGTTAATAAACAGCTTTTAAAAAGAAGTCCTCCATATTTTTAAATCTGGTGCCATTGGTAGTTGCTTTAATGTAGCCATAGTTTCATATGCAGCACTGAGACTGGGAAAGTTTTTTGAGGGCTTAGTGCTTTTCATGGAATTTGCATAGAATGTGCTATCTGAAGACATTATACTTATATACAAGAGAAAACAAAATAGGCTATATTATTTTTCTGCTCAAATCCACCCCTTTCTCTTTTATTTGGTGGAGTCTCTGATGTAATGCCACCAAAACAAACCTCTCCCTGCTGACTATAGTTTTCTCAGTGTGGAGGGTCAGTTTCAACCCTCAGGACTGCTCAGTTCTAAATGTGTTCCTTTGATTAAAAACCAAAGGTCAAGTTAGCTTTGCTCTCCTCTTTCTTCCCACTCCCCCTCTCTTTAAATAAGTTGTCTGTCGGTTTTAGCATGTAGCATGATGTGCCATATATGTTGGCAGTTTATCAGAAGGGTAAACTTGTTGTTTAACAAAAAATAAAATGTCTACAATGAACAGCGCGATTGATAACCAGTGGGAAAAGGATGAATTCCAAAGGGAAGGCAAACTATATAAACTGGCCCTGTGCTCTTGAAGCCCAGCGTAATGCCATTCTGTTCTGTACCATGCCACTCTGCTGTCTCGTCTTTGATTCCCTCTTCATTCCAAGGAGTATGCCATATTTTGTTGCCAGTGCGGGAAGGCAGCAGGAATAAGAGGTGAAGTTAGATCCCTGGCACATTTGTACAAAGTGAAAAGGCAGGAAGACCATCTCAGCTTTAAAAGTTTTATTACGATGATGTTAAAAAAAAAGGTGAACAGAGTTTGAGCATAGAAGTTTCTGGTTATCAGGGAATAATGTACAGATTATCGAGGGTGCAAAATTTGGTTTAAAATCAGGTGGCATAAGGAATACATAATCTGCAATATCCCCGATTGGGGGTAAAAGGTTGATGGGTCAAAGTACAGGCATTGAGATATGAGGGTATGAAGTTCATAGAGTGGCTATGTTCGGGTGTGGAGTATAATGAGTGGATATGATGATGAGGATGGATTGACCCTCATTTGGTGAGATTTAATGTTCAGGGAGTTTCTGGTTCCAGTTCATATAATTAAACGGAGAAGGTCTCTTGGTCCCTTTCTCGTAGTGGGAGAACAATGTCACTCTGGCTCACGCCTCCTGGTACTGTCGATGGCCGGTGATGTGCTCGATGTAGATGTCCCTGGACCATCAGATGGTGTCTGAGACCATGACGCGCCGCATGAGCGGTGCGTAGCGTCGACCGATCCCACAGGTCCGCAGCACACGCTCGTTGCAGGAGTCCCAGGGCGATAGGTTGTTGCAGTCTGTTGTAAAACAGTAATTTGAAGTCTGATGAACTCTCAAGTTCAGGGACTGGATTCTGCTCAGCTGTGTAACTATGATGGAAGTGGGCCAATCAGAGCAGAGGCTTGGGCACAAATCTTTTGGGTGCCTGTCTCCTCATGGAAGCCTGATAATTGCAGAGCAGCTTTAGCTGAATGTATGTGACCATGTCTTATTTTGATCAGCTGTATCATAGCAAAGACATGTAATTATCATAATCTAACAATTAGTCTGGCATCCTTTCCCAGTGTTTAATTACCCCCGATAAATGATAATTTAATAGAGGACTTAGTGACAAGAGAATAACTTTAACTCTGCTTCATGTACTTAAGTTGCCTCTTTGCCTAGGCATGAGTTTGTGGCATTGCTTGAAGAACAGTCTTGATTATCATTTTCCCTATTTGTTCTATCAGTCATTATTTTGTCTCCTAATATTGTTTTCTTATAATATTTGAACTTCTCCTAACTTGTGAAATTGTAACATATCACTCTCTTACTTTATCACCCAAAAGGTCATGGTCAAATCTTCTTTATTACTTTCATTTTTGTTTGTTTGCTTGCTTTCTGAGGTTGGTAATACATTTCTAGGTGCCCTAAAATGTCATTTATTTCATTATACGATTTTCTTAGCATCTGGAAAATGCTGAATATTCTTCTGATTTGAATGGAGCTGAAATTAAAATAGCTCTTTGATTACTTCATTGTTTGTGCATCAGAATTAGTGATGATGTCAGCACAGCTATATGAACATTAACAGCAATAAAATTATGTACTTAACCCCACAACCCCCAAGGTAATTAATAAGCATGAAACTGTCGCCATCACATTATAGAAATTTTAAGGTAGATCAAATATGGGTCCTGGGGGGACTGTTTAAAAGAACAAAGAATAAATAGACATAGGTTTTCCTGTTATGAGCTACCATGCTTCCATCAGGATTCAATGGAAGTATGAGTTTAACTTTGGATGTTGAAAGGTTTTGAATAAATCTGTTTCTTAGGAGTTGATTAAGCCACTGATAATGTGTTGATTATGTCATTATAAGTAACACAGCCAGGGCCGGCTCCAGGCACCAGGCACCCAAGCACATGCTTGGGGTGGCACCTGGTAAGGGGCGGCGGGGGGAGCGCGGCGTGGCGCGGCGCGGCATTCCGCGGGGGGGGCGGGCTCCGGCGGCGCGGCACTCAGCGGGGGGGCGGCGCGGGCGCGGCGCTGGGGGGGGTTTCCGGCGGCGCTCGGCGGGGGGCGGGGGCGGGCTCCGGCGGCGGGCGCGGCGCTCGGGGGGGGGTGGTGTTTCGGCGGCACGGCGCTCGGCAGGGGGGCGGCGCGGGGCGGAGCGCTGGGGGGGGCTCCGGCGGCACTCGGCGGGGGGGCGGCGCTCGGGGGGGGGCGCGGCGCTCGTAGGGGGGGGGGGGGGCTCGGGGGCGGCGCTTTTTTTTGCTGCTTGGGGCAGCAAAAAAGTTAGAGCCGGCCCTGAACACAGCACACCTATAAAAGGGATCAGTGCTGCTTTGGGTAGATACATACATCAAATACATCTGAAGGGACATCAAAATGTTGTCATAATAGACATCAATATCTCTCCAAGAAGGATTTAATTTTGTGTAAGATTGTACTGTATTACGGCTCTTTGAGCTTTGAGTGGTGAAAACATTTCATGCACAAATACCCAAATACATTCAACCCTCAAAACAAAAACCTTCTACTGTGCTGTTTCTGACGAAGCCCAGCTAGTTCATTTGTTTGTTCTTTCTTTCCCACTCTCCTGTTAAATTTATGTTGAGAATTTGTTGGATCACTGAGCCTGATTCACTGTTGCCCTGCACTTTGTGTAGTCAGTAATATTAGGACAAATGGGTGTTTAATGTTCTGATTTGGTAGCATCCACTTTGCATAGCTATTAACAACTATGCAAGATGCAAGGCAACAGAGAATCAGGGCCACCATCTGCAGTTGACTACTCCTGGAGCTATAATCAAGACTAGAATTTCATCATTCATAGTTACAACACTTACTTGAACTAAATTCCTGTTAAAATTAAAGACCTTTCATCCATTTGAGGGAACAAACTCTGAGCGAGGGAAGGGATGACGCTACAGAAGGAAGTGTTTCCTGGGCACTCAGTTTGAAATAGAGGAGCTGCTATTAAAATATGTACTTAAGAAAGGATATGACTAATATGATTTGTATGGGAGAAGCAACAAGCAGAAGCTAATGCAGTTTTTTATCCATCTATATGATAATAGGCAATTAATGTCAGTTGCGCTATTTTTTAAACCAGGTTTTTATATTGTTTATTTAAAGAAGGAAAGAAAGAAAAGAAAGTGACATAGAGCAGCATGCAAAATACTATTTCAGTCTAAATATCTAGTTAAATAATTTCTTATTTCAGTAGCCAACAAAGTTATTAAATTCAAAATGAGGCTTGCATATGCTTCAGAATTTATAATTGTGAAAAAATGCACGTGCACAGACTGTGTGCTTGCATTTGCCTTAATGGATAAGCAGAGCACCAGAATTAGGTTCAAAACATTTTTGTCAGCATCATGTTTCTGTCATTTAAATTGTCATGCAGCTTTTTCACCATGTCCTGAATTTCTGGTGCCGAGGATTAAAAAAACAAAAACAGGAGGCATCTGAGAAATTAAGTATCCTTATGTCTGTTGTTTCTCCCAACTATTCTATAGTGGTATCAGTGTAAGGTTTGTGTAATGAACAGGTATGTGTAGGTTATGGAAAAATTTTGGGTTAGAAGGTACTTAGCTATCTCTTTTTGTGTTTCTAATGCCTCTTACCACCTTACAGCCTATTAGCCAGCTCAGTAGTATGTAAGTTTCCATGGCACTGAATGAATGTCACGTGACAGAAAATAAAGGTTAATTGTTTGAAGGATGGACATGTTTTGCTGTGTGTAAGAGAAAGCATAAAAAGAAAATTGGCATTATTGACAAAAGGAATATTTGCAGAACCCTCCTGGCTGCAGGGTCATCTCCCGCCGTCCCTACCCCCCACTCCCATATTCAATTTTGAGACAAAGTAGCCATGGCTGCTTTCTCCTTAATCTAGCTCCTGATCCTGTCTTGGGTCTGTGAACTTGAATCCCTCCCCTCTGGCTCTAATTGGGCATGGGGGTCCACGTGAGTGGATCCCAATGCAGGATCAGGGCTGAGGTGAGGAAAAGTAAAGGAACATCTCTGGCTTTGGGAGAGACAGTAGGGGAGAGCATAAGGTTTACATTCTGAGCTGAAAGGAACAACAGACGTGGGGGAGGAGGAAGATGCTTGTTATGACACAAACACAGACTGCTGTTTTCTCATCATTTCTCAAACCATATTTGTAAACTAATTCCACCTCCCCTCTCTGTGTTGCCGTGTTCTACATGCAGTTGGCTAACAGGAGCTGATATATGCTTTTATTTAAAGCCAAAGCTTTGTCTCACTCTAATATTTGGTTTCACACTAATAATATTAGGTTTGCAGCTGGTAAATGTCAAATATATTCCCTTTGGATTCAGTTTAGGGTTCTTGAAAGGCTGTTTTATCGTCTAGTTTTGAGGCTTCTGAGATGATAGATTAGCTAGTTACTAATCAGCATATTTAACTTTTTAATACAAGAAGTGTCCTTTCTCTCTTTGTTTTCCCTTTCTGAGCATAATATGGCAATTGAAGGAAGAATGTTGTCTTAATATACTCTGATAACCTCATTGGAAATTAACCTCGTTGGTAAAATAAAATAAGTTTTGAAAATCCAGTGAGCCTCTGTTCCACTTAGCTTGGACTCACATTAGCTTGGTTACTGAATCCCACGGAACATTACAGGAGAGGGAATAAATGTCCTGTCTGCTTCCTTCCTCGCTAATATCCATTCTGTCTCCTTTCAGTATTGCTATTACTATATTCATGGAGGGAAGAGACTTCACTCAGTTGCTTGATAAAATATCTGGTATATGTTTTCCCTGAAGCAGGTTCACTGCTGTGGCAGCAATATCAGCTAAAGACCAATTTACACCACTTTAAATATGTGCCATCTTCTTCCTTTTTGAGACATTTAAATGTGAATGCTTTTTGGCGATAGCAAACGATTATGGAATGAAAGTACAGACACTGTAGGGAAAAGTTATGAAAAAAATACCAAGAGAAAAAAATGACTTAGCTGTGCACGTCAGCTGCAAATCTGCTTTGCAGTTAGTGTTTCCTTCAAGGCTTTCCATTTCCAGCTGTCCATATTAGTGACATGGGAGTAAACTGAAGAGCTTGAAGAAGACCATATGGTCCATGACTTGTAGAGGCAGAAGGAAGTTCAGCCAGTGCTTAATTTGTTCCGGGGCTGAGCCTGGACTCCTTTAGGCTTGGCAGTTCATGGTCCTGGCACCTCTGGGCTCCCAGCCAGCAACCGCTGCTCTCCAGCCACCCAGATCTGAAGGCAGCACAAAAGTAAGGGTGGCAATACACCATACCATGCTGCACTGCTGCTGGTGGCTGCGCTGCCTTCTGAGCTGGACACCGCTCTTCAGCCACCCAGCTTGAGCCCCAGCACCTCTTTCATTACAAATTAAGCACTGAGGTCTTCTCTGTTAAAAAGTAATGGTTGAGGAGAAAAGTTAGGTCATGGGGTTTTTTTTGTTTAAAGGAATAAAATGGAAGGACACCACTAGAAAGGGATTAGACAATTTCAACATTTAAAATATTAGGTGGAGCAGCTCTTTCATTCCTAGTAGAGATGAAGTTTTGAGATTAGATCACAGATTTTTTTATTAATCTATCTCTTATTTATATCATACCCATTTACCATAGCCTTGGTTCTTAAGCTCCCATCCCTAAACCATAATTGTCCCTCTCTATTTGGGAGAGGTCTAGTACCAAGGAACCTGGTGAATAACAGTGCAGGAAAGTTTGCAGTGTCTGCATGTTTGCAGTGTCTACATGTGTAACCCACACACCACCTGGGTGTGGAGTTCTGTCCCATCTAGTGGCACTGAGACCACTTAGAGAGAGATAAAATGAGTCTGCTCTACAGCCTTAGCTAACAGCTTTTAGCTCATGCGGTAGAGGCTCGTGCACTAAGATCCAGAGGTCCACAGTTCGATCCCGCCCACTGACGACCGGGGTCTGTCGGTGTTACAAGGGGGGGGCTCGTCTGGGATTTCAACTGGGAAGACACTGAAGCTCAGGATGCGCTTCCTCAGCTAGGGGAAGTATGTAACCCACACACCTTCTGGGTGTGGTGTTCTGTCCAATCTAGTGGCACTGAGACCACTTAGAGAGTTAAATGAGTCTGCTCTACAGCCTTAGCTCATAGCCAGTTGGCTTTCAGCACATGCTGTAGCGGCTCAAGCACTAAGTTCCAGAAGTCCCTGGTTCAATCCCACCTGCTGACATCAGCGTTACACATGCGCAATGGTTAAAGCCAGGTAGGGCACATTCTTACTCTTCTTTTTTCATTAAAAAATAGAATTTTAGAAAAAAATAAATAAGGAGATTGTTGGGAAAATTGGGCTTCTGTATACATAACTCACAAGATATCTCTGTTCGTAACCTCTAGGATACAACTAATGATTTAGATAAATGAGATTTTGTTTGAATTGACTGTAGTTCAAAAAGACTTTTCCGTATTACAGGAGGAAACCATGAGGCTGTGTTTTGGCTGGAATTATACAGCTATTTCAGGCTTTTTCCTTTAAAAATCTATGGTATTGAAGTAAAATTATTGTAGGGATATGAAAAAGTATAGTTTGCTCTGAATATTTCCTTGGAGGACCAGCAGATCATTGCTTCTCTCTGAAATTAGGTAGAAGGACCCAGGTGGCAGATTTCAAGCTCGTCAGGTATTTAAAATATGCCCTTCAGCTGAAAAGAAGCACTATAGTTAAACCTGTCATTATCCCTTTATCATTCTGTGGTGCACTTGACAACTGTAGCAGTCAAAGAAAGAAGCCACAAGTAGTGATGAGCAGTCAGCCTGAAGTGGAATGGGTCAGTGTTTGGTTGCACTAGTTGCCCTAGGGGAAGTTCACATCCATTGACAGACTTACAGATGTTGGTTTGTGGAATCTTTAAATGTATCAGGGTGGGCTCACGTGGAGGTGTTGAATTTCTTCTCATAGTTTCTTCCACAAATCATGCCAGGCATTAGAAAGGCAAAGTAAGTGACATGTGCTAAACCTCCTCCTTTGAATGTCTAAAGAATCTTTAGTAATAATAATATAAAGGAGTGCATCTGGGCCACTGCCTTGCACTACATTTCTCATCTGGCTCTCATTCAGAACTGTCAGGTTAGGCTGAGTGCTGATAATTCATACCCCAGAATCCTTTTATCTGAACATAGCAATATCTCCTCTGTGTACTTTGGCAGCGGAGTTACACTGCTTTTCAAATATCTTTAAAAAGCAATCCAGGCTTTTCTTCCATCTTGACAAAGTGTTGCCAGTAATGAAGAAAAAGTAAACGTAGTTGTGCTGCTGTAGTCAATTTAAGTACTTTTAGCCAAATCATCTTGTAGCACAGAAGTGATTACTGCTGGATTTGGTGGGGATTGGTGATTTTGTGTGCGTCTGTGTCTGTGTTGATGTGTATAGTGAGACTGATTTGGTGAACCTAGTGCATTTTCTCTTTCTTTTCCTCTTTTTGCTTAATTTTAAATAAAAAAAAAAACTTCAGAAAACCACAGGAGAAAATATACTTTAACTTAGTGTACATTAGCAAGAAGATAATTCTACAGGCTGAAGGAATAAAAGTGTGAATGATCATGGTACTGCATAAGCAGGTGCTACTCTGCTGATGTCAACAGAGTAGCATCCATTTACACCAGGAGTGAATTTGGCCAGGATTATTTTGAAAAGTGAATGATGTGACTGAACTGAAATGAAGTGGAAGTAATGACATTATCATCCTAGAAAGAGAAATCTGTAACTAAGTATCCTGAGTTAACTCTATCTTTTGTCTTCATGTTTCATTTAATTTTAGATTCCAAAGGGGTGACTACCACATTGATGTCTGCATCAATGATTATTTGGATGTGTACTGCCCTCACTATGAAGATTCAGTGCCAGAAGATAAGACTGAACGCTACGTTCTTTACATGGTGAACTTTGATGGCTATAGCTCCTGCGATCACACCTCCAAAGGATTCAAGAGGTGGGAATGCAATCGGCCTCATTCCCCGAATGGACCATTGAAGTTCTCAGAAAAATTCCAGCTCTTCACTCCCTTCTCACTAGGATTTGAGTTCAGGCCAGGCCGGGAATATTTCTACATCTGTGAGTATATGGAGATTTGTCATTGTTGCACAACAGATGTAAGAAACCAGGCTAACTCTTTCACCTATGTTTTATGGAGCTGCAAAGGGCCAGCCTATATGTGCGGCAGATGTCTCTTAGTAAATGCAGACTTCAGGATCCCCAGATTCATTAGCTGGGAATCTAGAGTAAAAATGAGATTAAAAGCAGTTTCTTTTCCCCACATGAAATAGCATGTCAGCCTGTTCAGTGAACCTTTGCTGACATTTAAATCTAGAGATACTAGTATAGTTTTTCAAACATTCTAAAAATTGTCAGGGGAAAATAATTAACTTTGTATGCATAAGTCCCTAACTGTTCTTATTTGTGTGACTGAAATACCCCTGCCATCATCATCGTCATCATCCGAGGGGAAATGCTGTATACCCTGAATATGCTATAGTTGCACATGCCAACATTGTAAAGTAATAATGTCTCAGGGTGAATACTTCTTGCACCAAGCCAAAGAGATCTTTATTCAGAGCATCTGTTTCTTTAATTGTGGGGGATATGGAATGCAGTGGAAGCAGGTTCCAAGAAAATTAGCATGAATAAACACCTGCATCAGTAAAAAGTGATGGCGAATGCTGTGTGCTGCAAGCTGTGTTCCAAGGAGACTGCACCAATACTGCTTTAGGCATGAGAGAGATGAGGAAGGAGGGAAACCTAGAGGAGAGGCAGGATAACTGCTGGGGATAAAGGAATAAAAATAACAGGAGGCTAAAACTGGAAAGTTGAGCTAACTGGGATTTCATGATCTCATAACCAGTCTGTCATTCCTTCAGTTAGCTTGTTTGGCTAATACTCCAACAAAGATCTCATTTCATCAATTGGTTATGTACCTGAAGTCTCCCGTTTCCTAACAAGCTTCCAGTATTACAACTGCAATATTTTCCCATGCTTTCAGTGTCAGACAAGGGAATTAAAAGCTTTAAACAGGGCTGTAATTCTCAATAAATATTGCCTTCATGTCTGTAGATGGCCTTTCTACTGTGAAATAGTCATTCCACCTCATTTCACCAGAGAAACTGAATACATAGCATTCCTATTTTTCAGCCTCATTTCTTCAGCATTTTCCTTTTTAAACCTACAGGGAAGTGTACTCGTAGTGAATTGTTTTCAGCTTCCTTTCCTCCCCATCAAATAAAGTTTTATAATAAGAGGGATTTCAGCATCACAAGAATACTACCTTGTTCTCTCTCTCTTGCTGTAGTGCAATAAAAAAAAAAAGAACTAACAGTTTTATCATTTCAGTACTGATTCCCTGAGATAGTCATGAGAAAACATGTAAAGCCTGATGCCATTTCACATCTTGTAAGTGAATAAAAAAGGGAATCATAGCTATGTGGAGAATGTTGTAGAATAAATAATACACATTGTTTGAGTCACTTTAATCATGAAAACCGCCCATTAACTTCCGAAGGAGTTTTCTGTCACTAAAGATTACAAAATCAGGCCCCGTGTAAGCATCAGGTTTGTCTTTTGGGTGAATTTTTTCCTTCTTAAAAATCCCACTGAGAAAACAAGCAGGGATATATAAGATGAGGAATGAATTCTAATTTGCATCATGTGATTGCTTTGCAATAAAATGCTGTACAAGTACCATACCACACAAATTGTTCAAACCTCCTTATTTGCTTTCTAGATTAAAAAACAGTAATAAAAGTGAAAACCAAACAAGAATGTCGAGAAATCTCAACTTGGTCTAACTAGCTAATAGCCTGATTATCAGAAAATACAAAATCCATTGTGCTTTATAAGCAAGACATTATTATTCAAATGCACCCACGGTGGTTATGACTGGTTTTCCTCATTTGAGGTTAAATTCAATATTTCACCAAAAATCATTGTGTCTTCTATAACATTCATTTAACGAAGTCATTTAACTGTCAAGGGTTCCCATCAAAGTAATTGTTTCAAAGAGCTTTAAAATATCAAGAGTTTTATGCTGTTCAACTAAGTTTAGCTGGAATTACTTTTTTTTAATGAAAGGTAAAATAGCACAAAATTAGCAGCTAAGAGATGTCCATTTACCAGTAGTATATTGGCCTGGTATTCAGTGAAATTAGATTTTCAGCCATGTTTCAGAGACACAAAAGCATTCTCTCTCCTTTGCTATAGTTGAAATATTTCTTCCTCTTCATTCTTTCATCATTGTGGGCAGTAGCACAGAGTAGCTAATACAGTGATCTCAGAGAAGCATCATATACTGTGGTAACAATTAAACGTGAAGATTCTCAAGGAACGGTTTTCCATCATGACATTTCTTTTTCTTCAAATGTGTGCTGAATGAACAAGGTGGTAAAACAGTTCCTTGTTCCTTCCGTGAAGTTATCAGCATGCACTCCAGTGAAGGCCACAGAAACAAGCATTGCCACCTTACTGTCTGAATGGTTAATATGCTCATTGCTCTGCAGGGGGATATTTCATCTACTCATCAGATCCAAAAATTTTGACCTTTATAAACATGCTGTCCAAGGACAGAAAGCTAGTATCTTTCAGCTTGGTGTATTCTGTGAAACTGGATCCAAATTGTCCAGTGACTAGATAGCCTGGAAAGAAAGGGGAAATTGAGCTATTGCCTGGGGTGGTGTAGTGTTAGGCTAAATTTCACACTCCCTAGTATTTATTTGCAAACGTTTTTAAATAAGAGCCATTATCAATCTTCCTGCCTTATGCTTTAAGGACAATTTTTGTCCCGCCTACTTCCGCCAGTCTCAGGAAATGTAATAACCATAAACCAATCATTTTCTTTCTACCTGAACTATCCTTTTTTATGAAATATTGCTTCCCTTTATTGCTCCATGTCCTCATTGGCATTTGGCACCCAACATGTATCAGTGGCATGGAATCAGATCTCCTTGTTCTTTATTTCCCCCATCTAGAAATCTTAGGCTTGGTCTACACTAACCCCCCCAAATCGAACTAAGGTACGCAACTTCAGCTACGTGAATAACGTAGCTGAAGTTCGAAGTACCTTAGTTCGAACTTACCTCGGTCCAGACGCGGCAGGCAGGCTCCCCCGTCGACTCCGCGGTACTCCTCTCGCCGAGCAGGAGTACCGCAGTCGACAGCGAGCACTTCCAGGTTCGACTTATCGCGTCCAGACAAGACGCGATAAGTCGAACCCAGAAGTTCGATTGCCAGCCGCCGAACTAGCGGCTGGGTATAGATGTACCCTTAGATTACATGTTTTGTATCAGATCATCTCTATTTGCATTTGAGAGAGGACTTCAATAATATAAACCCGCGTACAAGAAAAATACCAGTTAAGTGGGTTTACTTTTGGAAGGGGAAAAGTTTATTAACTGGAGTTTAGTTCCAAAAACCTAACTGCTTACAGCAGTGTTTATTAGGGTAATTTTAGTGGAAAAAATAATGGATCAAATTATGGGGCTCAGTCCTTCTTCAGACTACCATCTCTGGAGGCTAGAGTGTGTTAGCCTGACTAAAAACCAAGTAAAGATCATGGGATGTGGACCTTTATTATTATTCGACAAAGAGTCCTATGGCACCTTTTAGACTAAAAGACATGCTGGAGCATAAGCTTTCGTGTGTGAATACCCACTTCGTCAGATGCATGTAGTGGAAATTTCCAGAGGCAGGTATAAATATGCAGGCAAGAATCAGTCTAGAGACATCTGACAAAGTGGGTATTCACCCACAAAAGCTTATGCTCCAATACATCTATAAGGTGCCACAGGACTCTTTGTCGCTTTATTATTATTGTTACTCCTGAAGCAAAAGCAAACAGAAGAAGATGGAACATACCCAAAGAGTGAGGTGTCCCCAAAGAGCTTGAACGTTTCATGGAATTGTTATGTTTTGAGTAACTTCTTTCAGGAGGGAAACAGAGAGAGCTTGCAGTCTAATAGCAGAAAGGGGGGGAAAACAACATAAGGAAGAGGGAAGTTTCAAAGTGACCTTAACATTTGGGTTTTTGTATGGTTCAGAATACAGATTTGTCTTGAATATATTTCAATATTTTTTGTCAGTGAGGTGGAAGTAACTATAAAATCACTCCTGATAAAATTTACAGATGACACAAAGATTGGCTTAGTGGCAAATAATGAGATGGTCTGGAAAGTCATATGGAATTATGTGGATTGCTCAGTAAACTGGGCCCATTCAAGTGAAATGCATTTCAGCACAGCCAAATGGAGGATCTTACATCTAGGAATAAGGAATGCAGGCCACACGTATGGAATGGGGGACTGTGACTCTGAAGCAATGATTCTGAAAAGGATTTAGAGGTCATAGGGGATGAACACCACCGCAACTGGTCCCTGTGATCCTGTGCAAGAATTTCTAATGTGATCCTAGGATATAGAAACAGGGGAGCAGTGAGTAGGAGAAGGGTGGTCATTTTTAAATCTTTAAACAGCATTGGCAGGAATACAGGAATACTGCATCGAGTTCTGGTGCCTTCATTTTTTAAAAGATATTGAAAAATTGGAGAAGGTGCACCAAAGAATCACAGAAATGATTTGACGGCTGGATAAGGAGCTCAATTTGTTTAGTTATGAAAAAGTAGCCTGGGAGGTGACTTGATTACAACTTATAAGTATCTTCATGGGGAGAAAATACCAGGTATTAAAGGGGTCTTTAACTTAGAGGAGAAAGACATATCCAAGGCCTGAATGTTAAAACCAGACAAATTCAAATCAGAAATAAGGCATACATTTTAACATTGAAGTTAATTTAACCATTAGAACAAATTACAAAGGGAAGTGGTGGATTTTCCATCTTTTGAAGCCTTCAGCTCAAGATTGGATGACTTTCTGAGATATGCTTTAATCAAACACAAGTTACTGGGCTCATTACAGGGGTAACTAGTTGAAATTCTATGACCTGTTTTATGCAGGAGGTCCTACTAAATGATCTAATGGTCCCTTCTGTCCTTAATAACTATTAATTTAGGAGTCTTTCTGAGCTTGTTACTACACCTCTACCCCGATATAACGCTGTCCTCGGGAGCCAAAAAATCTTGCCGTGTTATAGGTGAAACCACGTTATATCGAACTTGCTTTGATCCACCGGAGTGTGCAGCCCCGCCCCCCCGGAGTGCTGTTTTACCGTGTTATATCCGAATTCATGTTATATCGGGTCACGTAATATCGGGTGTGATAGACCCAGGCCAGTTGGGTACAGCAGAATAGCAGAAGGCAGATATACTGGCCACTGGATTAACAGTTTTCTGTTCCCTGACTGACCAGAGCAGGGGCTGCTCCAGGCTAATGAGAACACCTGACTCCAATTAACCTGCCAAGAGTCAGGTGAGGCCATTAAGCTAATGTGACCACCTGACTCTAATTAAGGCCCCGCTGATACTATAAAAAGGGCTCACTCCAGTCAGGCAGAGGAGAGCCAGGGAGCCAGAGGAGAGGAAGTGCGGCTAAAGGGCTGGTTAATGAAGACATCTTCAAGTTATTGATAAGGGAGCCCTAAGGTAAGGGTGAAGAAGGGAAAAGCAGGAGAGCTGTGGGGAAGTGGCCCAGGGAAATGTAGCAACTCTGGTAGTGAAAGGTTGGCTGCCAACAGCTGCTACCATTAGGGTCCCTGGGCCGGAACCCGGAGTAGAGGGCGGGCCCGGGTTCCCCCCAACCCACCACTACAGGAACACCTCCTGGGAGGGGAAGTCAGGCCCCTGTCAGGACAGGAGGCTAAACTGTTCTAAAACAAGCCCTAGGGACAACAGAGACTGTGGGAGTTCTCTCACCAACTTCCTTGCTGGCTTATGATGAAAAGGGCTCAGTAGACTGTAACCCTGGCCCTAGAGAGAGAAGGGCTATGTGGAGGGTCACAGAGAGCCACTGAGGCTAGCATATACCGCCTAGAAGCGCAGGACCCACGGGGACAAGGTCAGAGCTCTGCCACAACTGGTGTCAGGAGTGGGATCGTGATTGTTCACAGCGTGGCAGAACAAAGAGGTTTTTACTAAAAAAAAAAAAAGTGCACTGGGGTTTTTTGGTTTTGGGTTTTTGTTTGTACCACCATGGAGGAGGTGGTGAGAGCACTGGTGCAAGCCACAACGGCCCAGCAGGAGGCAACCCGGGCTCAAGCGATGGTGCAACAGGAGTCCATGAGGTTACAGCAGGAAACCAACCAATTATTAATGAGCCAGGCGACCCAAGATCGAGCCCTCCTGTGCGAGGTTGTGGACCAGCTGAAGATCCTCACCACCCAGGCCTGTGGGTCCAATGGGACGCGAACCCTGAGGGCCACCAGTTGTCTGCCAAAGATGACGGCAGACGATGATATAGAGACGTATCTCCTCTCATTTGAAAGGACTGCTCAGCGTGAGGTGTGGCCCCTGGAGCAGTGGGCCAGCATTCTCGCCCCTTTTTTGTATGGAGAGGCCCAGAAGGCCTACTTTGATCTGCCCACTGAGGATGCCGCTGACTATTCCCGGCTGAGGGCAGAGATCCTAGCATGATCCGGGGTGATGGCAGCGGTACGGGCCCAGAGGTTCCAGGAGTGGAAATACAGGGAGAACAAACCTCCAAGGTCCCAACTATTCGACCTCATACGCCTCGCTCAGAAGTGGTTACGGCCCGAGGCATGCAGCCCAGAGGAGATTTTAGAGACTTTGGTCATAGACCATTACATGCGGGGACTGCCACCAGATCTCCGCAAATGGGTATGCCAGAATGATCCATCCACCTACGATGAAATGATCACATTGGTGGAAAGACGGATGACAGCCAGGGAATTAACCGAACTACCCAAAGAAGGCCCCTCACAAATCAAACACTCGACCCCGACCGCGGCGGGTCAGGCGGCCAAACCCCCAGGAAGTCCTAGGTGGAAGAAGAGGGAGGTCGAAAACCAGTCGGGAACCCAGAAGGAAGAGGAAGGCCTAAGTGGGGGGAACCCTGGGACTAAACCCCGTAACCCACGTGATAGGGGAGTGACTAGAAGCAATTATAGATGTTATGGGTGCGGGGAGTTGGGGCACATAGCTGCCCAGTGCCCCAATGTCATAGAGCCAATGCAGTGTAACCTGGGGAACGGGGCAGACCCATGTAGCCTATTCAATATTGTAGGGGTCGCAGTCACCCCACATAAATATACAAGGCAGGTAAAGTTGAATGGGGTAGAAACCATGGCACTCGTAGACTCGGGGAGTGCTATCACCCTAATTTCGGGTAAATTAGTGAAGCGCAGCCAGTTAATGTAGGCCAAGCATACGGGGGTAACCTGTGTCCATGGGACTGTTAGCTACTACCCCATAATACCAGTAAAAATTGAAATTCAGGGAAATGTCACCGGGGTGAAAGCAGGGGTAGTCCCAAACCTCCCATACCCCGTGCTTATAGGTAGAGATTTCCCCGGGTTTGGAAACTTGCTCCCACCGGAGGAATTGGAGGGAGAGGAGCTCCCCGAACTTCAGGAGGCTTCCGCGGTAGAATGTCACCTCCCATTTTTCGCGGAAATGTCCCAGGAGCTATTCCCTGTCCCAGGGAAAGGCAGGAAGACCAAAAGAGAAAGAAGGGCGGCCAAGGCCTTGGGTACCCGAATCCTGATACAAGGATAGAGGGTCGCCTGTGTAGGCAGACGTACACGGGCAACTGAAGGGGAGGGCCCCGAGACAGAGGAGGGGTCAGAAGCCACTTCCAACCCCAACCTCACGGAGCCAGCCAAGAGGGCAGAGACAGATCCCTCAGAGTTCGGGCTGTTAAGCCCAGAGAGAGAGACTTTTGGATGGGACCAGGTGGAAGACCCAAGGTACGAGAACGCCAGGAAGGAGGTGGCTGAGATAGATGGGGTACCCATAGAGGGAAAGGCCCGGGGGCCAGGGCCTTATTTTGTGATCAAGAGGAATCTCCAATACCGGGTCGTGCAAATGCAAGAGGTACACCAGCTCCTAGTCCCCCGGAAACACCAGAAGGCAATATTAAGCCTCGCTCACAGTCACCTTTTTGGAGGGCACTTGGGAGTGGAGAAAACCCAGGTGCGAATCTTACGCAGGTTCTTCTGGCTGGGGGTACATGAAGACGTCCGGCGGTACTGTGCCTCTTGCCCCGAATGTCAACTGCACAGCCCTCGTCCACATCTAAGAGCTCCTCTGGTACCCCTGCCGATCATCGAAGTTCCGTTCGAGCGAATCGCCATGGATCTTGTGGGGCCACTAGAGAAAACGACCCGAGGCCACCAGTATGTGCTTGTCATCCTAGACTATGCAACCAGGTACCCAGAAGCTGTCCCCTTACGAAACACAGCTCCCAAGAGCATTGCCAAAGAATTAGTGGCAATCTTTGCCCGGGTAGGGCTACCAAAAGAAATCCTCACAGACCAGGGAACACCATTCATGTCCAAGTTGATGAAGGACTTGTGTTCCCTGCTCCATGTCCAGACCCTGCGGACCTCGGTTTACCATCCACAAACCGATGGTCTGGTGGAAAGATTTAATCGAACCCTCAAGGCCATGATAAGAAAGGTGGTAAGCAAGGATGGGAAAGATTGGGACAACCTACTACCATACGTCATGTTCGC
Source organism: Emys orbicularis (assembly GCF_028017835.1). Taxonomy (NCBI): domain Eukaryota; kingdom Metazoa; phylum Chordata; order Testudines; family Emydidae; genus Emys; species Emys orbicularis. Next base: position 67,292,123 of record NC_088688.1, on the reverse strand, counting down.
CATCTGTGAGGTCCCCCAAGCTTCCACCGGATTCTCCCCCTTTGAGCTGTTGTATGGACGCAACCCCCGAGGCATCCTGGACATAGCCAAGGAAATTTGGGAGGAGGAACCCAGTGAGGGGAAGAATGTAATAGAACATGTACTACGGATGAGGGACCGGATAGCCCGGGTCACTCCCATAGTGAGGGAGCACCTGGAGAAGGCCCAAGAGGCCCAGAGAACATACTACAACCATCAAGCCAAGCTTCGTCAGTTTCAACCCAGTGACCGAGTAATGGTACTGGTACCCACGGCCGAAAGTAAGCTGTTGGCCCAGTGGCAAGGGCCCTATGAAATAGTTGAACCCATAGGGAAAGTAAATTACAAGATGTGACAACCAGGACGTCGAAAAGTAGAGTAGATATACCACGACAACCTTCTGAAACCATGGCATACGCGAGAGGCGTGCACAGTGGTTCAAGAAGAGCTGCACCCAGGGAACAAAAACCCTGAACAAGTGAGGGTGTCTCCCGATCTAACGACAGCCCAGAAGAAAGGTAACTCAGATGGTTGCCCAATATCAAGATGTATTTTTGACAAAGCCAGGTCGCACAACCGGGACATATCACCACATCATCACAAACCCTGGGGCCAGAGTAACTATGAGGCCCTACCGGGTGCCAGCAGCCAAAAGGGAGGAAATAAAAGCGGAAGTCAGGAAAATGCTGGAGATGGGGATCATCGAAGAATCCCACAGTCAGTGGTCCAGCCCAATAGTGTTGGTGCCCAAACCTGATGGCACCACGAGGTTCTGCAACGACTTCCATCGACTAAACGAGATATCCCAGTTTGATGCCTACCCTATACCCCGCATAGATGAACTAGTGGACCGTCTGGGGAATGCCCAGTACTTGACAACCTTAGACTTGACAAAGGGGTACTGGCAGATTCCCCTAGCCGAACATGCAAAGGAAAAGACAGCATTTTCTACACCAGAGGGTCTCTTCCAATATACGGTCCTTCCCTTTGGACTACATGGGGCTCCAGCTACCTTTCAGCGCCTCATGGACAAGTTACACTGGTCTACAATTTTTGAGAAGTCATCTGCTTCAGAGATAAAATGTGCTATTTATTATGTATTTTGATGTGCTGAATTCAAATATGACAATTAAAACAACTGATTTTTAATTGATTTTTAACTGGCTACTGTTTCTAAGATATTTAAGTTTTTACATTTTATGTCTATGTATATTGTGTAGATAGTAGAGTTTTAATCATAAATTGTAAACCTAGGTCTTTTCATGTGTTTATGGTTGCTTTACATGATTATATTTCACCTGTCCTGCTTATGTAACACTTTAAAAATCAGCAAAAGGGTTATATAAATAAAATTTATTATGAAACAAAAGGCAAAAAACTATTCTGTACATAGTTAGTCCTATTCAGTGTCTACTCGGCGCTTCTTGGCTTGTCTCTTGTATTCATTAAATGGAGCATCTCTTGTCACTGTCCAGCAATAGTCTGCAAGCATTGATGGGCTCAATTTGCCCTGATAGCGTTTCTCCATTGTTGCAATGTCCTGGTGAAATCGCTCGCCGTGCTCGTCGCTCACTGCTCCGCAGTTCGGTGGAAAAAAATCTAGATGAGAGTGCAAAAAATGTATCTTTAGTGACATGTTGCAACCAAGGCTTTTGTATACCTTGAGGAGGTTTTCCACCAACAACCTGTAGTTGTCTGCCTTGTTGTTTCTGAGAAAATTTATTGCCACTAACTGGAAGGCTTTCCATGCCGTCTTTTCCTTGCCACGCAGTGCATGGTCAAATGCATCATCTCGAAGAAGTTCACGAATCTGAGGACCAACAAAGACACCTTCCTTTATCTTAGCTTCACTTAACCTTAGAATTTTTCCACGGAGGTCCTTGAAAGCTGCTTGTGTTTTGTCAGTGGCTTTGACAAAGTTCTTCATCAGACCCAGCTTGATGTGTAAGGGTGGTAACAAAATCTTCCTTGATTCAACAAGTGGTGGATGCTGAACACTTTTCCTCCCAGGCTCCAATGACTGTCGGAGTGGCCAATCTTTCTTGATGTAGTGGGAATCTCTTGCACGACTATCCCATTCGCAGAGAAAACAGCAGTACTTTGTGTATCCAGTCTGCAGACCAAGCAAGAGAGCAACAACCTTCAAATCGCCACAAAGCTGCCACTGATGTTGGTCATAGTTTATGCACCTCAAAAGTTGTTTCATGTTGTCATAGGTTTCCTTCATATGGACTGCATGACCAACTGGAATTGATGGCAAAACATTGCCATTATGCAGTAAAACAGCTTTAAGACTCGTCTTCAATGAATGAATGAACAGTCTCCACTCATCTGGATCGTGAACGATGTTGAGGGCTGCCATCACACCATCGATGTTGTTGCAGGCTACAAGATCACCTTCCATGAAGAAGAATGGGACAAGATCCTTTTGACGGTCAGGGAACATGGAAACCCTAACATCACCTGCTAGGAGATTCCACTGCTGTAGTCTGGAGCCCAACAGCTCTGCCTTACTCTTGGGTAGTTCCAAATCCCTGACAAGGTCATTCAGTTCACCTTGTGTTATGAGGTGTGGTTCAGAGGAGGAGGATGGGAGAAAATGTGGGTCCTGTGACATTGATGGTTCAGGACCAGAAGTTTCATCCTCTTCCTCTTCCTCGTCTGACTCAAGTGAGAATGATTCTGGTGCATCAGGAACCGGCAGTCCTTCTCCGTGGGGTATTGGGCGTATAGCTGATGGAATGTTTAGATAACGCACAGTCCACTTTTTCTTCTTTGACACACCTTTCCCAACTGGAGGCACCATGCAGAAGTAACAATTGCTGGTATGATCTGTTGGCTCTCTCCAAATCATTGGCACTGCAAAAGGCATAGATTTCCTTTTCCTGTTCAACCACTGGCGAAGATTTGTTGCACAAGTGTTGCAGCATATGTGTGGGGCCCACCTCTTGTCCTGATCTCCAATTTTGCAGCCAAAATAAAGGTGATAGGCTTTCTTAACCATAGTGGTTATACTGCGCTTTTGTGATGCAAAAGTTACTTCACCACAAACATAGCAGAAGTTATCTGCACTGTTCGCACAAGTACGAGGCATCTCTGCTCACTTTGGCTAAACAGAAATGTGTCCCTTTGCAAAATCAAACACTGACAAATAAGAGAGCAAGACACTGTATGATTTCTAGAGCTGATATAGGGCAATTTGTTCAGCAGAGTGATGTAAGCTTCGTTATGATTGCATCATCCATGACTTCTAGGAATAACATGATGCAATTCATATCATGTATGACGCGATACCAGCTTCAGATTGCATCATTCATTGTTTTGCCTAAAAAGCAAGTACTGTCCAAACCCAGTCATAGATTTATTCATAGATCCAGTCATTTTATTCATTTCTGGTTTAAATTGAGATCCCTTCCCTTTATAACTCACTTATCCTCCGCCATTCCGCCATTCCCAAGTCAAGGGTCATATATACTGACCCAATAGCATATCTTGAAAACTAGAGCTAATCAACAATTTTAAGCATCATTTTCGTTCTCAGTGACCCAGAATTAGTAAAGTTTGACTACATTTATTTCAGAAGCATTTTGGCTGTAGAGTAATAATTATTACGCCCCCATACCAGTTATGCTGCGGCCTAGTTGGATGACGTGGTGATTCATACCCCAGACTGGGAGACCCACTTGGAAAAAGTGGGGGTGGTCCTTGATACCTTCCGGCGAGCTGGCCTTACGGCAAACCCTGTTAAGTGCGCTGTAGGATTCACGGAGGCCAAATATCTTGGCTACGTGGTAGGAAAAGGTCTGGTAAAACCCCAACTGAATAAGTTAGAGGCCATCCAAAATTGGCCTCGGCCGAGTCGTAAGAAGCAGGTCCGAGCATTCCTAGGGGTGGTGGGGTATTACCGGCGTTTCATCCCCCATTTTGCTACAAGGGCAAGTCCCCTAACGGACTTAGTGAAGGCCTGTGGTCCTGATCCAATCAGATGGTCCGATGCAGCAGAGAGGGCATTCGCGGACCTACGGACTGCCCTCTGCAGTAACCCCGTATTGATAGCCCCAGATTTCACCAAGGACTTCGTCCTACAGACAGATGCATCCGAGGTAGGGTTAGGGGCCATCCTGTCGCAGATGGTTGGGGAGGAGGAACACCCAATTCTCTACCTCAGTAGGAAACTCCTTCCGAGGGAACAAAAATATGCAGTAGTAGAGAGAGAGTGCCTCGCCGTAAAATGGGCCATGGAAATGTTACGTTATTACCTGCTGGGGCGCAGATTTATCCTTGTGACTGACCATGCCCCTCTTCAATGGATGCAACGGAACAAGGAAAAGAACACAAGGGTAACCAGGTGGTTTTTATCCCTCCAACCTTTCCAGTTCCGCATAGAGCACAGAGCGGGGAGTCGCCATGGCAATGCCGATGGCTTATCACGCGTACACTGTTTGGCGTCCCAAGCTGCCCAACCCCTTGGTGTTGAGCAGGGGGGAGGGATATGTGATAGACCCAGGCCAGCAGAATAGCAGAAGGCAGATATACTGGCCACTGGATTAACAGTTTTCTGTTCCCTGAGCAGGGGCTGCTCCAGGCTAATGAGAACACCTGACTCCAATTAACCTGCCAAGAGTCAGGTGAGGCCATTAAGCTAATGTGACCACCTGACTCTAATTAAGGCCCCGCTGATACTATAAAAAGGGCTCACTCCAGTCAGGCAGAGGAGAGCCAGGGAGCCAGAGGAGAGGAAGTGCGGCTGAAGGGCTGGTTAATGAAGACACCCTCAAGTTATTGATAAGGGAGCCCTAAGGTAAGGGTGAAGAAGGGAGACGCAGGACAGCTATGGGGAAGTGGCCCAGGGAAATGTAGCAACTCTGGCAGTGAAAGGTTGGCTACCAACAGCTGCTACCATTAGGGTCCCTGGGCCGGAACCCGGAGTAGAGGGCGGGCCCGGGTTCCCCCCAACCTACCACTACAGGAACACCTCCTGGGAGGGGAAGTCAGGCCCCTGTCAGGACAGGAGGCTAAACTGTTCTAAAACAAGCCCTAGGGACAACAGAGACTGTGGGAGTTCTCTCACCAACCTCCTTGCTGGCTTATGATGAAAAGGGCTCATTAGACTGTAACCCTGGCCCTAGAGAGAGAAGGGCTATGTGGAGGGTCACAGAGAGCCACTGAGGCTAGCATATACCGCCTAGAAGCGCAGGACCCACGGGGACAAGGTCAGAGCTCTGCCACACGGGATAGAGGTGTACTAGTTTGTACTGATGGGTATTCCTACTCAGGTAAAAACAGTCAGTTACCTAGCATGATATTAATAGCTTGATTCCCACTGGCTTGTACATACCTCTTTGGATTGCCAGTCTATTTTCTGTTCTAAGGTAAAGGAGATTAATACAACCATATCTCTGTGAAGTTAGGTTTGTAGGGCAAAAATTTCAAAAACTCCTTAGACTCATTGTCAAAAATTACTTAGGCACTTAGAAGTCTAAAGTCTCATTGAAAGTTAGTGGGATTAGGGTTCCCAAGTGACTTGAAAATGGTACCTAGGCTCCTAAATCAATTAGACTTTTTAGGAAATGTTAGCCATTAATATGTTTTCTGTGGGATGCAGGATGGACCAAAAACAGCACTATGTGGTAGTGATATTCAAGGTATTATTGTTGTGAAAGATGTAACAGGAAGATAGATTCCCAAATTCAGTCCTAGTGTAAGTGGGTGTAACCCCAGTGAAGGCTGTAGAGTATGCAAATACGGAATTAGATCTTGAGGCTACCATGCCAAGAATTCAGTCCCTAATTGTCACAAATACAAAACCGGAAAAATGTATCCTTCATGGCGAGAAGCATCCTCAAATCTCTGATTGAGGTTGGCATTAGAAATGTCCAGGAGAGTCTAACAGTCTGATCTGCTTGTTACCAGAGCTCGGTATGTCCAAACACAGACCAACAAACAGAACAAGAAGGGCATTGCCCTGTTCTCATGGAAAGTTAAGTCACAAAGAGCAACATAATTTTCCATGACTAAAAACCTGGCAAAGCTTCACAAATTGCCAACGTGGCCATTATCCCTTAGGATTGTTTTAGCTATTGCAGGAGTTTTTTGATCCTTTAGAAGGGGTGGAGAGGCAAGGTGGTATATTGGCCTGTAAAGCTATGCTAGAGAAATTTACTGGGTGGGAAACCACATAACCTACAGCATATTAGTTGGGCCTCTGAGTCTATTCTATTGTATATTAATTTTAAGAGCTATATTAGAAGGATCATAGAGCTCCCTACTTTCACAGATGCACTGCACAGACTAAAGTGTATCTGGGCAAATGTTCTGTATAATGAGGCACAGGATTTAATGAAATAGGATTATTTTATTGTAGATAGGGACCTCCTCTTGCTCTGCAGCAGGATTGGATTTGTGTGATGAGGGGACAAGAAGGGGGGATTAGCGACTGCAATCTTGTCCTTTCAGAGATTATTTGGAGAATATTTAAAACTAAAAGATGTGGCACTCCATGAGAACACACTGTCCTTTCAATCCGGGAAATCAAGTTAGTAAAAACAATCAAGACAGGTCAAATCAGAGTTATCATTTTTGCCCTGATACATCCCAGGATTCCAGAGCTAGTTTGAAAGTCACCAGGACAACTATTTTGTCAGTACCAGGAGGTGTGAGCCAGAGTGACATCGTTCTCTCACTATGAGAAAGGGACCAAGTGACCTTCTCCGTTGGACAACTATTGATATCACTACATATAAATCTGCTGTCTGTGAAGCACTGTGTGGCAATATCAGCCCAGAATTGCTCTGGCTCCCAGCTTGAATTGTATGAGCAAGTTCCTGTTGGAAAGCGAGATACTAAAGAGAAGCTAGTGTGACTACTCTGTTGCACCTTGGAGAATATTGGAAGTCAACCCAGGCTTCCTGTAGATTAGTCACTATCTTTTCATAATGCAGAGATAATGAGGCCTTTTTAGGAAATCAGTTGATAGATATTCTCAAATTCTTGCAGTAGTGGCACAGCAATAGCTAACTAATAATATCGGTGGAGTACATTTTTTTTATATTTAGTGCCCTTAGAAAACATGGTTTCTCTATAATCTCTCATTCCTATAAAGTTAGGTCTCTTGGGACCCAATTCTCATTTACACTAAGGCCACTTTACATCACTCTGGCAATGCAAAGGGCCTAGTAGTGGGTATAAATTAAATTTGCATCCACTTTAAGGCCCTTTTGCACTTCCAGAATGGTGTAAAATAGCTTAAGTGTAAATGAGAATTGGGCCCTTGATGTTCACAGATACGACCAACATTAGAAATCAGGTAAGATACTGATTAATTCTTCTCTGAAGCCTTAACATTGTTGTGAAAAAATATAAACCTCCATTTGAATGACTGGGCTCTATTTCTCCATTAAACTGTCCTGGATCTATCACCTTGTTAAAAATTGGCTACTCTATCGTTCAACAATTTCTGTGTGGCTTTTCATGAGGAAAACTGGACTTTGCAGTCTTCTGGCACTACTTCTCAAATTAGAGTCCAAATACAGCATTAGGTGGTAAATTAATTTCACCAGTGTTTGTTATAATTCTTCCATATTATAAAGACTTTTTAACATTATCTTAATGTCGACAGAGCCATTCCTTTTTATTTTGTTAAGTAACAAATCTTCCACAGTAGTGGCTTTCCTTTTGAAGTCCCCACGAAGAAGCATTAAGTTTATGGCCTTGTCATCCTTGCCAAATGGCTAAAGACTTATATCAGAGCAGGCGGAAGATTTAAGGGGCTGTTACTCCCAATGGAATCTGGATTCACTCCATCAGGGCTGGCTTTTCCACTTGTGAAGAGTGGTGCTTACACAGCAGAAAGAAGGATAAAATATGGCTAAGTGAAGGTCTACCCATGGAGATCTGTGCATACCCGTGTCGGGGGTATTCACATTTTGATGATTGTCTTTCTCTTTTTAAGTCTTGATATTCAGAACCCACCTGTCTGAAGTAGCAGCACCGAAACCTTGGAAAACACAGGCACTTGCAAAATCCAGCAGGATGCTGATAATTTTGGTTAATTAAAATGTTTTTTTTCAGTACCTATTGTTTCCCTTGTCTTGAAGTGTGATGTGTAAGAAATTAATTGAAAGGCTGTTTAGTTTCATTGTGACCTCTGTAGGTGCTCATCCTTTCTTGAGATGCTAGTTTGTAATGTTTCACATCAGTACTCCCTAGTGAATCACATTCATATTTATGCCTCCAACAGCGTCCATACATGAGGATGGACTGTCTTTTTTTCTCCACTGACGAGAAAATACAACTGTCACGAGAGGGTATTATACAAAAACTATTAACCTTTCTATACGAATACCAGTAAATTCTGTGTATTGTACAGATCTAAAAGGACTTTTTTCTGTAGTTTCTTTTCTGAGCTCATTAGTCATTAAAATCTGGTAAAATTCGGGTTGAAAATTTATAGCCTGAAAAAGCAGCTACTTCACTTTGAAAATGAAGACTAGTCTGGTGGTTCAGTGGGAGTTTTATAATAAGAGGTGTTGGCTTTATTTCCTTCATTTTAAAGGTCCTACAGTTAAGCCAGGAAGCCTACACTTGTTTGAGTTTTTAAATTTCTTTTTAAAGCTGTCAGGTCAGAAGATTTCTCCCCAGGCATCTTTTAGAGAATTATGAATGTATTCCAAAAGCTAAGAAATTAAGATTAACTAAAGAACATTAGGAAGGGATACCGAGGGAATTTAAAACATTTTAAATGTGTTAATAGTACTTTTCTTTTGAGGAAACAGTTGTTTATTACTAGGCGCCCTATTAACCTTTCAATCAAGATCTGATCAGCATAAACACTGATGCTACTTTGACAGCAGTGGGCTCAGACATGCCACACGAGTAGGAGTCTTGTCTTTGATAGCTGGTTCACCCAAATCGCTTGAGATGTTCTGTGTGAAATCAAAGCAATTGGAAGGGTTTGATAAATGTGTATGTTAAAAAAATACATTATTTTTTTATTTTGGTGTGATAATATTAGACAGACGAGCAAGGTGACCTTTAAAAGGGAATTCATGCTTAGCTTGGTGTGTAGATTAAAAGACTAGTGGCTATTAGAAAGCATAAGAAGAATTAAGTGCTGGGTCTGTTTAAAAAACAAAAATCAAGCTGGAACAGTCACCAGAGACTAACAGATTTTGACGTTGGTAGTGTTCTTAATATCCTCAAAGGGAGTGTTAGAAGCTGTTGAATAATTTGGTACTCAGGAGAAATCCATATAAAAAAATTAAGAGAGAACCCACAGACGTATTTATCCCTATTGTTTGAGTTTTTCAAAGAGAATGTGTTTCAGATAAGTTGAAAGAAGATGATGTGCATTCATATGCTTCAAAAATTCAAGTGCTATTAAGACACTTAAGAGGGGGAGGATACACAACACATCTGCAACTTTGAAAACTGTTTCATGAGCATATTATAGAAGGTCTTGACCCCTGTAGGAGGATGAATGAATTATGTTGCGTTCCACTGTTATGCTCCATTGATACTGGACATTAAAAGAGAGCATAGGGGGAGCTTTTTTCTTTCTTTTCATCTAATGTTGGAAGAAAGCCAACCTGTCTCACAAGGGGAAAAAAGCACATGTTGAATTTTGTTATATCTGTGATTCCATCAAATCCCATGACTTAACAAGGGATGGACTGATTAGTACTGGGAAAAAAGACCTCAAAGGAGCATTTAGGTGCTTGGTGATTCAGTAGGTGACATTCTTGCCTGAATGAAAATACTGAGCCAATGTCTCAACATAGAGTTAGGGAACACTATAGTTCTGAAGGGTAATGTCATTTAGATACGTAAAACTGGGGTTCTTAATATTTATGGTAATTAAAGATCCCATAGGATATACTGGGATACCACTGAGTCTGCCTGTTCCACCAGCCTGGGCTCCCTTACGCTGTCCTGCTGAGCCAGGCCCTCAAGCCTCCTCCAGCGTACACACGAGTAGGGACACACCCAGCTGCAGAAAGACATAGACACTGAAATCAGTACTGCATGGGAAGGCTTCAGTCAGAGAATTGCCCAGCACTCAAGTGCATACCCCCTCTGGAGTGTAAACCCAAAATTGTACCAGCTTGCGCTGCACAGAGATCTGTACAGTGTAAGCTGATTGAAATTCACCTCCCCCCCCTCAATGTGGAGGAAGATATGCACAGCTTTTTGCCCTTCCTCCCAGTTATGAATTCCACAGACTGGTTTTAGAGAAAACAAAAACAAGTTTATTAACTACAAAAGATATATTTTAAGTGCTTATAAAGGATATCACACTGATCAAAGCAGATTACCCAGCAAATAAAGCAAAAACACAATATAAGCTTAAGATACTAAATAAACTGGTTACAAGTAGCAATTTCTCACCCTAAATGTTGTTTTAGGCAGGTTGCAGAGGTTCTTGAAGGCAAGCTGCTCTTGCTTGCAGCTTAAAATTCCAGGTATTTCTTTCACAGGCCAGATACCTTCCCAGCCTGGGCTCAGTCCTTCCTCCACCCTGACCCCTTTTGTATTTGTTTCTTTGTTTCAGATGTTCACAGCAGTCATCCTGGGCAGGGATTCAGTGAAGAACCAACACTGATTATGTCACTCCCCTGCCTTAATTAGGTTTTACATATGGCGGGAATCCTTTGGTTTCCACGGTGGCTTCCCCCTCCCCCAGTGGAAGAATAGAATAATAGAAGATTAGGGTTGGAAGAGACCTCAGGAGGTCATCTAGTCCAACCCCGTGCTCAAAGCAGGACAAACACACACTAAATCACCCCAGCCAGGGCTTTGTCAAGCCGGGCCTTAAAAACCTCTAAGGATGGAGATTCCACCACCTCCCTAGGTAATCCATTCCAGTGCTTCACCACCCTCCTAGTGAAACAGTGTTTCCTAATATCCAACCTAGACCTCCCCCACTGCAACTTGAGACCATTGCTTCTTTTCGGTCATCTGCCACCACTGAGAACAGCCGAGCTCCATCCTCTTTGGAACCCCTCTTCAGGTAGTTGAAGGCTGCTATCAAATCCCCCCTCACTCTTCTCTTCTGAAAACTAAACCAGCCCAGTTCCCTCTGCCCCTCCTCGTAAGTCATGTGCCCCAGTGCCCTGATCATTTTCGTTGCCCTGGACTCTCTCCAATTTGTCCACATCCTTTCTGTAGTTGGGGGGGGGCCAAACCTGGATGCAATACTCCAGATGTGGCCTCACCAGTGCCGAATAGAGGGGAGTTCTGTCATGGAGTCCTGTATCAGTTGACTCGAACACATGACCCTGCAGTGTCAAAGCAGCTTGGAGTCAGAGATGGTTTGTAGCATCCCAGGAAAGCTTCTTAGGAAGGTGGGAGATTAGCATTTTCAAAAACTTATTGTTCTCCCTAAGGTCCATTGATGTGTTCCCAGCTAGCCAGCCAGACTGATTGCATTCTGTCTGGTGGGTGTTCTCCAGGTGCAAACACTTTTGTACTACAGATGTATAGTCAATATTCCTACATTTAGATACAAAAATGATACATGTCTACAAATAGCATAATCATATTCAGTAAATCATAACCTTTCCAATGATACCTCACATGACCCATCTTGCATAAAATAAATCTTAGTTATACTACAATCATAATAATATGGGGGTGTAGTGTCACATTGGTGTCCTGACCAGTTCAGCACTTGAGTGATTATATTGTCTACCTAAATTCTTCCTGCAGTTTTATTTTGATTTTATCACTTCCTGGCGTAAAAAGGTTTTGGTGCTGCTGTGTGGTGTTAAACAGCTACCTCTTTTCACTTCAGAGGTGGCTGCATTTCAGTCGTCGGTAAAGTTATTTTGTAGTGATATTTTGTCTCTTACTTACTTCTCAGAGATGTAAGGAGATTAATAAAGTATGTAAAACACTTACAGTCCTTGGATGAAAGGAATCATAGAAGCGGAGAGTATTATTTATTATTACCTCAAAGAAGCTGTGATTTATAAACCTGTATCGCTGTAGTAATTTGATTTCTAAGCTAACTGAAGCCAGTTTAATGAGCTTCTGTATTGCATGTTTGTATTTTGTAACACGGAAAAGATGCCAGGAGAAATGGAAATAACACACCGGTGATGTTTGGAATAACAGTGTTTATATTCCATTGCCTCCATGTCATCAGCATGTTAGTCTCCTAGTTCCTCAGACTAACTTATTGAGGCAGCTTATTTTAGGTTGATATTGTTGGTGTGTCATGTTAGACATAATATATATGCATGACTACAATTAAAGGACCAAAACAAAATAACCTCCAAACAATAAACAGACATTTCTGTGTTCTGAACAATTGGCTGCTGGACTTTTTAAAAAATATGAACATATAGATTTCTTTGATTTGGAGATATGAGTGGTTTAAACTGAGCCAAACTTGTCTATCATGATGATATTACAATGTGCTTTAAAGAATGAGAATGGTATTCCAGGCATTTTTTCCCATTAATACATAGAACTGCATAGAATGACCATGTAACTCTTGTGTGAGTATTGTGGCAAGGTTAGTCCCAGAGAGACTAGGTGGGTGAGGTAATATCTTTTATTGGACCAGCTTCTCAACCTGTGGCCCAGTCAGCACACAGCTGTGGCCCATGTGACATCCTCAGGGCGATATAGGTGGCATTGGATGTGGCCCACTATGGTAAATAGGTTGAGAACCACTGTAATAAGCCATAAATCCAGCGTGTCTGTTCAGTCCATGATTTTTAATGTCTTGCAGAGCTACAAATTTAAGCTCCCAGGCTCCTCTTTTGAAAGTGTTGTGACACTAGGAGTACCTTTCCCAGACCTGAAGAAGAGCTGTGTGTGGCTTGAAAGCTTGTCTCTCTCTCACCAACAGAAGCTGGTCCAATTAAAAATATTACCTCACCCACCTAGTCTCTCTGGGACCAACCTGGCTACAATACTCACACAAGAGTTACATGGTCATTCTATGTGGATCTATGCATCAGTGGGGGAAAATGCTTGGAATACCATTCTCATTCTTTAAAGCACATTGTAAGATCATCATGATAGAAAAGTCTGTCCTTCAATACAGTACAAAACATTACTTTTATCCTACATAGCTATAAACATTATTTAAGCAAGTCCACACGACAACACTCATATCAAGCAAAGACTAGGCCAATCTCAGTTAGCTTAGCATAAGTATTACCCTGGCCTATATACACGATCCAGGATTGTGATATTTCCATCAATCTATTGGGGAAAGGTTGGGAAACTGCTTACCTTGCAACACTTTGGACAGATTTATAGGGGCACATCCTGTGGAAGTCAACATATAGGATTTTTACATATTTTTTTTATTTGTCTGTTTCATTTGTGGTGGCTCCCACCCCTCCTCCTCCTTGTTTAACCTGATGTCTTAAGATGACTCTCCCTACAGGTTTGGTGGAATCAGAGATGGATTAAGTTTTTGTGGGGCCCTGGGCCAGAGTAAGTGGGGGACCCTCCCCATCTCTTCTGCCTGCAGACCCCCCTATCCTCCACTGCTCCCATCCCCTGTGCTCCTGCTGAGGAAATGGGGTCAGGGCGTGGGGTCTCCCCCTGCTCCCAGCAGGAGTGCCGGGCGGAGTGGGGCAAGCCCCCAGGGCCCGACCCCTCTCCCCAGAAGGAGTGCCGGGCAGAGCAGGTCGGGGCTCAGGAGCACCCATTTATGTGGCTCAGGGCCCCCCAATTGTCCGGGACCCCTGGGCATGGGCCCGGTTGACCCAGTGGCTAATCCGCCACTGGGTGGAATTAAAATGGTGCATATGCTTTCTTTCTATGAAACATTTTATTTACACTGGCAAGTAGATAGTGAAAGGGACTACTAAAGAGCGGGCTGGATTATGGCATATAACCACAGCCCCATTTTGGCAGTACTATTGAGGTGAACTGCCCCAATAGGAGCTAGAGGAGATACTGTGCCTCAAGACAGAATGCCTCCTGGAGAGCATGGAAGGAATGTGACCACTGCTGCATCCTTGGAAAGGCTGCATATTTACTTCTCTCTGCAACTGGCCAGTGTTGCAGTTAAGTACACAGGAGAGTAAAACCATGACGTGGCTCTCTGCCCTTCTCCCACATCTCTCTTGGGGTGCCTAGCAACGGTAGCCCTCTGGAGTTCTTTGCATTCCTAGAGCACAGGGTGCCTGGCCCCTGCACATGGGAGCAATGGGAAGAAAAGCTTCCTCTGGCCTCTCCTTCCCTTGCATGCATATGTGTTGGCTGGGCCCAGCCTGATCTCCTGTACACAGAGTAGGCAAAAAATAATGTATATGGACAGGGCAGGGGCGGCTGCAGGCACCAGCGCACCAAGCGCATGCCTGGGGCGGCAAGCTGCGGGGGGCGGCCTGCCGGTGGCCGTGAGGGCGGCAGTCAGGCTGCCTTTGGCGGCATGCCTGCGGGAGGTCCGCTGGTCCCACGGCTTTGGCGGCAATTCGGCGGCGGGGACGCCAAAGGCGGGGGACCGGCGGACCTCCCGTAGGCATGCCACCAAAAGCCGCCTGACTGCCGTGCTTGGGATGGCAAAATACATAGAACCGCCCCTGGGACAGGGGCTGCAGTTTTCTAAAGGAGGTGGGTGCCCAATTCCTATTGAAAGTCACTGGGAGTTGGGGGCTTAACTTTGTTAGGCTCCTCTGATAATATAACAAAATAAAAGGAAGGAATGCCTTAGCCAAAAGTCCATAGGAGCATATTCTAGGCAGAAAAATGGCAGCAGACTGACAGGTCAGTTTCCTTAAGACTTGAAAAAGTAAAAATGCAAATGGAAAAGGTATATTTAGAGAGAAATGAAACTAACTTCTAAGGAGGAAGATGACAGTAAATTGTGGCTGAGGCCTGAACACCTGACATAGGTGGATGTCGGTGTAATAAATCTCTTAGTTATGAAAAGTCATAAAAGGTATAAAAATTGTCAGTTCTTCCTTGCTTGCTTTCTTTTAACAGTTGAGGAGTGGACCGTATTGGAAAATACGTACGTGAAAAAATAATTCTGTTAAAACTTAAGATCAATAATGTTTATTTAAGAATACTTTTAAAGTTCATTTACGGTAGAGCAACCATTAAGTATTGAACTTTGATGTCTGCATTGATCTCTGGAGACATGGGTATTAATTATTATTTATTATTTGAGCACTGGTGATAGCCACTTTTTACCCAGTGCTAGGGGCTAATGGAGTAAACTAGAGGTCACTGGATCTCCTTTGGATTCTAACTTTAACTGGCAAGTTAAGCAACTATTTGGCAACTATATGGTATCATCCTGTGGAATGTACACATTCCATCCCACTCCCAAATTTTAAAGAACTATCACCTGTCTTTTTCCAACAGTGATGTGTGTCCCCCGCTTGACTTGGAGAACACCCCATTTTCTCCTTGTTTTAACTGTTGCCTATGGATGCCTCGATTGATATGACAGTCACAGAATTAAAAAGATGCTGCTGAGGAAGCACCAGCAGCACCCTCGCTGACCCCGGGTGTACTTTAAATGACTCCTGTGCATGTGCAACATATGCCAACGTGTTATCAGTGAGAAGTTAGTAGGTGGTTTTGGATGTCGACCTTCTGCTCCTGCCAAAACAGAGTGATAAACCATTGAAGATGTGGTTTGAAAGTATTGCCATTGATAAGATTCCTCATACATAGCACTGTACCTGTGTTAGCTTTCCTCAGAAACATGCAGCAATATGATAGCACATTGTGCACGGTCCCACTTTGAAATACTCAGTGGTAGCTCAAGCAAAACTGTATAAATTAGTCTCTGTCACATTTAGGCATTAAAAGTGGAATTAGCAATTTATATTAATCACAAATGTTTCTCCACGTTTTATTAACAAGCAGATTGGCTGCCAAAGTGCTTTCTGGAAGACATTTTCCCCCCTGCCACTGAGAACAAACCAGTTATTATGGTCTCTTAGATAAAGATTAATGGTTTCAGCAATTCATTTGTGGAAAACCGTGTTTTACTATACATTCCCCTTCAGTGCAGGGCATCACTGCTGGCATTATTTGACGGCTCTTTGATAAAATTATACAGTGGAGAGACAAGATGGTGTAATTCATTTTAAGATCAGAAACAGGTTAATCAATAAAGCAGTCTAAAGCTAAAATCAAACCAGACCCACATTTCTTAATTTTTGGCAAGTCTAGTATTCAGATAAGAGAAGCAAGATGTCTATCTAGCTGTTTTAGCAATTGCTGGATCATTTCCTCTTCATGCTTATGCGTTTTCTTCCCTCCTCTTCCCCCTTCTCCTCCGGCTTCTTTTCTCATGAATGCTTCAGATACCAAATTTATGGCTCCAGGAAAAAAACATCTGAGGCTATTTAATATTCTAGACATTTGCAAGTAATTCTGTAGAATACTGTAGGAACTATCCATGAATAATGGTACAGAATATGTGGATCTGACCAGAATGATAAGAAAGAGGGTAGAACGAATCCTGCACAGTCTAAGAGCAGTGCGGGGCAGACTGTCAATATGACCTTCACACTTTATGTATCTTGTACAGGCAAAATCAATTTCCTAGCATACTACTTTTTGAGGCTTATCATGTTCCAACAAATTAAAGAACAGACATACAGTATCTTATTCTGTTAGGGTTAACTTCCCTTTCCCCCCGTGCTCTTGTGTTTTAAGACAGTAGAAAAGGAAGGAAACCAAAACAAACACACACAAAATCAACTGCTTGCTACAAAAGAGACAAACAACAGTGAGAGGGAAAGAAGCTCATTATAAAGAGATTAGAAAATTAATTGATTGGTGGCTCTGACAGTTCCCATCGGACATCTAAGGACCCTGCGAAATGAAAGTGTAGTCTCTCACATAACATTCCTTCCTATTATTTCTTTTTCTCGGTTAGGAACTCCTCTGAAGCATCATTAAGTTCCAATTATTTTCAGTGAAATATTTCACAAGAAAAGGGCATGATAAAATCAGCAGTGGTGGTGTTATTCCCTAGAGAAACCTACTATGTCTGATATTAGAACTGTAAAAGAGGAGGCTCCTATTCAGCAAAAAATTTAGACGCCTGAGTAGAAAGGCTTCTGTTTCATAGAGAATTGAAACTCTAGAGGCAAGAGGTTTAGCAACCTCTCTTGATTGGTATTGGACAGTTGATGAATTTAGTGATGGTGAGGTGTGACAGTTTGAGCAAATCTGTTGGACCGACTAACATAAATATAAGTGAAATCTTCATTGAGGGATTTATTTTTAAACGTGATGTCTCAAGATGGATGTTGAGTTAAAGATTTTAATTTAAAAGCTATGGTATCATTTTTAGAAACTACAAAATATTTGTAACCTTTAATTGTTGAGGACTTTGTATATATCATTCCATCAAATTGTGTCTATAAATGTGTGTGTAAATGTTCAGTCAAAACTGTGTTTGACAGAAAATTAGTTTTTGACAAAACAATTTTTTGTGTGAAAAGAGTCTGCTTTCTGTGAAATTTCATTTTTTATTGAAAAAGTGAAAACCCAACCTTCCCCCCGCAAACAATTTTTTTTTTTTTTTTTTTTTTTTTTTTTAGTTTTTCAGTTGAAAATTGAATTACTTTGATTCTGAAATGCCACCTTGGTGCCTCATGGGAGATGTAGTTCAGGTGCCCATTCTTCTCGCTGGGCTGGGCTGGGCTCCCCAGTTGGGCTTCTTCTCCATCCCAGCTATGCAAATACCATCATGTATTACCTCCCCTCACCGAGAGGGGAAACCATGGTACATTGTGGGAGATATAGTCTCATCAGGGAGTCTGACCAGGGGAATATGTGTGACACCTGAGCTTTAACTTCCATGAGGCATAATTGAAATATTTCAGTTTTTCCACCAAAGTAGTTCAGATTTTAATTTTTCTCATGAATGCAATTTTTTTGGTTTTAGTGAAATTATTCATGGGAGAAAAACATTTTTTCTAACCATCTCTAATATGTAATATATAAAATTACCTCTTAGAGCAGCTTTTCAGTTGATTTAGGACCCAATCCTGTGAGGTGCTGAGCACTTCCTGTAAAATGGGAGTTGAGGGGCCCAGACTTGGTTACACTGGTGTAAATTCAGAGTAACTGTACTGAGGTCAATGAGGTCCACATAAACTAATGATTGGAGGGAAACTTTCCGAACACTCTATGCTGTCCCAAAAAGATATGATGCTGGCCAGGATTATTAAAATTATCCTGAGTCACAAATAGTGTAAGCCAAAAAGAAATGTTCGCTGGAACATACTGTTGTACTTAAGAATTCAGGAGAAAAAGAAGAGAAAGTATTCTGAACTATATGGACTATAAAGAACAGGATGAATATTTTTAAAACTTGGAGTTAAATTGCATTTTAATACAGGGGCACAGATTTCCACAAGGTTGTGTGCCATTCCCAACCATAAATTGTCCAAGTGTAGGATATGATATTTCCAAACCAGATGCACACCTGCACAATTTCTGGAAATGTGCCCCCCCCCCATAAAAATGTGTGAAGCAACAGATATTTTTATGTAAGTTCAAACGTAAAACTCAGCAATGAAAGCTTTCATAAAATGAATACATTACAATTGAAATGCTTTTAAACTTGTTTTAGCTTGTAAAGTGACTCCAGTAGTGTGAAGTAGAAGGAGGACTCTTAAAAGGAACAGAAGGTAATATCCTGTGAGAGCAAACATAATTAGATATATGTAATTGTTTTCCATTCTTCGCAGAGGAACAGGGTATTTTATATAACTGTACAAGAAAGTCCAGTTTGGGCTTCTGTATGAAGATTTGGGAAGATGAATGTACAGAAACCTTGTATGTGTATTTAATTATGAACATGATGTGATTTGAAACCTTTTTAGTGACTGGTTTACTAAAACTAGTATTAACAAAGATGGCTAAATTCAGCCCTGGTATAAGTAGGTGCAACTCACATTGACTTCAGTGAGCATTGGATCAAGCCTGTAGAGCATATTCATTTTTTCTTAGATTGGAAAACAAAGAAGACTAAAACAAAAAATTTACTATTACATTCTATTAATCTATCCACCTATCAAAATAATCCCATCTCAGACCCATGTGAGTGCTTCAAGCTCCCCCACTTCCCCTTCTCAAATGCTTGGTAAAGTAGATGGGCCTTTCATTATGGGCCAGATTTTCAAAAGTGCTCAGTACCCACAATTAGAGTCCGATTTTCAGAAGTATGCAGCTCTAATTTAGGCATCCAAAGAACTACAGATGTCCAAAATTCACATTGAGTGTGGCAGTCTTCTGAAAATTAGGCCCAAATTGTGGGTGCTAAAGTTTGTCCTGGAGTTGTTTTGAAATTGTGGCTCTGTCTCTTGCAAATATCATAGCTGACTTGCTGTTGAACATACTTGTAAAAAGAAGAGCAAATACAATAGTGAGTTACCTTTAGCTTAGCGTCTCTAGACCAAGCCCTGCCCCAGTGTAAGAGCTAAGTTTTGTCCAGAGATGCTGTGCATAATGATAGCATCACTCTATTTGTTTTCCTTGTTGTACATAGGTTCAACAGGAAGTTTAGAAATATATAAAAGGGTTAGTATATCATTGATGTAAATAGAAATTTCACGGATGTGTTATGTAGATCTGCTAAAATGACATGCCTGTGTTTTTTTTAATCTAGCCCAGTGTGCCATTTGAGCTCAGTGAACTGAAATTGACTTCAAAATACGAGTTTTACCTACATTTAACTAGTGTTTTGAACAGTTCTCTTAAAAAGCAGATTTGTGGCTCCAGTTGGTTAATGCTTCAATGAGAGAAAAAACAATCTAGTAGATGGCAAAAACTAATGGTGGGAGGAGTGGGAGCATCAGATTGTCCTGCTGTTCTATCACTGCAAGTATTATTCCATGTTTCTTGTCAGGTGATAAAAGCAGGCATTGTGCCCCATTCTGTCTGTCAAGCCAGTCTACCACAGCTGCACTGCACTACTAATATGTACTTTTTCTTTATTTTCTTGGTGGTGTTTTCATATGTCATTACATATCCATGAAACTAAGCTGGTGTGATTCTTTGCAATTTAATAGGTAGGTATGTTATTTTCAGCCTCTTTAGAGGATGGGCAAAGTTATTTTTTGTCTTTGTATTTGTAGTACCTCTCATTGGCTACTAATGAATGTAATCATAGAGTAGATGGATACAAGTCCATACTTTTGTCTAAATGTTTACTACCACTCAGATGAACGAAGCTTGCCTTTATAAACTCCATCACCATCCATAGAGATGGCTACTGCAGTGTGTCATTGCTCGAGTCCAGACTGTAAAGGAGACCTAATGAAAATGTTGGGAATTTCTGATGTTTTCTGGTCCTTGGCACAGCTGTGGCACTCACTGTCCCTGCTGTGCTGCATAGCACACTGGCCATTTGTTGGCGAGTTCATATTTCACACTGCAGGGAATTGAAATGATTGAACAGATAGGACAAGAGTTTTATTTGCGGTAGCCCTTGTATCCCTAGACTCTGATTTGGCATAAAACATCTGCTTCATGATCTGTTTCAAGGCCAGTTCCCTTCCGCCAGCAAAGGTTACGACTTCAGGCAAGCTGTGCCTTCGCTGGCAGGGGGAAATTTGCCTGAAGACTTGATTTAGTCAGAATCAAAGCATCCTGCCACAGAAATCCTTTTTCCATTACCTCTGAAAAGGCAGCCAGACGGTAAATGTATCAACCTAATAAATGTAGTGAGTAAAGGAGGCCACTGGTTTTTGTTGTTTGGGCGTTTGTGAGAAATAGACATGTACAATGTGTGTCTGTGTAGTTATAAATGTGTACATATAGAAATGCACATTTTAAAATACTTTGATAGATATTCTGCATGTACTCACTCCACTGCAAATGAGCACAGTAGATGAACAGTCAATAAGCACATCTATTGGTTTCAGCTACAGTATATGCATATTTTCAATTTGTAACATTAATTGGTGCAATACTGAGTGTAATTTCTACAGATAGGCACTGCAAATTGCAGTACTTGGAAATGAATCAGTACATTAGGTCTTTGTTTTCATGATAGGTACCTAATTACATTTTTCTCTTCTATATATTTTTTTGAGTCTGACAGATTTCTGTGCAGGACTGTCATCTTGATACATACAGACATATACACAAATGAAATGCCTGTTCCTTCTTGCAAGAACATAGTCAGATTCAGTCTTTATTAATGTGAGTAGCATGTTATCACCCACATGTTTTACTACTGTTGGTACAAAGTCTATTCAACTTATGGATATTTCTCCTCCTTTAAAAAAAATCCTTTTTCTAGCTTTGAAAAAAATAGTAATTGAATATTTGCATATCTCCAAGGCGCCATGCGGGTTGAACTCTGCATTCATCTTCTGCAGTTCTTAGGCCACTTTGGTTTAAGAGTAAGAACTATTGCTTTTATGAAGTGCCTTTTTCTATAAAGTCAAAACCTCCCAGCAGTGCACAGAAAGCCAGTGGTATAAAGGAGCTAAGTACAGTCTTTAATAGAGAGAGCTAGGTTGTAAGTGTTTTTGTTCCTACAGAGCAGATAGATTTGGCTCCATCTGTTCCAT
Source organism: Emys orbicularis (assembly GCF_028017835.1). Lineage (NCBI taxonomy): Eukaryota > Metazoa > Chordata > Testudines > Emydidae > Emys > Emys orbicularis. The sequence goes on along the minus strand of NC_088688.1, from coordinate 67,270,584 downwards.
ATTCATAACAAAGGAGCTCACTTACAGGAGGGCTGACTTCCCTGGAGTAGCATGGTAATGATCTTTTCACCACAGAATGAAAGGATCTGAACGCGGTCACTTCAACTCTGCAGAAAGCAGTGAGCACTGATAGTACTTCAGACCTGCTATTTTTCCTCCAGCTCAGTTTTAGCACAAACCCTTTTCTGACATATTTAGAATAAACCCCCTGTATTCTCTATGTAGCAGTCTTGCTGCGGGGGAAGTTCAGGATGTTGTTATTTCTGAAACAAAAGGGGGAGTCACAGTTTACAGACTGGGGGAGGGGGGGTTCCTCTCTCATATGATCTCAATACTAAAGACAGAAATGAAAACTGGTATAAATATCACCGCTTTAGATCCCGTTTTTGAGCTTTTTAAAGATGTTAAATATCCTGACTTTGTGAACTGCAAATCTGAGGTATGCAAAATTTGTTCATAAGTTCCTTGCTGGGTCTTATAATTAAGATGATCCAAAGCCAACTTTGACTACACACCTTATGGGCGTACAGAAAAAAATATTCAGCTTGGCCCAAGACAAAATATTTTTGGCTTCTCAGGACATTTCGCAAAGGGAAAAACAGAGAAAAACTTTCCAAAAATGTGGGAGTGTACAGCAAATGCTCCTTCTTGGCCAGAGCACAGATTATACAGTGACCCCTTGAAGGTGAACTTTAAGTATGCAAAGTTTTAAAAATTAAATACAATGTTTAAGAACCCAAATCATACAGTATTTTAAAATTACACATCAATTGATTTTTAAAACAAAATATTTTAAAATCCATTTGCCAGCTCGAGAGTTTGGAGTTGTAAGTATGTGCTGCAACAGCTGATGAAAGCACAACCATTTCATACAGCTCTCCCTGCATGATTAACATAGTTGGAGGTTGATCCACTCACTTATATGGGAAGCACAGAACCCTAAATCTGCTTGGAATTTGCCTGGGAAATGAAGGAAAAACTCTCATATTTGCCTGGTATGCCTCACCCTGCAGCCAACAGAACCATATTATCGGGCATACAATTTATATAGGTCAACTTCTATAACATCTACTGTTGCCAGATATTAAAATTGGTCCCTCTAGAGGATTTTCATTACCATTGAATATGAAGGTAGGGATCCTGAATCTGAATGGATAAGTTTGGGGTCTCCTGATCAGACTTTGATCTTTTATCCAAGGGAACTTAAAAAGACCACACATCAAATCAGAGGCATTCAGATATAACAGTGATGGGTGCTGTATAAGATACATAGATAAAGATTAATTCCATGGACAGATTTTTTGTGTGCTCTCATTTGAAATGAAAAATGCATCAGTCAAATTTTAAAGAATGGTCAAAAAAGTATTGTCAAGGTTAAGTGATTTTTATAGTCTCCTGTATAGTTAATATAACAATCATCAACCAGACATGGGAGGACTACCTGGACTGTATAAAAACTCTAATTACAAGGCTACTACAAACAGATTTAACAGGTAGGGCCAAAAAGTGCTATCTAGGCATTGGGGGATTCCTTTACTGAGGTTGGAGTTTGAGGAGTGGGATAATAGAATCATAGTCTGCTAAAAAGGGAGGTTGTTAGAGTTTGGGCCACTTCCACAACAAAGTATCAAAGAAGGGCTTTTCTGGGGAGATAATGAAGAAATATTCCTGTTTTCTGAGCCATTATGGTAGCATTGCAGCCCTTATCTTGGATCTGAGAAAAAGACAAATGCCAGAGTAACTTGTGTCTCTCAAGAGTGTGATCAGTGTTTTTCATTGCCTTTAAGAAATGATTGGCAAAGTCACCCATGCTTTTGAGTGGAGTGCACACAAATGCATCTAACTTTGAGTTATGCTAAGACCAATCATTTTGAAGAGGGATGAGTATCCCAGGGTGCATGTTACTAAAAACTTAGCACTGAGGGAAATTATTTGTTTCACATGAGAAAGCCTTGCTATAGTGTAGGCATTCCAAACTCTCTCACAATTGTAGTTGTGACAATCCACAGCCTCTTTTTGGGTTAAACTGTATGAATGAGACTACTGTGGTGCAGCAATTCTTGGAGAGACTGCAATAGTATAATTAACACCCATGCAGATTAGCTTTTTCCTTAAATATACAGCATGACTTGTAGGTAGCCTGGAATGCTGCCAGAAAGAAGGTGCCAAAGAATGTTACCGTTGCTGAATTTCAAAGGAATTAGTTAGGAGTTAGGGTTTGTCTACACTGGCACTTTACAGCGCTGCAACTTTCTCACTCGGGGGAGGAGGGTGAAAAAACACCCCCCAGAGCGCAGCAAGTTTCAGCTCTGTAAAGTGCCAGTGTAAACAGTGCACCAGCACTGGGAGCCATGCTCTCAGCTCTGCCCCTCATGGAGGTGGTTTTTTTTAGAGCGCTGGGAGAGCTCTGCTGCGACTACACAAGCCACGTTAAAGTGCTGCCGCGGCAGTGCTTTAACGTTGCCAGTGTAGACTAGCCCTTAGATGCGTATTTAGATAGATAGTTTTCAAGAAAGGGAAGACAAGTTGGCTAAAGGAGTTGGGAGTGGGGGAGAATCCTTGACACGGAATGGAAGCAAAGTCCCTGGCTCATCTGGCGAATAGAATGAAGGGCTCAATACAGATTAAATTTAGATTAAAGGCGCAGCTGGCCCCTCCCCAGGAGTGAATAGCAAACTGGGAATTTGGCTGCTGAGGGGTATTATTGATTTACTTAATTGATTATTTATATTGCAGTAGCACATAGGAGCACCAGTCATGGACCACAACCCCGTTGTACTAGGTACTGTAGAAACATAGAACAAACAAACAGTCTCTGTCCCTTGTTTTCAGTGACAGAGATTGGGGATAAGAGAGAACCTATCACATGATTTTAGACAGGTATATGTTTATCTTTTGTGTTTCAACCTAATTTTAGGGCTTGATCCTGCAAACCCTTGGAACCTCTTGTTTGAGTGTGGTTAAGTAATCTTTATGCAAAAAAGCATTATTTTGGATGAAATATACTGAACTACTCTTAGACTTTCACTTATGGAAATCATTTACCAATACTTTGTGAGCAATGGTATTCTCTCAGCACACTGCATTTGCGCACACACATTAGAGTTAAAAACTCACCCCATTCCCAGGGTCTGCCTTAATTCTTAACTTAAGTAACAACCGAATACAAACCTCAGCCTAAGTTTTCTCCTGAGTTTCCCTTTTTCCTATGGCTTCTCCCTGCAGAATCCTCTGTCCCTGACTGGTTCTTTTCTCCCCTAGATAGGGACTTAAATGTTGGATTTTGTACCTAATAACACTATCTGGTTGCATGAATCAGTAGAAATAATACTGTATCTTTATCCAGAATCAAAGCACTTGTCACACACTCGGTACAAAATGTATAATGTTTATTTTTATAAACCAGCAAAATTTACAAGCACGGCATAGTATGCTAGAATTTTTTTTCTGAAATATTTTAAAGCTAGTTATGAGCCATGAACATGCCCTTCTCAGCTGAATTATAGTGTCAGTATTGGTAATGCTAGACATGGGTAATGTGAAGGCCATTAATGTATATGAGGTACAATAATATGATACAGTACCCACACATTCCATGCTGGTGAACATACATCTGCAAAGATTAAAAAGAGATGGTCATTAGTAACAAGACTATAACATCTCTTCAAAGAATGTACTTATGCCTACTCCTTAGAAATGGAAATTAGCCAAATGGATAGCCCGCTTGGAGAAAAACAAGTTACTTCTAGTGATACCAAGGGAAAAGCAAAATATGAAAGTGCTTATGAAAAGGAGAAGGGGGATATATTTTCTCTAAGTGCTGTTTGAAAGTATTAACTTGTTTTATTAGCAATTTACTGTAATACAGTCTAAATGTTGTACAATAACTTTGTTTCTGTTAATACTGTCAGAAACAGTAATGAGATTTGTGGTTTTCATTTCATTCTAGTTAACACTAATGCTTGTATCATGCAATAAAAAAGTGTGCCAGTGTTGAAATGCTGGTCCTTGTTTTGTGACACATAATGTAGCTTGTGTCTGTTTATGAAGGGGGAACCCAATGTTTGTGTGAATTGCCTGTGTATATTTCGTATAGAAACATCCATATGGCCCCTTCGTCTTCTATATCAGGCCTTGGTATCTTTTACAGGAGCCTATCTACAGTTGTAAGCATGTCCAGAATGTGGTATGTCTAAATCCTAACTGGGTTTTATTTTTAATGAGGGGAAGTACTGTCCAGACAAAGTAGATTCACTGGTAAATTCAGGTTAGCATGTGTTTCTCTGGCAAAGTAAAGCAGTGAGAACACACTAGTGACTTGCATCCATTGTCTGCAATAAGACCTCACCACAGTCTGCAAACAGACAAAAAGAGCTCTTGCGTTTGTGAAGAAGACCTTGTAAAGCACAGCTGAACTGGGCTGTTGTAGCCAAGGTTGGGTCTGGGAGAACAGTTCAAATAGGGTTATCTTCATAGATGATATGTGTTTGCAGTTTATTGTTCTCCCGAAGGAGGTCTGACGGCAACAGACTGTGGTGCATTGGGATGATTTCGCATCTTCCCTACTCAAGTGAACTCTGTGTCTTGGGGCAGGAAATGGGGAGGTTGCAATATAATCCAATCCTGTTTGATGCTGAGTGCCTTCTGAAAGCCCTCAGCTCCCACTGACAGGAGGTGCTCTGCAACTTGAAGGATTGGGCTCTTGCGTGCTTTTAAGTTGTCCTGCAGTAAAATAAAACAAAAAAACAACTCTGACTGAAGTGCACTGGCAGGGCAGTTATCTAACAATAGAGAAGCCTTGGTATTAAATCACCCTGTAGAGCAGATAAGAGGCCTTCTTGCGTGAAATCTAGGACTAGACCACACTAAATTCCTAATAGAGAAAATATTGGGCTAATGATCTAATTACAGTGGAAAGCCACAGTTTACATCCCTTACAATAGATAGTTTGACTTTAACTTTTTATATGAAACCTAATTTCAATCCATGCAGCTTTCAACCAGATCTGTAGGCTACAGTGGATTAGAGTCTGCAAGATAAATTATATCCTTGCTGACCAAGCAGTGGAAATAGGACAGTTGGTTCACCAATAAGTGCTAATGCACAAACAGTAAATGCCTTTACTTTCTTCCAAGAACTCTCTCTAAAATAGAATTCATTCTTGCATACGTTTGGCAAGCCATTTCCATTTACTAGACTATTTTTAGTACATAAGGGGGAAATAGCCATTTATAATGTACAGCCTGATAATTCACTCTCTTACACCAATGCAAAGTGAGTGCAAACTGGGTATAAAAATCCAAATAGTAGCATTTTACATCCACTGTGCCATTTTGCACATGTAGATTAATGAGCCTTTCTCGCCATTGCTTTGTACTGTGTGTAGTCACTTATATTTGTGAAAAGTGAGTGCAAATTGCTACCACCCATTTAAGTGAGTGGAGAATTATGCTTTTAGTTGCATTTTGCACTTTGCACAGGTATAAATGGCTACCCAGGGTGTGACGCAATGGATAATCTGATCCACTGTTTAAATTTGGTACCCTCTGATATTTTGTATTAAAAGAACCCTTCCCCCCACAGAAAACAATAGTTAGTACCCACAGTACCTCGTCTCATACTAATCTATAGGCTATATGAGAGGTTCTTTTATCTTTTTTTTTTTTCCCCCTTCTCACTGGTCCTCCTAAGACACAAAGGCATCATGACATGGTTTTTGACTTCCCCCAGCAAAGTTAAAGCAAATGGAATCCTCCTGTCTGATGCTTTGAAACTTCAGAGTCCTCAGCTTGTGCTATACATTTTTTGTATGTGACCTGATCCTACCAATGATTAACATGGAGATAGGGTAGACTAAGTGAGATCAAATGTGCTAGTAAGTTTAGTCACCACGTATGGCTATGTAGCAAAATAATTTACTCAGGATGCATGCTTGATAAATCAGGTACCAAGAATGAGCAAGCAATAAATGGACAAAACTTTATGTTTCCATGAGCAGAGCAATCAGATTTATATAATCACCGCAGAACTTGGCATTTAACTTTTGCATTGAAAATGGAGTCAAAGAGCATATCTGCATAAATATTTTTAAAGGAATCAACTCACAGATTGGTAGAGGCTGAGATTTCCCTAGGAAGAGAACATAGCTATTTTTTCTTATAGCTTGTAAAGTTTATCCTGAAAAGAAAAATCTGTAAATTCTTTTAAGAAGTCTCTTATTTTAGTTAATAAATTTATAAAACTCACTTCTTTTTACAACATAGCCCCCACTCTACACGCACACACACATAAAGCGGTGTTTTACTGATTCATTAAATTTCAGCAGACTATTTCAGTAGTACTGTTTATGCAAATTTGAAACTTTTTTCAATGTGCATTGTGAGAGGAATATTAATGTCTAATTCTGCATTTACCTGGCTAATTTACATATATTTGTGTTGTATGGTAAATCACATGAAAACCTACAGGGGAAAGGCTCAGCTCTGCTGACAACTAATAGGCTATCTTTTCTTTAGACTTGCACAAATTGAGAAATATAGCCTGTGGCAAACATAATAGAAAACTGCATTTTTAATGCTCCCACACATACTCATTTCTTTACAAAGAAGAAAGCAGATGACTATTCTTAAAAAATAAAACTTGCCAAAGCTCTCGGAGTGATACAGGGTATTGGAAACTAAATGCTCCTAGCTGCGGGAATTAAGATTTGAGGGTTATATAGGGTTATGTGGATATTGGTTTTGACTAATGGGAGTGGTATTGTGCCTGATAGAGCTAAAGGAAAATCATAGCTACACATACTTTCCCCCCAAAGAGATTATCTATAAGTTACAGTACTAAGAGAGCATAAAGATTGCCTAACCTTGAGTTTCATATTTACCATGTTCTGCATAATTGCTGCATGTTCTCTCTTGGTACTTTTAAAGGTGATTACAGAAGATGCTGGTAACAACCCTTTTGACTGGGCTTAATGATGTCTGGGTGGCTACATCTGCCTTGCGGACAGCTTTTCTATTTAAAATTACAAGACATTTCAAGGTTTAGATTTCTGTCTCTCAGCAAGGAGAGACCTCTTGGTTGATATGATATTTCCGTTAGGTATTCATGGGTCAGACGCACTGTTCAGTTTCTGTGGTTTACTTCACATATATGCAGTTATTCTTTTGATGTCCGTAATGAACTGGGCTGTGGAATTCTAAATTGAACTATACAGAAGTTCGCACTACAACAAGATAGTCCAGGTAGACCATATTATCAAAACACAAGTGTTCAGATGCAGGGAAAAAGAGATGAAATAACAGTTTTTTAAAAATGTAGTGAGAACAAATAGACTTGTCTCCAGCAATGTTTCATAAACAGCAGCTTATAATTATCTACCTTCAAGGAATATTCTAAGTGGATTTGTAATAGAAGCTTACAGAGTTGTAAGAGATCTTGTTGTTCCTAGTGCCTCCTCAGCATGGTATGACAGGGTTGAGAAGACTGTTGGAGGAGTGTCGTTCTATTTAAATAAGGAATACTTCTGTGTCACTGCCCTCCTGTTCTGAAAAGAAGGTGGCTGAAATATGATACTCTGCTTGTGTACTGAACAGTTTCAGTATCCTTTTGCTCTGCCTGCCTAATAGGGCCCATGGTGGATTGTGCATTGAATATTAAATATATTTGTAATGCAAAATACAGATTTAAACTGCAGTCATGAATTTTTTGGACATCAGGGTGTTCCCTGACTTGCATTTTTCTAAAAGTTGCAATGTTATAATTAGACAGCCAGTGATGAACTGTGAGGGAAGCAGTAGATACTGTTGATTACACATGAATGTCCGTAGATACTTTTGGATGGTAGAATTGTAGAGAAACTTCTAAATGGTTGTAAATAGTGTACAGCTCAATTAGAAACAGAAACTCAAATAGGTAGGAGCTAAAGTGCTGCTACTTGTCTAAAGAAAGGAGTTAGCTTAGCCCCAGCTCTTGCCATACGTTTAGCTTATGGCAGTAACTATGAGTTATTTTTAGTGTTTCAAAATCCTGTTTTCTTAAAACTTTTCCCTTTGCTTTTAATTAAGACCGTTCTCTGACTTGCTGCAACTCACATAGGGGTTTTGGGGAGTTTAATGCACTGATTCAACCACAAATCTATTAGAAGAAATATTTTGGCGCCTGTTCTATTTGTTGTCGTTTTGTGACTTTACTGCAGGTCTAAAATAACTCTGATAAGATTACCTTGGCCAACTAGGATGTAAGCTGTCGTATTATATCTGTTACATGATTGTATCCACTAAATTGTATCCATTGTGTAATATGATCTGATTGAATTTCTCAGTTGGGGAATGGAAGTTGTTGTTTTTTTCTATTTAAGGCGGTATGAACACAAAGGGGTAGGAGTGTGTGTGTGTGGGGGGGTGTACATGTGTATTTACGTATGTAGATACACACATAGGTAGTTTTAACTGTTTTCTTCAGAGACAATGATTTCAGTCATTGCCAAAGGAACTAAGGGCAGGTCCACACTGGAGCGGGGGATCGATCTAGGAAACGCAACTTCAGCTACGAGAATAGCATAGCTGAAGTCGACGTTTCCTAGATCGAACTAAATTTACTTACTTCGGGTCCACGCGGCGCAGGCAGGCTCCCCCGTCGACAGCGCTTCCTCCTCTCGGCGAGCAGGAGTTCTGCAGTCGACGGGGGAGCGCTTCTGGGATCGATCTATCGCGTCCAGATGAGATGCGATAAATCGATCCCAGAAGATCGATCTCTACCCGCCGAATCAGGTGGGTAGTGTGGACCAGCCCTAACAGACTAACATTTCATTGTATTGGGGGTGAAAAAGAAGGTATGGCTAGCAAACAGGAAATGTGTGCTGTATATTGTGGCTTGATTCTAGATGCTGAGAGTGTGGAATCTTTTCTCATTCCCTTAATTTTACTTATAAGCTATAAAAAATGACATCCAAAATGATACACACAAGAGAGGTTTTCCCTCCCATTCTGTCATTCTGGGCTGTAATTTCATGTCCCATGTTGGATCTACTGCCATGGATATTTCTGTCTAGTGTAGCTGAAAGGAGGTAAAGTTAGTATTGTCAGCCTCAAGCATTCAAGAGTCAGTCCCCTCCGCCCCCAATCATGAGATTATTTTAGAAATTCAGAAATTAAGAAAACAAATGAACTAACCTTTTGGCTCTTTTTATGTGCCTTCTGACTTTGGGGTCTTTAGGATACACTTGCTTCTTGTTTTCAAGCTTTTCTCTGCAACCATGACAGGTAAAACATTATTTTTTTCAGTGAAAACAGATTATGATGCAGCCGCTTGAGAGAAAAACACCAAATATTGTGTGAGTTGCAATAAAATCACAAGAGGTGGTAACAATGAAGAGTTCCTCCTTTTTATTTTATTTTTTCTATCAGAACTCTTCTTGCTGACATTTACTGAAGTGACCAAACTCTCCCCATTTTCTCACCCTACATGGAGAGGAGAAGATACAACTTCTTCTGCTCTTTGTCAGAGATCCTTTCCCAAGGGATTCTTTTCCTTGTGCAATACAGTTTTCTTCATTTTCCCCCCTAGGAATTTTGCCATGTGGAATGGGGGGCATTGCTTAGGACAGATTTCATTCGCATCAGAGGCTTCTTGCTCTTGGGACTGGCCTCTATTTGTACATCTCTGATAGTACAAATAGAAAAGACCTATAGCAAGGCCTGAGAGATGAACTAGATTCTCTGCAGCCAAAGAGAATGGTATTTCCCCAGGTACTGTCCAGACACATGACTTTTTGTAGCAACATACAGTATCTAATTTCAATAGATTCTAGCAACAGGCAAATGGCATCTTTTCCTGAAGATATAGATTCCAACTGAAATAGGTTTCTCCTATAAAGGGGCTAGTTCACTCTCTCCTTTTGCAGAGTTCACAGATTCTGCTTATTTCATGATCATCCAGGAGTAAGCACAAGAGTCTCCTTGAAGTTTGCCCTGGTCTACCTCCTGTTTTTCCACCTTCCCTTGGAAAGGAAAAATGGCCAGGAAAATATACAAAGACCAGGCAGTGGTCATTCCAGTAGCACTTTGAGGACTATGGCCATCCTATTCTCCTCAATTAGGTGTGGAAGTCAAACAATAGCTCCTTCCAAATATAGTAATCCTGGTGCAACAGGGTTAATCCTGATCACCAGTGCCTAGAGCTTCCCATCTGGAGCTTCAGAGATTAACTTCTTGGGTGTATTGAGGCATTCTGAAATTTTAAATTCATTGGGGTCCTAGCTGAAATACTATTCCTCCTGCCTTGCCCATGAAAGTTATCATAAAATCTGATTAGCAGTTTTCTTTGTAAGGAATTACAAAGCGCGTATTTAGACTTTAATCTCAGCAGTATGTGTGGTGCATCTTCTCCTCTTCGGCTGTAGACTTTGGTCATATTGGCAGTGTTTCTTTGTAGCTGTGATTCGCAGTGCCTACTTCTAAGTCACCCTGAGGACTGAGGCCTTGGCTACACTTGCGAGTTACAGCACTGTAAAGCCGCCCACAGCGCTGTAACTCACTGACCGGCTACACTGGCAAGGCACGTACAGTGCTGTATCTCCCTGGGTACACCGCTGCAGGTACTCCACCTCCCCGAGAAGCATAAGAGATACAGCGGAGTGGCTACGACTCTCCCCTGTGAGTGTGTACCAGGAATCAACCTGCAGCGCTGTACTGATCACCTTGTCAAGTGGCCAATCCTCTCCATTGTTGTGACCGGCTGCAGGAATGCGGAAGTGCCGGTTTCAAAGCTCGTACCACAGAGAAAAAGCAAACAGTTTGCAGTTTGCTTTGAGTGAGTGAATGAATGAGCAGGGGGTCGGGAGTTCGGAACTTGCAAAATAGAGCGCTGACACGCTCCAAAAAGCACTCTCTCCCCCCACACTCCCTGTCACACTCCACCCCACCCCACCCCCGTTTTGAAAAGCACGTTGCAGCCACGTGAATGCTGGGATAGCTGCCCATAATGCACCGCTCCCAACACAGCTGCAAATGTTGCAAGTGTGGCCACGCCATTGCGCTGGCAGCTGTCAGTGTGGACAGACTGCAGCGCTTTCCCTACTCAGCTGTACGAAGACAGGTTTACCTCACAGCGCTGTACAGCTGCAAGTGTAGCCAAGCCCTGAGGGTTATGTGAAGCTAAAAACTCTCAATAAAGTTACTTTTAAACAGCAAGATGGGAGCCTATGCAACAACTCGACTAGTTACATTGAACTTCAGGGTGGTACCATGCATTTGCATTGGGAAACAGGTTACGTTTAGATCAGATATAGCTAGCAAGTGTTAACTAAACTCAACCTAAAAACTCTAACAGTGTTTCCTAGTCAAGACAAAGTCTGTGTTGTGCCTAATATTCACCATTCAGAAAGAGAGGATCCAGAGGCAGCCAATCATGTTACCATCTCAGCCCAGACTCTATGCCCTAATGAAAGGATTAAGATAGATACCGAAAATCTTTGGGATTGAGTTTCATGAGATGAGCATGCAAACTATTTCAGAGTAAGAAGAAGGAAGCAGGTCTTGGAAGATGCAATGATACTGGCAGGCCTGCCGCAGTATGTGTAAAGAGGACAGATAATAGGAGTCACCTTAAGTCCCTCCTGTGAGTAATACATCTGGATCTAAAGTGTACACTAACTGGTCATTGGGTTTTGGGGGTTTCTTTTGTTTTTGCTTTTTTAAGATGAAAAGAGAGAAGGAAGGGAAGAAATAAAAATTGATTGCAGTAGCCCAGTTTGGCAGGCAATTCTTAATTTCTCAGGAAGTCCAGAAAGATTACACTGTGTCCCTTAATCACCTTACTCTTCGTAGTTCAGGCAGATGTGAGAGCAGGACAATAACTCAACTGAATGTTTTTCCTCCTGAGGTAATAAAACAGTATGGAGAATGAGGAGTAGTATGCATTTGTTTTACTGTAAGCATACAAAATAAATGACTTCCTTGGGGGGGAGAGGAGGGAAGCTCTTACCTCATGTCTATCATCAAAGCGTGCATCTGTTCCTAGGAGGGGGAATTTAATGTAACTGTTACATTGTAGTCGTACTTTTATCATGGAAATATCAATCAGCTGGTGGTATAGAAAATTGTTTACCACACCTATATTACAATTTTTGAGGCTTTTCTGAGGAAGGAGGGCTAGATAGGATACCCCTTTTTTTCTTCCAAAGAACGCAGACCATCAAATAATAATTGTCTCTGTAGGTTTTTGCTTCTAGCTGTGGCATTGCAGGTTATAGTCAACACTGGAGGTGTGTTCAAAGCATCACTTTTCTATTTTCCCAGATAAAATATTAATCCTATTTATCACAGGACTACTTTCATCACAGTTAGCAAACTGCTCTAATAAATAACAATAATCCATGCAATCTTGTTTATGAAACTGAATAACAGTTTCCAGACTTAAAATGTAAGGGCTACATTCTGCCTTTGATTACGTATATGTACCTTGCTGGATCATTTCTAAAATCATTTTCTACACAAGGTAGAACTGTTAAGTGATGAATCAAGTATGTGTTGGTCTTTGCTTAGGCTAGCAGTGGAAATGGTTATATGTAGAATGGTATCACCATATCTATATTAGTAATGTAGGAATAGATATAGTTTTTTTTCTATAAATAATCCATGCCTACGTATGTAGTCTAAGCAAAGTATTAACTGGTTGCATGTATACAGTCATGGGGCCATAGGAAGGACATAATTTCCTGGATGTAACCACAGAGTGCAAATATTGTGCCCTAAATAACACACCAGTTACTGTAAATGTCAGCAGAGGGAGTTTTTCTGAGTTTGATTTAGTGAGAGCCTACAGCAAAGCCAGCTGTTAGCACTTCCTAACGGCTTGTCATTGTGCACAAGAGGGGGAAAGCATCATTTCTCTATATTTTTGTCTTGTGATTAAGAGAAGGAGACAATCTCTCTTGCACTTGCCAACGGGCACAGAATCAGAGCACCAGTTCTGCTTAATTTCTTTCTTTTGTTTGCATGGTGAATTTGCTGGTTCTTCGCACTGATGCCAGCCCAGGAAGCAAGGAATCTAGGAGTGAGGAGAGGTTATTTTAAGTTAGTTCAGAGTGTTTCAAGTACACTGTTACCTCACAGAGAGTGTGTGAGTTTGTGTCTGTGTGGGTAAATCATTTTAGTTATCTATTCACACAGAGGAGGACACAGTTAATAAAAACAGACGAGACAGGAGCGAGAGACAGAGAACAAAATCACTTTTTCCCAAAAAAATCTTCTTGTAAACCAAGACAGCTCCCAATTGTTGTCATTTTCTGGAACACAGAACCACTTGCTATGAGCCAATACATAGCTCTTTAAATCACTGTGGATTCTGTGTATTGAAATAAAAATTCTTTGCAACACTATGGGCTATGCTTTCAGCTACAACCTCTTATATTTGTGGACCATAAAAAGTGCCCCAAAGTGTTTGCACATGAAGAATGTCCTGTATGAGTGGGGATTTCCATGCTGAATGCAGGAGACTTGACTCTCAGTTTACATGGACAGATACAGGTGTGCTTACAATTTTGTAGTTGCAAACATTTATGCAGGTGCCAAAGATCATTTGAAACTAGTAGAAAATTTACCTCAAGGGATCCATATTCTCCTCTTGTGGATGTGTAATTTACAGTACTCACCATGCATTTTAAGGACACACTAGTCCCTTAAATGACAGAAATGTGTGGAGCTGCATTTGTCATGGGGAAACAAGTAGACACTAACCATTGTCTTCCCCAAATTATCTTTTGCACAGTATGAAATTTAGTATTATGGCCCTGTTATTAATTTCATATTTTTCTCTTTGGGTATTACCTGTATAATGACATAATTTGAATGGCAAGTAGGAGGTGGCTATTTTAGTTTAGTTGTATAGGATGGGGGGTGAAGTTTTGAGTAGATCCTGTGTATCACTGGCAAACAAGTTTTAGGAACATAAGCACTGTGTTACCTTAGTAAAGTCAGGTTATGTTAATTTTCTTCTGATAACTATTTTTTAAAAGTCATCCCCTACCATTTAATTTTGTGCTGGTCTGGTCCCCATTTTGTGGCACTAATCCTAAAACCGACCAATATCAAGACTAGCTTTTCCTTTTGTAAACTCAGGAGGATCCATTTAATTGTGAGTTTGGGAAAAATATTGTAGTGTGTCATTTTCCAAGGTAAGGACCTGGAGTACAAATAATGTTAAATAGGCTGTTGAGAACAAGGGTTGGGGAGATTGAAACTTTCAAAAATATCCTGTGCTTTGTTTCTCCCATTTTTTTAAAATAGGGACATAGAATCATAGAAGTGTAGGACTGGAAGGATCTCAGTAAGTCGTCAAGTCTAGTCCCATGCACTCAAGGCAGGACTAAATAATAAATAGACCATTCCTGACAGGTGTTCGTTTAACATAGTCTGGCCTGCAATTCTCTTCATGCACTTGCATAGCCAGGATACCCGGGTACTTGACTTTTTTGTTCCTTTCTTTGTATGGCAGAGCTTGGAATAGCTATATTCTCCTCAGAAGATCTGGGATATTTGCCTTTAAGATAAAGAATAACTGTATTTTTTCTCTCTTTCTCTTCTTTTACAGCTTCTGCAATCCCAGATAATGGAAGGAGGTCCTGTCTAAAGCTTAAAGTCTTTGTGCGGCCAGCAAGTAAGTTCTTTAGATCAAGCTTTAGAGGGTGGCTTTATAGCGCATGCTTTACTGTGTGGTCTGGTAAACAGCAATAAACCTTTTTGTTTTTTTTACTGTTAAATCTTGTGTGGTATTTGTTCTGTATAGCAACATTTGTGTTTCAGTTTTCATCATATTTTCTTATCATTCTTCATAAAGCTTTTTGTTTTATTACCTAGCAGTTGCTAACTTGTTGTTTCTTAAATTGTTGTACAAATGGACGACTATACTGGCATTTGGACAAGTGCCGCAGACTTTAAAATATAAATATATATATATATATATATTTTTTAAAATAGAGAGAAAAGATAGAAAAAAAAAAGGAAAGGGGAGTTTAAGGGTGTCTCACTAACATATTTGGCTGTTATCTCTATTTTTGTTATAGACAGCTGTATGAAAACTATAGGTGTTCATGATCGTGTTTTCGATGTTAACGACAAAGTAGAAAATTCATTAGAACCAGCAGGTTAGTATGCTTAGAGAATCTCTTTTAACAAATGCGTCTATCCCTCTGGTGCTTCAGTACTTTTTTTCCTCTCTTTCTCTCTGCATGCTTTGCATGGTATAATTGCTCTGCTTTGGCTCATTTCTAGCAGTGCTAATATTGCTTATGGTATACCTCATACCTCCAGTATCCTTATGTAATGCATGGGAGACAAAATGTTGCTTTTTTGTGGCATATGGGTTAATAAAATGCAGTTCCCAAATTTAAAATCTCCAGTGAAGTGTCCAGAAGTCACTTTCTGTTCCATCTCTCACCCCCAGCATGTTATCAAACCACTCTATCTATTAAATGGGTCCAGAGTTTAAGAAAGATAGCAAATGTCTGAACTGTAAATACTCTGGTTTCATGTGGTTTGTATGCACATTTAAAAGGAATTGGGTACTGCTTATTTAATACTAATGCATGACACAGGCATGTAACTGATAAAAGTTAGTGTTTTCCTAAATAATTCATTTTTACACTTAGTTAGGCAAAGTGTTGTTATAAATTTTCCCCATCTAGTTTTTACAAGAGAGTTGTAATCATGTCATCTTGTGGTCCACATACAAGAGCAAATATATTCTAAAATCTTGTGGCCTCTCTTTGTATCCAAGTGTTGTAGCCTTAAAAACAGAAAGAAAGGAAATATTTGGTGATATAAGCATTCTCCTTCTCTCCTCCCACCCAAGTGCAGAGTCAGCAATAAGTCAAATTAATGTCAGCCATGAAAGTGTGTGTGTGTGTTTATATATGGTTCAGATCATGCACAGATTTAGACACATGCTTAACTTTAAGAAAATGACTAACCCCACTGACTTCAATGGGACTACACATGATTAAAATTAAGCATGTGTGTAAGGCTCTGGAGAATCAGGGCCTAGATGTGTATTGTATAGAGACATGCACACATAGTAATGCACTACTAATTGAAAATGGGTAATTAAACACACTATACAAAAAATTACACAGACACAATTTTTAATGCATAATTCAGGGAGCACACTACAAGAACCTTCTTTTTTTGGTTACTTGAAAAAGGAACTTCCCTTTGATATGAAGCAACAAATTAATTTTTCCTTGCTCCGTTTTGTACTGGATATGTTTGCTGATTCTTTCAGCTGAACTAGGTTATTAGGCAGCAAAATAAATAAGACTTTAAGAAATTTACCAGTCTGAATGATATGCCTGTGGACATACACTGTCTTTCATTATTTTTTACTCAAGAGGATGTTCAGGGCTCTCTAAAATGTGTTGATTTTGGGAACCGACTAGATTCTCTAAACAAATGAGAATTTAAATGCATGCTGACTCCAAGCAATGTATTTTTGTCACAATAAATGTAGTAGTTTTATTATTTTAGCATACTCCTAGAAGAGACCATAAGGGCAATATCTCCCTAATTGTTCATAACCTAAGAATCTAGAAGCCCTATGTGTTTTCTTCTGATATGAAATGTAGTGAATACTGGCTAATTAATGCATACACCCTTTGTTAATGGTTTGCAGGAAAGACTTCAGTCTGGTGAGACCAATAACAAAGAAGTGCTTTCAGTAAAGATAGCGGGTCACATTTTCAAAAGTGCTGAGCGCCTGCAGCTCCCATTGACTCTGTAGCGCCTACTTAGCACAGTAACAGAAGCAAATCATTAGAAGACATCAGGCAATGGGGAGACTAAACCACATGGTGGGCATCCTGCAGACAGAGATGAAGTGGAGTGGTGCCACGAGGAAGAAAGATGGGCTTAATAAGAAGTTTATATTTAGAACACATCAGTTGCCAAAAAACTCCCACGCCCAAGAGCATTGCATATTCACAAAATTATTTGAGCTAATCTCCATTTGATAATTAACCATTCCTGGATCTGACCGTTGCTGACGTGCTTCTTTATTATTAGGATGTAAGACAGTGGATCTTGTGGCATGCTGTCTGCACTATGTACTAATTTACCTGTCCCTGGAATGCATATGTCTGTTTTCTGTCTTCTCACATTGTCCGCCACCATATTCTGTCAACAAAGGACACAAGGGTTGGGGCAGGTCAGGGGCACGTTGTACAATTGCCAATCATTCTAGCTAGGAAATCATTCTTGTAAAAATTGGGCACTTATGTGATGACCTTCCTGGTTTCAAACAGTGTTTGTTCATAATCAGGAAATGGCAGGAAACTGACAAGTGAAAAGTTACTTCTTAATTACAGAATTTGGGTTTGTAGCCATAAAACCCCATAAAAACTTCAGAAGCCATGAAATGTATCAAATTCAAAAAGGCAAAGTTAAAATAAATTCTTCCCTCAAATGAAATTGTGGCTGTGCATTTCAGGCCAGAATTAGGCCCCCAGGGTATAATTTAAAGTGATGGTATCTAGAAAATTCATATTTAAGACAGTTGTACTAAAGTGTGGTCTATTTTCATTTCCTATCTTTTACGATGGTAGTGACATTCTAGTTTTTACTAGAGAGGTCCTAGTTTAACTTTGCTTTTTGTTAAAATAAGCCAAACCCTTTCCCCTAAGTATTTAAGATTGTTCAAGGTTTTAACTGCACAAATGCAATTAATAATAATATTTATAAAGCAATATAGGAACCAAAGATAAAAAGTGTGCTCTACTGTACAAGTGCAAAGAGACCTTGGGATCATCTTGCCAAAAAGCCCAGATTCTACTTTGAAACCCTTAATTTGTACCCCTTAATGTTACATGAAAAAAGCAGTTCTACTTTGAAAAGCAGCTTTATAAAAATGGCATCATAGGGTCCTTCAACTATTAGGTCTCAGTGATTTCCAAACCAGATTTGTTCATTTACATGTAAAAAGGATTTGGTTTTTGTTTTGTTTTGTTTTAACCAAATTGTCAGTGCTGCAGTCACCATGGGATCTGTAACTCAAGCTGCCATTTGTATAATCACCACTCACAAATTCTAACTTTATTTACACCAGGGCAGCCCTGTTGCCTTTAGTGCTGTTTCAGGGGTGTGATTGAGGCCAGAATTTCATGAGTGAGGGTTGTACAGGGAATTATAGGCAGCCCAGGAAATGGAACGTAGTTTGCAATTTTATTGATGATACGTGAGATAGAAGAGAATCGATTTCATTCCCTCAGGAGTTTTGGTTTGACAGTAGTGAGTAAACTTTTCCTCTAAATTGAGCAGATA
This sequence comes from Emys orbicularis, assembly GCF_028017835.1. Classification (NCBI taxonomy): domain Eukaryota; kingdom Metazoa; phylum Chordata; order Testudines; family Emydidae; genus Emys; species Emys orbicularis. The sequence continues at coordinate 67,252,276 of NC_088688.1, read as the reverse complement.
GGGACGCTGAATATACACTGGGAGCAGATCTGATTATTAGGAAGATGCTATTCTTACACAGAAATTTTTCAGAATATTTTTTCAATGAAAGACTCTTTTAAGAAATCTTCCATTCATAAAGTAACAGCGTGAAACATGTAAGTTTGTAAATCAGAAGTAAAAATTGTGACATCGCTTTTGGGCCATATGCCCTTCTGACCCAGTTATCTGGAACTAGTGAAGTTCTTTAACTATCTGTTCCAGTTACATACTTAATTTATAAGGTGCTTTGAAATGAAAGACGCTGGATGAAAGATACTGTGGGCCTGATTCAGAACCCATTTAAGTCAATGAGAGCTTTTCCCGTGTATAAACGGTAGGTAGTTTAGTCCACTCCTGAAGTCATTACTCTGACATGCCTACCATTGACTTTAGTGGTACTTTCATTTGAATGAAAGACTGTGTTTGTCCCATTATAATGTAACATAAATAATATAATAAAATCTTTTTCTTTGAATATCAGTTACTCTGCATGCTTAGTACCTGCTTTTCATAGTTATACCTTGAAACAAAACTGAAAACATGTCATGATAAACTTGAGACTGTTCCATTGGCAATTTGTCCTGGAGTCAAACCTTTGATAGATTGCTAGTCAAAGTTACTATACAGATTCCAGTGATTTCAGATTGGGTCTGAAGAGCCTATGGACCCAAAATCGTACTTCCTTTATATTTTAATATTCTGTGCACTTGCATGTTGGGTGCCATTACAATGCAAATAGGGGTTTCTTTAAAACTGCTTTTAAACTAACATTAAGGGGTACACTTTCAAAACAGTGTGGCATTTTTAGCACTACTTCCCCCACCAGTGTCACTAAGGAGAGTTGCGCAGCTCATATCGTACACAATCCTGGCAATATAATTTGTATACGTAGGAATTACTTGACTTACCATGGAAATGCAGACACATCTTGCACAAAATGCAGCAGTTGTTTATTACACTAAGTTGTAAGTGGCTGTGAATTTTCCTGTGAAACTCTTTTAGTTAGGGTGGATCAAAAGAAACGTCTCAAGTTATCAGTACATTTTTTAGACCGCTTTTATCCCCAGCTTAAGAGAGATGAAAATTAAAATATCCAAGTTCAATAACTTAACCTCTGAGATACATACTTGTGTGATGGAAATGGTAAAATGACCCACAACTACAGGTATATCAAAGATAGTTTAATGTGATCTGTGTACAGTTTCTTTAAAATGTCTTATTGTGTTAATAAGAATTTTTGTCAGAAATTTAAAAGCTTATAAACAGAGAAAATATGTTCTGCCCATTATGTTCTCCTACTAACATACATGCACTTTGCAATATTTTTTTCCAGTGATGCTGGCTGATTTACATTAGTTTTAGATTTAGCAGAGGATATGAGTAATCTGTTATACACAATAGATAGTAAATAACTATTTATGAAGACTTATCAAGTTTTGCATGTTTTCTCTTTCAGATCAGTGATTGTAACCTGTTAGCATTTTTTCTTGTATTCATACTTCTGGGGGGGGGGGGGAATTACAGAGCCTCTTGCCACATTCCTTGCGCACCCCAAATTCCAGTTGACTGTACTGGAAGTTTTGCACATGGAGTGGACTCATAGGCCAACATTCCAAACTTAGAAGTCTAAAGGTAGACTCCTAAATCTATACTTAGGTAGCTAAGTAAGGGATCTGATCTTCAAATGGCTAAGCACCTGCAACTCCCACTGAAGAATCTTTGAAAATCAGGCACTCTTATTTAGCTGTGTAAATATGGATTTAGGTGACTAACATTAGATACCCAAGTTTTCACAGATTCTAAGACCAGGAGGAACCATTGTGATCATCTAGTCCAGGGGTGGGCAAACTTTTTGGCTTGAGGGCTACATCTGGGAATAGAAATTGTATGGCAGGCCATGAAGGCTCACAAAATTGGGGTTGGGGTGTGGAAGAGGGTGGAGGCTCTGGTTGGGGGTGCGGGCTCTGGGGTGGGGCCAGAAATGAGGAGTTCAGGGTGCGGGAGAGGACTCCAGGCTGGGGCGGGGGAGTGAGGTGCAGGGGAGTGAGGACTCCAGCTAGGGGTGCAGGCTCTGGGGTGGGGCTGGAGATGAGGGGTTTGGGGTGCAGGAGGGTGCTCCAGGCTGGGATCGAGGGGTTCGGAGGGCAGGAGGGGGATCAGGGCAGGGCAGGGGGTTGGGGCGTGGGGAGAGGTTCAGGGGTGCATGCTCCAGGCAGCGCTTACCTCAAGCAGCTCCTGGAAGCAGCGGCATGTCTCTTCTCCAGCTCCTACATGGAGCCACGGCTAGGCGGCTCTGCATGCTGCCCCGTCCGTGGACACTGCCCCTACATCTCCCATTGGCTGCAGTTCCTAGCCAATGGGACCTGCAGGGGCAGTGCTTGGGGCAGGGGAAGCGTGCAGAGCGGAGCTCCCTGGCTTCCCCTACACATAGGAGCCAGAGGGGGGCCATGCCACTGCTTCCAGGAGCTGCGTGGAGCAGCCCCCGACCCTGTGCCCCGGTTGGAGCGCCAGAGCACCGGAGTGGGGTAAGCTCCAGACCCTGCTCCCCAGCGGGAGCTTGAGGGCCAGCTTAAAACGGGCTGGTGGGTCGGATCCGGCCTGTGGGCCGTACTTTGCCCACCCCTGATCTAGTCAGACCTAGATGTGAACCATACAGTTTTATTTTAGGGGCAACACAGCATTCCTTACCCTGGCAAAACCACCAAGGCCCTCATTTTTGCTCCCATTGGCTTGAGTGGGAGTCTTGCCAGAAAAAGGAATAAGCAAGGAATGCAGGATTTGGTCCCAAGTTTGTTACATAATGAGTTATTACACGCTCATGGAAGTCAATGCTAGTACAAGGTTCACTGCCCTACTTCACAGAGGGTACTGAAATCTACTTGCGGCAGACTGCTGAAAGAGAGCTTATTAAGGATGCAAAACCTCATCGGAATGTATGCTTTCTGTTTGAACAGATGATACCGTACATGAGTCAGCCGAGCCATCCCGCGGTGAGAATGCAGCACAGACACCGAGGATATCCAGCCGGCTTTTGGCAACCCTACTGTTCCTCCTGGCGATGCTTTTGACATTATAGCACAGTATATTCCAGTAACCTGTCACAGAAAACATCAGGATCTTGGAACATCAAAGATCCACCTAACTGCTCCTCCCAAAAAGGGACTTTATATTGGTTTTGCAGATGTCAATTTTTTGGGGGGGGGGGGTGTTTGTTTGTTGGTTTGTTTTTCTTTCAGCCTGAACTATGAGCAAGAATTTGAGGGGAATAACTAGTTTCAGTTCCCAACCTTCCCCATGACTTTCCTTGACCCCTCCAAAAATCAAAGGACTCAAAGTGAAAATGCCAAATTATAACAGTGATACTAGTGATTCTTATTTTCCTCTTCATTCTCCTTTAAGAAGTCACCTCCACTAGCTCTCTGTGTCATCTGTATATGAATACAGAAGAATAGTGGCAGATGCAGTCAGTGAAGGATAAGGAACCTGAGTGGAAGCCCAGGAGGGTTTTACTCTCCAATACAATATTTATGCCTTCTCGTTCAGTACTGTAAGATGATCATGCAAGGCATCATGTCACCATGTCAGGACTGGAGGGGAAATATTAAGAACAGATATAACACTATTTTCTCTAGGAGTTTCTAAATGAACAGGCTTCTAAAAGGAAGAGACACTGTTTCTTATAAGACTGTCTTGAAACATCATTGACAGTAAAAACCTGTGCTCCATAATAGAAGCTCTGTCTTTAGAAAAAAAATATTAATATTTAGGAATTTAGCACACAGCAAGCAAGGTCAGATTTAGGAAACTTAGCTGGGGGTGCGAGTGCCTCTGTTATTTCCATTTAAGTGGGTAGTGCACACCAGATTATTTTCTTTCAAAACAGATCACCATGGTGCTACAATTTTTTTTTTCTTGAAATGCAAAGAGGCATTTTTTTGTGACTAAAGTGACCTTCCCCAGGGCTGACTTAGTAGCTGGTAGCCTTGTATGCAGCTCTGGGTGACAATATGCTCTAAGGAGAGGACTTCAGTGGCCAGAGGAAACATGTTTTGGACACAGGATATCCAGTGTGTTTTTGATTTGTCTCCCCTGCAAGTTCCACCATCATGGGAATAAAAAAAGCCAGAAGAAGCCAGGACAGCCAATCGGCATTGTTTGGTGGGGGTAAGGGGGGGATAAGAAAAGTGTTTGAAAGTAAGGAATACAAATTGAAGTGTTGACTTTATATCTTTTCCCGTTCCAACACAGTTTGAACAGTAGAGGAAATATGTTTATCAGCAGGAGATAAACCAGATGGGCTCCCAAAGACTTAAACAAAATATTTTTTTAAAAATCCACTAGAATAGAAAATACATTATTTAGATATACTTTATGCTGAGAGTGAGTATATATGCTTGTCCTATTTAAACGTGAGAAAAGTGGTAACCCTTGATGCAATTAGGAATATGGGAACTGTTTTGTTTGATGGAATTGGGGGGGTGACCCTGTTTAAGGAATCTGAGCATGGCCAAGAAAGGACTTGAGAAGTCATTCACCAGGAAATGCAAGCCTTGGGGTTTCTATTGGCAAGGCTGCCATGATCTTTGAAATCTGAAATATAGTCAGGGAAATGTGTCAAGCCAATATCAAAACAAAGCCTTTCAAACAAAAACTGATGATTATGATTATGTTGAATGTGAAAAAAAATGGAACCCATTCCAACAAAAAAAGGAATTTTATGTATTAGTTTTACAGAAAAAAGATAGTTAAAAATGAATAGGGGTAGGTAATGGGCTGCATTTTGTGAATATGATAATAAATTAAATTAAATTAAAAAGAGCTGCTTCCTAGAATTTTGAACAGTCCATGATCCAAAAAAGCGAAAAGGAAGTTGTACACATGTTAAACTAAAATCTGGGGTTGCCTGATACTATACAGTATGGATATTGATGCAGAAGCTGCCCTTGAGATAGAATCAAGGAAATTTCTACTAATATCGAACACACACACAATGAAAAACCACAGTCTAGACACTGAAAAAAAAATCACCATTTCATTACGATATAGTCAGTAAATTTCTCTTTCTCCAGTATGGATAGTTGGTGCACATGCTAACGTTTCCTTCAGCTAAGAATTACAGAACTTTGGGGGAGGTGGGCTTAAGGATAAAAAACACCTTATAATAGACAGAGAAAAGATAATATTGCTAGGTAAGCATATTTAAAAGGATTCAAATTGGTTGCACTTAGTCAAACTTATATTGATAGTGCTGATTTTATTTTAGAAGTGGTGAATTTCATTGTGTTCTATCATTTGTCTATCAATGACAATGGACTTTCACAACCATAGGTTAGTTTGACTTCTATATTGGGAAGGGGCAGCTCCAGTAAGGACAATGGGGGGAGGAGGGGGGCAAATTCCATGCCTGCCCAAGGCTTGCAGTTTGGGGGGGGGGCAATGCCCCCCATCTCCTCCAAATTATGCCCATGCTTAAAAACCCACACTTATCAACAGCAAACTTTTTTTCACTAGTGTTTTCCACAGTGAAATTCAATCCTTTATTTTACCACTTTGCCAGCGCTAACTAAATTAATAATAGCAAGACTATCACCGCTAATCGACAGATTACTACACTACATAGAATAATATAACTGTGAATTGCAAGCTTACCGGACATCAGCTTGGATACTTGATGGCATCAGGCAATCCCAGTCATATCAAGTAAGCAAGAGCTGCAAACCATTGAATCTTTGGTGTTTGTTGTGCTGAGTTACAAAACTCTGGAAGCTTTGAAGGATGTTGGTGCAAGTTTAAGCAGCTCCCCCACACACACATACACACAAACACCCTGTGAAGTCTGAGGGACTAACTAATTCTGCAACAGACATCTCTCAGCCCAGATAGTTCACCCCCGTGACCTGCACTCCTGGTTGCCAAGGGCTTCGCAACGTGAAGCAGGGAAATAAGGATCAGTCTGTTTAGTGGATACTATGTATCCTTTAATAGACAAGGTAACATTTCGTGTTAGTTTAGAATATTGTTTTGTACTGTACTTTCTTGGATGGCAAAGGAAAGACAAGTAAAACTTTAAAAAATGCTATGTTCTTTAAATTCTGTATTTAGCAACCTCTGTTGTATATAGTGTTTGATAATAAAGTATTAATTTGATTCTTATGTCTTTTGTAAGTGAGAACAATAGACTTTCAGAATATTAAAAACATGCATTGATTATAAGACAGAGCTTTGAAGCATCAAGTGTAATCATGGCTGAGAACTGAGTTATAAGGGGCCATGACACTGCATCATACAGGACTCATCTGTGAAAACTGTTCACCTGATCTCAAGACTTCACAATGTCAAGACCTGGAACAACATGACTTTTGATGATCAATGTTTTGTCCTCAGTGTTTAAAGGTCTGATGTTACAGCGTGTGGTTTTTTGTGTTCGTTTTTTGTTTTGTTTTGGGTTTTTTAACATGTTGGTTTCTAAAAGGCTTTGGGGATTGAACAACTCTTCTATTCCTTTGTTTTCTTTATCCTTTGTTGTTTTCTGTTTTCCTTCCTCTCCCTTCATGGATAGTTTTTTTCCCCCCAGAGGGATCTTGCCAGTATCATGTGTGACATGTGCATGGACTTGATTCCAAAACAACAAGCAACAGACTTGGGAGGGTCAAACGTGGATTATTTCCTTTCCTGTATATTTGTGGAAGGAAAGGGATTGTATTTATACCTGTTGATTTTTCCTAGAAACTGAACTTTATCTATTGCCTCAAGAGAGCAAGTGTTCTTTCAGTTTCAGAAAATCAGAAAATAATTTAACTTTTCCCCTCCATTCATCCATCCACTCAGATTTGTGCTCACCAGTTTTACTTTACAACTCCCCACTTTACTCCCCTCCCCCTCCTTTTAATTTGGAGCAGTGAATGGGCAGATCTGTTTCTGGTTTGGCATCACTGAGTTTTTCCCATGCATTCGCCCCTGAGCTTCTCGGATGTGAGACAAATCTCCCTACAATAGGCTTGCTGCCATTGTCTGTACAGTTTAATAGATGCTGGCATGTTGGAGGTTACCCATGAGTCTGCAAAATCCGCTTTCCATGCTTACTCTTGACACCCCATTGAAGCCACTCATTGTGTGTGCATCTGGGTATGAAAGTCCAGCTCAGTGTGGTCCTGTGCTTGTACTGCCCTGCTTTGCAGTTTCTTTGCACTTATTCATTGAGTGCTGTTTTTGAAATGCTTACATTATATGAACTTAAAAGAAAATGTTAAAAAAAAAAACAACCCATAAGATCTGTATTTGTATATACACGTGTCCGTACAATTATACCTAAATAAAAATTAAAGATTTTCATCATTTTAATTGGTTGTCTTAGGCTACATTTTTGTTCACTGAATGATGCCTTTATTTCAGGGGCTTTCGTCTTACATATTTGTGGGCAAAGGAAGGCAGTAAGGAGTATAATAGGGAAAGGCTATGGAATGTGAGGAAAGCCATGTGTGCAATGACAAACTGCCTGGAACTGTACCCCCCAACATCCTGGCTGGTGTACTAAACTCTGGCAGCCATGAGGTTTTTCACCCCAATGTATGTGTTTATAGCCTTTCAGAGTACTTGGGAGAGTAAGGAATTGTGTCCTCCAAGTGCTGGAATATTCTTACCTGCTTTATATTTAGGGCCCTACCAAATTCATGGTCCATTTTGGTCAATTTCACAGTCAAAGGATTTAAAAAATCGTAAAGTTCATGATTTCAGCTATTTAAATCTGAAATTTCACAGTGTTGTATCTGTAGGGATCCTGACCCACCTCTGAAGGCAGCAGTGCAGAAATAAGGGTGGCATGGTATGGTATTGCCACCCTTACTTCTGCGCTGCTGCCGGTGGGACGCTGCCTTCAGAGCTGGGTGCCTGGCCAGCAGCTGCTGCTTTCTGGCCACCCAGCTCTGAAAACAGCACAGATGTAAAGGTGGCAATACCATGACCTCCATACAATAACCTTGCAACCCCCCACAACTCTTTTTTGAGTCAGGACCCGCATTTTGAGAAGCGCTGGTCTTCCCCGTAAAATCTGTATAGTATACAAAAGACCAGATTTCACAATCTGTGAGGTGTTTTTCACGGCCATGAATTTGGTAGGCCCCTATTTATATTGTTGCTTTTGCCCCATGCTGGACCTTTTTAATAGCCTTCTTTATGGCCCTTGCTAAGATGGTCACAAGTTCTGAGCCAAGTATTCTGCTTACAGAGGATCAGAGCAGGTGCAAGGGACGTACAAACGGCAGTTGCACATGGCGCCCCTTTACCCATGATGCCCCTCTGACTTACAAAGAGATGGTGGGGGGATTATTGACGACTTTAAAATAAATGTTATTTTTTAAAAAAAGGAGTCAGAGCTGTGGGAGCCTCCTGGGAGGTGGGGAGAGTTTGAGCAGTGGTGCCTCCTCATGGGATGCAGGGGAAGTGAAATGACGAGTTGCTTCTTTCCCCCAGCCATTCTTGCAGTGCCTCTAAAAATATGTAAGACTGGATTGGCTAATAATATTCTGACACTCCTCACATCACTCTGATACAGCAAACTGGTGGTGCAGTTTGCTGTACATTACACTAAACATGGGTTATTTTGTTTCATTTAGATACAGGGCAACCAAATAGGGTGGTAGGTTTTTTGTGTGCAGATTTTGTGTAATGTAAATTGCCCTGGCTAAGATTTGTACTTAGCTCTGAAACTGATTGCATGGTACCTATTCTGGGACCACATGATAGGTACAGCAGCTTAACCTGAGAAATTAGGTCATGTGGGAGGTGGGGGATACATACTGAAACCTCTAATATACACACTATGCATTTCAAAACTCAGCTTTAATTACACCATGTTAGCATGAAACTCATTGAAAGCTTTTTATTACATGCAATTAGTTGACAGGGCAGCAAGTACTAATTTGTAACGTACTGTAACCTCTTTTACAAATGAGGAATGACAGCTTCGTGGGAAGAGGAGCGGTGTATGCGAGTGCTTAGTCCAAAGAACTGGTGCACTGGATGTTTGCCCGTGGAAGTGTGATCTTACAACCAGGGCAGGATTATAAGTGACACATGTTCAGTATGTCTTAACATAATAGCCATGTCTGACACAGCTAATAGTCTTGGCTCAGAAGTCACTCTGCATTTGCTGAGAATGGCCTTTGATTTCATTTCTAGGCCCTGCTTTACAAGGGATGTCTCTGCATTATTTTCCCCAGGAATAATTTTATTCCCAGAATACCAGTGTGGGCATTACTAATAATATTCTGACACTCCTCACATCACTCTGATACAGCAAACTGGTGGTGCAGTTTGCTGTACATTACACTAAACATGGGTTATTTTGTTTCATTTAGATACAGGGCAACCAAATAGGGTGGTAGGTTTTTTTTGTGCAGATTTTGTGTAATGTAAATTGCCCTGGTTTTTTTAGTCCCATTTTCATTGTTTTGCTTTTGTTAGGAAACTTGGTTTAAACATAGTTCCTAATAAACATTATATTACAGTGGCACTTAGCAGCCACAATCTGGAATAAGGCTCCTGTTACACTAGGTGTTTACAACCATGTAAAAAGAACACTGTTCCTGTTCTAGAGAGCTCATCATGTCGGTTTGTTTTTGAAATGATTTTGGCATTCCAGAGTGAATAAGGCCACACTATAGTAATACTATGATTAAAATACTATTCTAGACTAGCTGGGGGACCTACAAAAACCATACAAAGTGTCTCCTAGATGAAAGAATGCCAGTATGGTACTTAAAATCCAATTCAAATGGTTTAATATAGCCCTGTTAAGTGAGCCAAAGCACAGCAGTATTGCAGAAATATAAAAGGCAGAGACGGATTTTTTTCAGGTAAAACACTAGTCTCACTGACACTGTCAGTCCTGGTTAATTGAGAAGAATTCAGACTAGGGGGTGATTTGTACAGTCAATAACGGACTTTGAAATATCTGGATTTTCCTGTGATGATTACTCCAGGAAATGCTGGTGTCACTTGGTTACACAAGGATGCTTGTCAATCCTGACAAGAAAACTAAAGAAGAACAAGAAACAAACTAGATAGATACACTGGGGGAAAGAAATGGAATGCTTCCATGTTTTGCTAGGATTGGCTAGACTGTACATAGTATTTAAGATAAGGTAGCCAGAGTAGTTCCTACAAACTCATACATTTTATAATTTACTAAAGGAATCTAATCTTAAGAGCATTCTTTCTGCCTTTCAATTCTCATGTTCAAAGTTTACTCTATCTGCTCTAAGTTCTGTCTTGTGGAGCGCACATGCCCCCTCAGTGACTTGTATTTGTCTTTACTTGTTCTGATTTTAACATTGAAACACGTTTCTCCCCCCAGAGATAAAAGTACTGTGGGCAAAACTTCAGTTTTTGTCTGTACAGTATCTGTAAAAGGAAAGGTCAAAGAAATCAATAGCATACTGTAGATATAAGCATCCCTCTGTTACTCCTACTGCTGAGAACCAGTAGTGTCTTTGTTCTTATGTACTGAAACTTGCAGTACCTTAACTAAAGGTTCCACAGAAGGATCAGCTAATAACCCGCCTCCTAGTCCAAACAGTTAAAGAAGAGCTTCTTTATCTCTGCTCTTTCACGTCACCCATGGCAAAGAAAAGGCTCAGTAGAAAAATGACCAAAAATCAAATACAAGAAGAATATGTGATTAAAATATATTTTACCCTGATTAGCAAGCCAGAAGTGAAATTGTCGAGCTGTTCCCGTTCATGTTAATAGTGACTGGAAATAAAAGTAGTGGTAACTGTTGGCTGCTATCCTTTGTCTGAGAACGGTCAGCAGGATCAGGCCCTGGGCCTGGTGTGAAAGCCTAAGGGAAATTTGGATTGATGTGCATCATGGACCATTACGTGTATCCTAATCCTTCCACTTTTCCACTATTATGAGGGGCTATTATGAGCCAGATTTCATTCAATCAGGAATGTCTTCAGTAAGAGCAAGGTGGGATAGACTCCAAACAAAGGAAATTACTGTTGGTAAAAACATTCTCTTTCAAGTTTATCCCTGCAAAAAAGTCCTACTCTAATTGCGAGGATGCATAACAATCTAAGTAGTAAGCCAGAAAGACATGAGGCAGGGATTTCTGAAATTGCTCATCATTGGCCTAACTCTATTCCTATGAAGTCAAAAGATGTTTTCTCATTTGTGTCACTGAGAGCAGACTTAGGCCAACCCTGAGCAATTTTGAAAAATCCCACTCAATGCATTTAGAAATGTGAGTTATTAATTAGTCATACAAGAGCCCAAAATATGCCAGGTGAAGAGTCATGACTTACCACCGGAGCTAACAGCCTAGTGTGAAACAATGCACAGGGAGCAAGTTGCAAACAATAAGCCATGGGGTAAAGAGAGGCCAGGAATACCATAAGCACTGGTTACTCAAAGATATGCTATTTCATTCACTCCACCCCTTTTTAAAAAAGGACAATTCATTTCTTGTGAATTATATTGGTGCACTAGGTTTTATCAGGGATTTGTGTGGGGGAAGGTACAGTATAGAATGATATATTCTAGCTATGCATCATGCTTAAAAGATCACCTTCTGCAAAATCTGAACCACTCAGCTGTTAACTCTCAATAGCTGCAAGGAGCTGAGCACCTCTTTTGGGCTGCACCTGGAGCTGAGGGCATTGGGTGTGTACTCAGTATCTTTGCAGGATCAGAGCCTTATGAGGGGCGAGGGAATGCAAACTGTGACGGGTTGGATCACAGAAACCCCCTTGGGAGCTGCCACCCAATGTGCAAAGACTACCCCTGCTTCTGTTTTCCCTGCCAGCTCAGGATTCCAGCACCCTGTCTTGCTGAGCCAGACACTCCAGTCTGCTCTAACAAAGACTCAGGGTCTGAATCACTTGTCCCAAAGCTGCAAGTTTACCTGAAAACAGCTCTCAGTAGTGTGCTTGTCTTTAGCACTCAGATGCCCAACTCCCAATGGGGTCTAAACCCAGATAAATCCGTTTTACCCTGCATAAAGCTTATGCAGAGTAAACTCATAAATTGTTCGCCCTCTATAACACTGATAGAGAGATATGCACAGTTGTTTGCTCCCCCAGGTATTAATACATACTCTGAGTAAATTACTAAATAAAAAGTGATTTTATTAAATACAGACAGTAGGATTTAAGTGGTTCAAAGTAGTAACAGACAGAACAAAGTAAGTCACAAGCAAAATAAAATAAAATGCGCAAATCTATGTCTAATCAAACTAAATACAGATAATCTCACCCTCAGAGATGCTTCAGTAAGTTTTTCTCAGACTGGACACCTTCCAGGCCTGGGCACAATTCTTTCCCCTGGTACAGCTCTTGTTCCAGCTCAGGTGGTAGCTAGGGGATTCTTCATGATGGCTCCTCTCTCTCTCTCTTCTCTTCCACCCCTTTATATATCTTTTGCATAAGGCGGGAACCCTTTGTCCCTCTGGGTTTCCACCCCCCCTCACTGGAAAAGCACCAGGTTAAAGATGGATTCCAGTTCAGGTGACATGATCACATGTCACTGCAAGACTTCATTACTCACTTGCCAGCACACACATATACAGGGAGACTCAGAGGTAAACAGCCATCTGCAGACAATGGGAGTCATCAAGATTCCAAACCATCATTAATGGCCCACACTTTACATAATTACAATAGGCCCTCAGAGTTACATTTTATATTTCTAGTTTTAGCTACAAGAGTGGTACATGTCTACAAATAGGATGATCACACTCAGTAGATTATGAGCTTTGTAATGATACCTTACAAGAGACCTTTTGCACAAAGCATATCCCATTTGCATTATAGTCACTTATTATCAATTTTTTTATAAAACTATCCCAGTTACATTATATTCACTTATTATCATGTTTTTATAAAACCATGTAGACTGCACAACGTCACACAAACATTGTAGTAGATTTAATAAACGACCCTAGTGCTGAGGCAGGAATGCAGAGCATAGATAAACTGGCTTAAAGGAGTCAGGCAACTGCTAAAGTTCCATCCAAGAACACTACAAAGAACAGGATGGCTGCTCTACTTTAAAATGGGGTTTTCTGATCTTGAATCATGTCAATAATTATACATCAAATGAGAAGCAGTCCCCTGTAAACCGATGCAGTGATGTTGAGCTGACTTTGTAGCACTGGAGTTAAGTCCCTTAGTCTTGTAGCTTCCTTGTCCCCGTAATACCCTTGTAGTGCAAAGTGTTTTGTGTTATCGCTTCTCTATAACACGCAGAAAAAAGTAAGCGAGCGATGGCATGAATCTTCATCACCAGTGAATGTGGTCTCTGGTGGGTTTTTTTTGGTTAATTATGTAAAAAAACAAAACATATTTGTTTTCAGGTAAAAAGGAAAACCTGAACCCATTTCCTGTGCTCTGATCTCATTAGCCAGCTTTCCGCCAAACTCTTGTGCTCTAGAGAAGTTTTGCCAAGTGGCTAAATGAAATGCACACAGTGGCAAAGTGTTATGAATATTTATGATGGTTTAATGATGTGATTTTTGCATCCATGAATAATAAAGATTTTTAACAAGAACAGATAAGATCAGTACAAAACAGTGAAGTGGTTAACACAAGAACCTCTTCGTGTGGAGACCCCACTGAGAGCAGCAGGGGCTATTCAGCTTCTCGGCCCTCCCCCTTCCTCTCCAACCCAAACCAAAAAATACTAAGAAGGGGGACACAGATTTTTAAATAGCTTCATAGAAAGCAGGCGCTTTATCTGTTCTTTATGCCATAGTCATCAGCTCCTGCATGCTTCATTTGAGGAAGTTCAAGGTTTTCAACAATAAAGTAACCTTCAACTTTTGAACACATTTATCCTAGATATTCTCAGGGTGACATTTACATCTTGAGTACAGGCTGAGGCTGCTGCTTTTGCAGTCTTTGTAGGAGCAACTAACTGAAAAGTGTTTACTGAAAAGAGGCTGAGGGTGAAGGGTACTGGAGTACATAACTAAAGTCACGGCAGAACAATTGTCATATGGTGACAGAGGGGAAGGCTGCTCTCAAACAAATCATGTTAAAGGAGGAGCACATAGGTAGAGGATTGTTAGACTTTTTCTCTGGGGGTGGGGTCGTGTTCCCCTTCTTAGTTCAACAACTCGTAAAAAAGCAATCTTGTGTAAAATCGCCTTGTAGTTTATTATGAGGAAAACGGTAGGGTATGTCTACGCTGCAGCTGGGAATGAGCCTGGGTCGACAGACTTGTACTAGTGGGGCTCAAACTAGTACACAAAAATAACTGTATAGACATTGCAGCTTGGACTGGAGCCTGGGCTCTCAAGCCCTCCCAGCATCAGAGCCTGAGAGCCAGTCCGAGCCACAATGTCAAAAGCAATGTCTACACTGCTATTTTTAATGCACTAGCTCAAGTTTCGCTAGTACAAGTCAGCCAACCCAGGCTGTGAGGCTCGCTTCCGGATGCAGTGTAGACATACTCCTGAAGACTTCAACACTCACTGTAACTATCTGTAGCCTCAGCTGCCAAAGGACTGAGTTCTCTAGAATCACAGGGAGCTGCTACAAGGACACATTAATGATATGCTGTGGGGAAAAACGGAACATTTTATTTTCAGGACACATTTTAGAATCAGGATTGTGTATCGATCCTGCCTGTCATGCTGACCTGATTATGTGGAAGCAGGTAGGCAACATGGATTTTACATTAAGGAACCTAAAGTAAAACACCAAAAATACTCACTTTTTAAAGTGTATTTAAACGATTCATAAGCTTACTGAGCTATGGTAGGCCAAATTCATCCCTGGTTAATTCTCTTGTAGACAGTGGAGGTACACCAGGGATGACCTGGGACCATTATTTCTCAATTTATTAGTCGTTGACAATCCAGTTCACAAATCTTCTACTTGGAAATATGACAAACTGTTTGCCTGAATTTTCACCTTTGGTCAAATCTCCCTCAAAGCTGACATTCAGTTCTGCTCTTCATTATGAGTCTGCCTGACATAGCTCATTAGAGGTGTGATGAAGAGTGGGCCTGAAATTGTGCCCCTGACGCTGAGAGCAGCCTCTCTACCAAAGCAAGTGCTAGAAGAGCTGTAGGTAGTGTTAGAATGAGATTACTGGGGTTAAGAACTTTTTATAACAGAGCAGAGGGGCATGCGGACACAATGCAGGCAAGGCAAAAAGATTGAGGGAGAGGTTGTTATACTGTGAGACCATTTCCCGCCTCCTCCCCAAAAAACAGGGAAGAAAATGTAAAACAAAAGGGTGAACGTGAAGTGAATTGAAAAAGGACACAGCAGGGTGCATTCTTAAAAAAGAGATTTTTAATTTTTACAGGTGGCCAATCAGGGCAATCAAAAAAGAGAGACTTTTGATTTGGAGCCCAGGACTAAAATAAAGAAACACAGAGCTTAAGTCACTGCTTTCCCCATCCTCCACATGGAAGTTTATTTTGTATTATACCTGACACCACTTAAGGGGGAGCAAAAAATCTTGGAGTGCTTAAATGCCAATGATTTAACATGTAGCAAATTGGGTGCATAAAACAAATGTGGCTGGTAATGAGCTGCTGCAGCTCTGTTTTCTCACAAAGCATACGCTACCCATACAATATAGCAAGCTCTGTCTCTGTTATATATGTGCCTTATGCAGGGATGCCCTTTAACTCCATCACAAATGCCCAAGACAACCTTGTCGCTGTCATTTTGCACACATTTTCTTTTTCTGTCTTTTGGTGCAAAGTTGACTCCTCAACCCACTGTTAAAGGGTGCATGGTCTCAAGCTCAGACATAATGAGTTAATTAATAGACATACCACTGGCCTAGGTCCTGCTCTCCCAGACTGTACAGCCACCAGGAGAGCTAAGTTAGCAAGGCATGGAAATGTCTAAGTGTTATATTGGGAAAGCTGACTAGTTTAAGAACACTGAAGAATAGCAAAGCATTTTTGTGAAGGGTAATACTTACAGCCAACTGTCTTTGCTATAGAAAACTAGTCATAGTATGAAACGCTACTACCCTTTCCTCTTTCTCTACTGAATAAAATGTGAAGGCCTAAGAGTTGCTGCTGAGGAGATAAGAACTAAAGCATATACGACAGCCATGTGAAACACACTGCAACAACAGAGACAGATGCGGCTCAGATTTTGGCCACAGAATTTATACCCCAAATGCTAAATCTGAGATTAAGGCAAAACTGATGCTAGCAGCAGAGGAGAAGAAATGATATATACTTGATCTTGCAAAGAAGTAAAAACAAACAAAAGGGAAAAGAAGAGAAAAGTGCTCCTGATGAAAACAAAGCCATGCACATTTAAGACCAGAAGGGAGTGATAGCAATTAAAAGAAATCATGTGAAGGAGTGAGCGAAAACAGGTTAATGATGTTGTCACCCCATTGGATGGGCAGCTTCCACCTGATGGAAAAAATAACCAGAAAGCCATTAACATGCAACACTTGGGCGTTGTGCATATCAACACAATAGCTCTAGCCAAGGCTATTTGTGGCATGTAACTAGTGAGCTATGGGAAGCCTGGAAACCATGGTGGCGCATCTACAGTCAGGGTGACCAATAATACATGCAAAGTATATCCCCACCTCCCAGTCAATCTGAAAAGACAAGTGATAAATCAGTGGTTCTCAAACTTTTGTATTGTGACCCCTTTTAGACATCAAGTCTTTGAGTGCAATCCCCCCCCTTATAAATTAAAAACACCTTTTTTATATTTAACACTAGTATAAATGATAGAGGTGAAGCTGGGTTTGGAGGTGGAGGCTGACAGCTCATGACCCTCCTGTGTCATAGGTGCTGCCTCGTGGGTGCTCTGGGGCTGGAGCACCCATGGAAAAAAAATAGTGGATGCTCAGCACCCACTGGCAGCCCTGCCGAACCAGCTCCTTCCCCTCACCTCCCGCCAGCACCTCCTGCCTGCCAGTGATCAGCCCCATGTAATAACCTCATGACTTCCTGAGGGGTCATGACCCCCAGTTTGAGAACTCCTGTGATGATAATAGTAGTGGCCCAGACCTAGAAAGAAACCCTAAAGCGCATTGCAATTCTGTTATGAATTAAACAACATCTTTTTTTATGATATGAGCTATGCTTTTAGTCCAGCTTCAACTGGCTGCATTACTAACAAACATAGTCAAATGCCACTGTGCCATATAGCCAATCTATCTATAAATAGCTGTAAAATTTGTCCACCTCTTGGTTATTTTCAAACAGCTGTTCAAATACTAGCATGATGAGTGTGGCATAAAATCCTAGGCAGATAGATTAGTTATAGGCTGCAGGGCTGTTCGGTGGATTTGAAGTAGAAGCCATGAGCAAATCTATAGTACAATTAAGAAAAATATTTTGGTTCCTCTTACTCCTCTTTTATTGCTACTTCTTGGGTCCTGTTTCCTCACTCCATTCTGCCTCCTGCAGTGGTGTTGAATGTGCTCTGTCTGAGCCCTTAGTTAGTCATTTTCAAAGAATTAGACTTTAAAACATTTCCATTCACCATCACCATCGTTTCTGATCACCTTCCAGTCATGCATTAAGCAATGTGACAAATAACTGTCTGGTGTTGTTTATTCTTTCATCATCTCCCCAGGGTGAGAAGTATGTGCAGTGGAGTGTCTTGTTTGGGGAGGGTTTTTTAATTATTATTTCTCGGGTTTGGGGGGCAGGGGTTGTTTGTTTAATATATGTGTTGCTATGTATTTGTGTAGGCAAGATCAAAGAAACATGCCTTGCACTTGGTGTGGAAAGTTTTGAGGCTTGTGATGGTTCATTCCACTGTCTCAGCCTGCCGCCTGAGAAGGATCTGTCTCTGGCCCAGATGAACTTTATTATAATGAGTTTCATTGTGCCTAAAGAGAAGAGTTGACAACGGTGATTTTCATCCTGGAGTTCTAGATACCCTGGGTCTTTTAGATATCCTGGGCTTAGGTCATGGAGTGCTCTAAAGATGAGGGCTGAAACCTTGAACTGGATATGGGAAGCCTCTGTGGAGATGGATGACCAGTTTGATGTGCTCAAGGCAGCCTGTGTTGCTGAAGAGATACTCGGCAGTGTTCTGAACGAGGTGATGTTTCCTAACTGCTGAAGGCTTAATGCCAAGGCATATCACATTGCTGTAGTCCAGATGACAGGTGATGAAAGTGTGTATAAGTGAGGCCAGGTCACCATCTGCCTGGCTGGGACAGAATCTTCTAGCTAAACACAGATGCTAGAAAGCATTACTCATGGCTGCTGCTATGTGAGTACTTAGCATCAGCGAGGAATGTTCTCCTAGACTATGGACTGAATTGAGCAGTTGTGGATATGTATCTTCACCCAAAAAAGGCTGCAGCATGGCTGTGAACTCTTCAAAAGGCTTTCTTCCACCTACCAGCATCACCTCTGTCTTGAGCGGATTCAACTTGAGCTAGTTCTTCATCCATGAACTGATCTCATCTAAGCACTGGGCCAGCTTGGTGGTAGTGGTGTGGTTGTATGTAGTGAAGGATAGGCAGAACTGTGAATCATCTGCATAAAGCTGAATCCATTTCATCTGACCTGTTCAAATAGTGGTGCATGTAGCTGTTGAAAAGGACGGGAGAGAGAACTGCTCCTTGTGGGACAAGTGAGGGGGTTGGTGGTAGAGTTTCCTATCACTATTTTTTGTGTGCATCTCTCCAGGAAGGACTCAAACCATTTTCGTGCATTACCCTGGATCCCTGCCACTCTTTCAGGTGAGACAACAGTATCTCATGGTCAACTGTGTTGAATGCTGCAGAGAGGTCCAGGAGAATGAGAGTAATGTCTATCCATTGACAGGAGGAGATCCTCCATCAGTGCCACTAGTGTACTTTAAGCCCAGAAGACTACATAGCAGTGAAACAGCCGCACAGCCTGAGCCCGAATCAGCTGGCATGGACCAGCCGTGGGTTTTTCTTTGCTGTGTAGACATACCCTATTAGGCCCCATTTTAGTAGGCCTTAAGTGTTTCTTACGGTTATTTTAAATGAAGGGTGCATTCACACCCAATTTCAAAGGTCATATTGTACTCTCCCGTGAAAATGCTTGTAGGACAGGGTCAGAGGGCCCAGAAAATTCCATTATGTTTATTGAGTTTCTGACTAATCTTCTCCCAAGGGGGAGGAGAGGTCTGCTCAGAAGTGGGAGAGGCAGGGACTGCAGACTTCCAACCCCCCAGACCCTTCATATCCACAGGCAGAAGAAGGTCCAGTCCCACGAAGGCAATGATGCCACTCTGACCCTGCTATCCCTTGGCTGGATGGATCTTGCATTCATCAATCATCCTGAACCAACATAAACCCTCTCTCTCTCTCTGCAGGAGATATAGGTGTGGAGCATAAGTGAATATTACTCTACTACCCTAGGCCATCCCAACCCCAACCCTACCCGTAAATTAAAAAAAAGAGCCCTGACCGCCCAGTTCTAGTGTGTGTGTGTCTGTGTGTTTGGTGGTGAGGACTGCTCAGCTGGCACTTTTTTCTTTCGATGCCCCATCCCTTCCCAGATGCACCTTATCTGAGACCCCACCCCTAAGAGAAACAGAGGGCCAATAAGACCCCCTCTGACTAATGGATACCAGCTTTCAGATCAGAGATTGGAGTAACTTCTAGCTGCTTTTCAAAGGGGTTTTAATATACAATTTCAATGTCCTTGTTCTTCTTCCCCCCCCA
Organism: Emys orbicularis; assembly: GCF_028017835.1. Classification (NCBI taxonomy): domain Eukaryota; kingdom Metazoa; phylum Chordata; order Testudines; family Emydidae; genus Emys; species Emys orbicularis. Next base: position 67,232,599 of record NC_088688.1, on the reverse strand, counting down.
CCCCCTACCCCCATCATCTTCTTCTTTAAAACACACCATTTATTATAATTTAACACTCTCTTGGCTCTCAAACTTGGCTACCTTTTTTTTTTCTAAAGGAGGGAGGAGTTGCGGGGGTAGGAGGAAATGAACCTTTTTTCCTGGCAGATGGATTATTCCCCCAGCTCTGACAACTCTCCTTATAAGAACATGTTGCACAGTGTGGAGGACAGACTCAGCAAGAAAAGGACAGCGGAAAGTAGAATATTCTCTTTAAATGGCTTCCAGGCACTTTCTCTTGCCAGTCCAAATGTTTGGGTTTGGGGTTTTTTGTTTTTTTTTAAGTAGAATTCATTGACCTCTCTCTAAAAATATTTATCCAATGTGATTTCTATCAGATGGATAGTGACCTTATTTTCTTCTTCAAACCTTTTCTTTAAGTGTTGTTTCAAACTTAATTCTGTGCTGTCACATCACATGTAGCCATTGCCAGTTCCATCTACTGTGGAACACAGCTGGGAGGCGAAAACCACTTGTGATGCCTCGCACTCAAGAAACACTCATCTTAAAACAAATCTCTTTAAAATATTCTGCCAAACTGCATCTTTGTAAATTTTTCCTTCTAACATGGTAAACTAACCAGAAACTCTCTGTGTATGAAGAGAGGCATTCGTTACCTAGCCAGCTAGGGCAAATAAGAAATGTTAATTAGATAAATTCTCTAACACACAATGCTTCACAGAGCTGCCCATTTTTTGAATGTGGTAATGTAAATCTTTTTTCAGTGCTTGCTAAACCTAAAAAGTCACAAGAAATGAGACTCATTTGATGGAGGGAAAAATAAGCAGAACATTTGAACGATGCTACTTCCCCTGCACTGCAAGCAGTCAGCTTGGGCTATTTTAAAATTAGCTATAATTTACATAACATATTTTACTGTTATAATTCACTGCCTGGATTTATAGCCATTTCATAACAATTAAGCTTGTTTTTCACTGTGGTATGTGATTTGTATGACAACTGTGGGTAAGTCATATATTTTTTGTTCCAGAAGAGCACGCTAGATGAAGAGACATTGTAATGTCATGTGTTTAAAACACTGTATGATATGATAATTCCAGCCTCCTTGAATTAGAAGTTGCTTCACTTACCAATGCTCTTGTTTTCCCCACTTAACTAAACAAAGCAAAACCTTTTGCAATGATTGATAGGAACAAAGTATGCACACATCACATCTTTGAATTAAGACCATCTACAGATCAGTTAAAACAACACAATACTCTTTGATGTTTCCATGTTCATCAAAACGAACTAGAAACCAAATGCTAATATCCTGCAAAAATAGTCAGTCACCAGGCCTGAAAATCACCGCATTAGGAGACTGCACCAATGGAGCAAACTAGATAAAAGGTCATTTTATTGCACATTGTATTTTTCAGTGCTTTAAGCTCTAATGGCCCAGAAACGTCTTTGCCTTACAGTGGAATTGCTACTTAGCAACAGGTTTGAATCTTACATCAGCTGAGACTGTGCTGGATTGGAGATTGCCTGAACAAAATTCTCAGAGGTTGTGGAGGCTTCATATTGCATAAACAATCCCATGGAGCCGTCTCATCTTATCACTGCATTACACAGAAGCATGCATTCCTACTATCCCTCCTGGTGAGTGAGGTTTAAACAAGTTTTAACTGGATCAGCTGGTGCCAAACATTCACTGATCCTGTGTGCTCATCACTAACATAGATTTTTATATATGTTTCACATCAATGAATTACTACCACGTCAGTGACATGTTGTTCTTCTGCATTGCTGCTCTGGCTATTTGGATGATGTCTTTAAGGAGAGATAGTACTCGCACTTCTAAAAAGTTCATGGTGTCCCATTTATTGTATACATGTACTCTGGAAAAGTGGAGTTTGGAGGAGAATTTTTTAATAATATATCTGTTAAAGTAGCAGATTGATCCAACATGTCACATATAGCATGCACTGGGGTTTCTTCCTACATAGGTAGTAATACTATTTAGTAAAAAGAGAAGTCTTTGGACTATATCTCATAGCAAAGCCTGGTTTTTCTAGTGATCTCTCATTCATCATCACCTTAATTTGTAAATGGATAGAATGGAAACAGGGGGGAAAAAGTTGGTGATAGAAAATTGGAATAGAGAGTTTTTGGCAACTATGAGTTTGCATGGCTTCTGAGCAGAACAGTATTTCAGGATCTATTTGACTTATTAACACTGATAGTTTGTTTTCCTCTTTAGTTGACAGCCTTGATTGTATAACATCTGGAACTGCCCTATTGGTTTTATTGCAGCAGAAAGTCTTTAAGTGACTCTTACCACTAGGAAACCTATTGTATCTCCCCACTTGGGGATCATCATCATCATATGTAGACAGACGGGTATGGTATTGTGTTTTTAATTAAAACATATATGATCAACCAGGGACAGAGATGATGTCCTACATCTGAGGTAGGTGTCTAGGTCCCAATTCTGTGGGGTGTGTGGGGAAAGGTTAGATTAAGTAATAACTAGAATTAGTAATTTACAATAAAAATAGTGGAACAACATCACAATAGAGGCCAAAACTCAGGCAAGTAAAACAACAAAAAGTTATGAGTATCAGTGCACATACTAATCATCAAGGACAGTGAACAGGTCTTATTACTGATCTTCCATTCTAGAAAATGTCTAGCTGAGGATAGTCTAACAAAATATAATAAGACTATAACAAAACAATCTCCAGATCCCCTCTAGAGGCCAGTATCCACGTGACATCACCATCCCCTGCAAAACCTGCTCAGAAGATTTTAATCTTAGCATGTAGGATGACATGGGGAAAGTATGACCATCTTAGGGTCTGTTACTGCAAGATGTTGAACACCCCATGAAAGCTGCTGAGCACCCTGAGATTTCAGGCCAAAGTGCTCAAGAAACTCACCATGTCAATCCATATGGCTATAGTAATCATATGAAGAAATGAAAACATAAATTTAAACATAAAGAATTAAAATCCAAGAAACCTTTTCATCCAAGTTAATAAAAACAACCCTAATCCCCTTTAATTGTCTGTGGCACACCATGCAGAGATCTGTAATTTCTTCACAAGTCCATGCCAAGTACTGACCATTTCTTATTTCTTTAATAACTGTCTCATATATGCAGAAGCATTTACAAGATCCATGGCACCAATCACTGCATCTTTCATCTGGATTGAAGTTGCTTCAAATCTCTTGTCAAGAATGGATCCAAGTAGCAGCATTTTGGATGTTATATCCTTTAGGAACTTCTACATTTAGTAGCTACCCAAAGAATTTAAGGTAAGACCTGGTCAGAACAGGTTTCAGAGTAGCAGCAATGTTAGTCTGTATCAGCAAAAAGAACCTGTGGCATCTTAGAGACTAACAAATTTATTTGAGCATAAGCTTTCATGGGGTACAGCCCACTTCATCGGATGCACTAAAGCTTATGCTCAAATAAATTTGTTAGTCTCTAAGGTGCCACAAGTACTCCTGTTCTTTTTGCTGGTCAGAACAGATTCACATATTAGCATACAAACTAAAAGACATTTGCTGGTGTAAATCTCTGTACCTCAGCTGAAGCCACTGGAGCTACACTGATTTACACCAGTGGAGGAGACTATAAATGACTCAGCTCACATATATGGTGTACTTCCTGCCTAGCATTTTAATTTCTCTGAGCAACTTTGATGACCTCTTGTAAAATGTGATTCACAATCGGGATGCAGTGATCTAGTGCTTAGAGTCAAAATTCCTCAAAGATACCAAGATGACATGAGGATTTACGTCTCCTAGCTGAGAGACCAGCTACAGTGACTCCTAGCCATTAGTGCAACTGAAATAATTCTGAATGAAAATCCTCCCACTGACACTCTGTTCAAGAGCTTGTAAAACTAACTCAATTCAGTTTTTGGAGGTGGCTTTCTATCAGTGAAATATTGCCTAAAGTTTAAAAATGTTAACACTGATCTTATAGATAATAATTCTGATTTGATCTTGTGACCTTTGAGCAATGCACAAGCGGTGACATCAAGCCAGGTGTGACCACTCCATCTCAACGTGCAGTGGGGGAGGTTTAGGTTGGATATTAGTGTCACAGGGTCCGTACAGGTCTCCACCCTCTTGAGCCTGTGCCCTGTGTTGGCTGGTTAAATAAAGAGTCTCCACGCCTTCTTGGTGCTTCACCATTGTGTCTTTATTTACAGTGCAACCGTGTAGTCCCCCTTATTCCCCCAACAGCTCTCCCCATTCAGACCCTTCCCAGGGTCTAACCACCATGAGGCTCCCTGCCTTTGGTGAGGAAACAGAGATGTAATCCTCTTATCCCCTCCCAGGCTAGCCTCCTGACTGAGCTTTCCTCAGTCTTTTATAGCCCCGCCCGTCCTCAGCCCAGCTGTCGCTACTTAGCTCAAGTCATTGCTATGAGCCGGCCCTCGTTAGAGCTGAGCTCTTTCCTGGCTACCTAGGCCCCTGCATGTGGCTTCCCTACCAGAACGCAGGGCTTGGCCAACATTTTGGCAGGGCATTCAAGGGGTTTTACCCCAGCGCTGCCAAAATTAGGAAAAACTTTTTCACTAGGAGGGTGGTGAAGCACTGGAATGGATTACCTAGGGAGGTGATGGAATCTCCTTCCTTAGAGGTTTTTAAGGTCAGGCTTGACAAAGCCCTGGCTGGGATGATTTAGTTGGGAATTGGTCCTGCTTTGAGCAGGGGGTTGGACTAGATGACCTCCTGAGGTCCCTTCCAGCCCTGATATTCTATGATTCTATGATTACAGTTAGCACTATATGTGAAAGAAAGCATAGAGTTAAATATAGTAAAAATCACCATAGAATCCTGTGGATGGAAATTTTATGCTTGAACAGCAAACAGTAGGAATATATTACTGACCACGTGACCAGGATGGTGACGGTGATTGTGAAATGCTCAGGGAGCTTGGAGAGGCTACAAAGGTAGAAAACTGGGCAATAATAAGGGTTAATTTCAACTATCCTCATATTGATTAGGTAGGAAGGGATGTAGAAATAAAATTTCCAGACACCATAAATGACTGCTTCTTGGAGCATCTTGTCCTGGAACCCACAAGGGGAGAGGCAATTCTTGATTTAGTCCTAAGTGGAGCACAGGATCTGGTCCAAGACGTGAATATAGCTGAATTGCTCAGTAATAGAAACAATAATGTAATTAAATTTAACACTCTAGTAGGGGGAAAATGCCAAAGAAACCCACTACAGTAGCATTTAATGTCAAAAAGAGGAACTACACAAAAATAAGGAAACTAGTTAAATAGAAATTAAAAGAAACAGTCATGGGGTGAAATGCCTATAAACTGCATGGACACTATTTAAAAACACTATCATACAGGCTCAAACTAAATGTATACCCCAAATAAAAAATAAAAACAAACGTTAAGAGGACCAAAAATATGCCATGATGGCTAAACAGCAGAGTAAAAGAAGCGGTTAGAGGCAAAAGACATCCTTTAAAAAATTGGAAGTCAAATCCTACCGAGGAAAATAGAAAATAGAATAAACTCTGGCCAGACAAGTGTAAAAGTAAAATAAGGCAGGCCCAGAAATAATTTGAAAAGCAACGAGAGTAATCAGTTAAGGTGGGCTATTGTCAGCAGGAGAAAAAAAGCTTTTGTAGTGATAATCAGGATGGCCCATTTCCAACAATTGACAAGAAGGTGTGAGTAACAGTAGGGGAAATAGTTCTACTTTGTGTAATGACCCATCCACTCCCAGTCTTTATTCAAGCCTAATTTAATGGTGTCTAGTTTGCAAATTAATTCCAATTCAGCAGTTTTTTTGTTTTGTTTTTTAATGGAGATATTCCTATCTCCTAGAACTGGAAGGGACCTTGAAAGGTCATCGAGTCCAGCCCCCTGCCTTCACTAGGAGGACCAAGTACTGATTTTGCCCCAGATCCCTAAATGGCCCCCTCAAGGATTGAGCTCATAATCGTGGGTTTAGCAGGCCAATGCTCAAACCACTGAGATATCCCTCCCCTAAGTTTCTTGTTGGACTCTGTTTCTGAAGTCTTTTTGTTGTACTATTGCCACTTTTAGGTCTGCAATTGAGTGACCAGGGAGATTGAAGTGTTCTCTGACTGGTTTTTGAATGTTATAATTCTTGATGTCTGATTTGTGTCCATTTATTCTTTTGCATAGAGACTATCCGGTTTGGCCAATGTACATGGCAGAGGGGCATTGCTGGCCAGCATGTGGATGGGTCATTACACAAAGTAGAACTATTTCCCTTCTGTTACTCACACCTTCTTGTCAATTGTGGGAAATGGGCCATCCTGATTATCACTACAAAAGGTTTTTATTCTCCTGCTGACAATAGCCCACCTTAACTGATTACTCTCGTTATAGTTGGTATGGCAACACCCATTTTTTCATGTTCTCTCTGTGTGTGTGTATATATATCTTCCTACTGTATTTTCCACTGCATGCATCTGATGAAGTGGGTTTTAGCCCATGAAAGCTTATGCTTAAATAAATTTGTTAGTCTCTAAGGTGCCACAAGTACTCCTCGTTCTTTTTGCTGATGCAGACTAATATGGCTACCACTCTGAAACCTGTCACCATGAGAGGTGATAAAGGAGCACTCAAGGAAGAGAGGGCCATTGTGGAGAAGCTAAATGAATATTTTGCATCTGTCTTCACTGCAGAGAATATGGGGGAGAACTCCACTGTGACGGGTTGGATCACAGAAACCCCCTTGGGAGCTGCCACCCAATGTGCAAAGACTACCCCTGCTTCTGTTTTCCCTGCCAGCTCAGGATTCCAGCACCCTGTCTTGCTGAGCCAGACACTCCAGTCTGCTCTAACAAAGACTCAGGGTCTGAATCACTTGTCCCAAAGCTGCAAGTTTACCTGAAAACCAGCTCACAGGAGTGTGCTTGTCTTTAGCACTCAGATGCCCAACTCCCAATGGGGTCTAAACCCAGATAAATCCGTTTTACCCTGCATAAAGCTTATGCAGGGCAAACTCATAAATTGTTCGCCCTCTATAACACTGATAGAGAGATATGCACAGTTGTTTGCTCCCTCAGGTATTAATACACACTCTGAGTAAATTACTAAATAAAAAGTGATTTTATTAAATACAGACAGTAGGATTTAAGTGGTTCAAAGTAGTAACAGACAGAACAAAGTAAGTTACCAAGTAAAGTAAAATAAAATGCGCAAATCTATGCTCAGTCAAACTAAATACAGATAATCTCACCCTCAGAGATGCTTCAGTAAGTTTTTCTCAGACTGGACACCTTCCAGGCCTGGGCACAATTCTTTCCCCTGGTACAGCTCTTGTTCCAGCTTAGGTGTTAGCTAGGGGTTTCTCCATGATGGCTCCTCTCTCTCTCTCTCTTCTCTTCCACCCCTTTATATATCTTTTGCATAAGGCGGGAACCCTTTGTCCCTCTGGGTTTCCACCCCCCCTCACTGGAAAAGCACCAGGTTAAAGATGGATTCCAGTTCAGGTGACATGATCACATGTCACTGCAAGACTTCATTACTCACTTGCCAGCACACACATATACAGGGAGACTCAGAGGTAAACAACCATCTGCAGACAATGGGAGTCATCAAGATTCCAAACCATCATTAATGGCCCACACTTTACATAATTACAATAGGCCCTCAGAGTTACATTTTATATTTCTAGTTTTAGATACAAGAGTGGTACATTTCTACAAATTGGATGATCACACTCAGTAGATTATGAGCTTTGTAATGATACCTTACAAGAGACCTTTTGCACAAAGCATATTCCATTTGCATTATAGTCACTTATTATTAATTTTTTTATAAAACTATCCCAGTTACATTATATTCACTTATTATCATGTTTTTATAAAACCATGTAGACTGCACAACGTCACACCCTCCTCCTGAACTTACTGCCAGAGACTTGGACACTGACCATGGCGGAGGCAGTAAACCTAAAATTCGTTTTTGGGCTCCCCTATGGGGCAGACACTCCTGTGTCCCCCAAAAGGGAAAGAGACCCTGATCCAGCTGTAGGCTCACAGCTACCAGCTATGAGGGACCTTTCGCTGGCCAGCAAAATCCCCCCCCTTTCACTCAGGTTGGGTTTGCTTCCAGCTAGAGTCCTTGGGGTTTGTTCCCACCGCAGCAGTCACCAGGACCCCAACTTCCAGCTCCAGGATACATGTCTCTGTGCGCCTCTTCCACTCCATTACAGCCAGGTCATGCTTCTGGGTCTTAATTGCTTTGTCTCTTAAGTCCAGGTTGGTGGGCAGCCTTTTCTTTTTCCAGGTCAGCCTTTTCCCAGGCAAATTGTATATCAATTTCCATTTGTCTTCCCTTGAGACCATCACTTGATGAGCTGGGATACCACAGAGAACACCCTCCTGCCAGAACAGGCACCCCTCCCCTCCTGTCTTGCTAGGTTAGACACTCCAGTCAGCTTCAGCACAGACAGAGGTTGGGCCACACCCATCTGCAGTTCACTGAAACTGAGATGCACTTAGCTTAGGGGCTTCTTAGTTAACAGAGACATTCCCAGCGCCCATTGTTCAGTCTTTCTGGGCAATTTCCACCTTGTGTAGTTTTAGCTTCTTTTGATCTTCATTCTTACTTATTTTGCTTCCTTTTCTGTCCCTACTTCCCTTTCCCGAAATAAGCAAACAGAAAATAACAAACCAGTAACCACTTTGTCTGTTCTCCAGCCACCACACTTAAAACTCACTTAAAATCACTACCAGTATCTCAAAGCAATCAGCTGTGCACAGATCCTGCTCGACTACGCCACTGTGACGGGTTGGATCACAGAAACCCCCTTGGGAGCTGCCACCCAATGTGCAAAGACTACCCCTGCTTCTGTTTTCCCTGCCAGCTCAGGATTCCAGCACCCTGTCTTGCTGAGCCAGACACTCCAGTCTGCTCTAACAAAGACTCAGGGTCTGAATCACTTGTCCCAAAGCTGCAAGTTTACCTGAAAACCAGCTCACAGGAGTGTGCTTGTCTTTAGCACTCAGATGCCCAACTCCCAATGGGGTCTAAACCCAGATAAATCCGTTTTACCCTGCATAAAGCTTATGCAGGGCAAACTCATAAATTGTTCGCCCTCTATAACACTGATAGAGAGATATGCACAGTTGTTTGCTCCCTCAGGTATTAATACACACTCTGAGTAAATTACTAAATAAAAAGTGATTTTATTAAATACAGACAGTAGGATTTAAGTGGTTCAAAGTAGTAACAGACAGAACAAAGTTACCAAGTAAAGTAAAATAAAATGCGCAAATCTATGCCCAATCAAACTAAATACAGATAATCTCACCCTCAGAGATGCTTCAGTAAGTTTTTCTCAGACTGGACACCTTCCAGGCCTGGGCACAATTCTTTCCCCTGGTACAGCTCTTGTTCCAGCTTAGGTGTTAGCTAGGGGTTTCTCCATGATGGCTCCTCTCTCTCTCTCTTCTCTTCCACCCCTTTATATATCTTTTGCATAAGGCGGGAACCCTTTGTCCCTCTGGGTTTCCACCCCCCCTCACTGGAAAAGCACCAGGTTAAAGATGGATTCCAGTTCAGGTGACATGATCACATGTCACTGCAAGACTTCATTACTCACTTGCCAGCACACACATATACAGGGAGACTCAGAGGTAAACAGCCATCTGCAGACAATGGGAGTCATCAAGATTCCAAACCATCATTAATGGCCCACACTTTACATAATTACAATAGGCCCTCAGAGTTACATTTTATATTTCTAGTTTTAGATACAAGAGTGGTACATTTCTACAAATTGGATGATCACACTCAGTAGATTATGAGCTTTGTAATGATACCTTACAAGAGACCTTTTGCACAAAGCATATCCCATTTGCATTATAGTCACTTATTATCAACTTTTTTATAAAACTATCCCAGTTACATTATATTCACTTATTATCATGTTTTTATAAAACCATGTAGACTGCACAACGTCACATCCACAACTTAGCCATTCTTTTTAGGTGACAAATGTGGAGGAACTGTCTCAGACTGAGGCATCAGTAGAGGAGGTTTTGGAACAAATTGATAAATTAAACAGTAATAAGTCACCAGTACCAGATGGTATTCACTAAGTGTTCAGAAGGAAATCAAATATGAAATTGCAGAACTACTAACCCAGCACTTAAATCAGCCTCTGTAGTGGATGACTGGAGGGTAGCTAATGTAATGACAATTTTACATAAGGCTATGCTCAATGTGCAGCAGAAGTCAAAAAAGCTAACAGGATGTTAGGAACAGGATAGATAAAAAGGCAGAAAATATCATAATGCCACTATATTAATCCATGGTATGCCCACGCCTTGAGTACTGCATGCAGTTCTGGTACTCCATCTCATAAAAATATATTAGAATTGGAAAAGATATAGAGAAGGGCTACAAAAATGATTAGGCATATGGAACAGCTTCCATATGAGGAGAAATTAGAAAGACTGGGACTGTTCAGTTTAGAAAAGAGTTGACTAAGGGGGGATATGATAGAAATCTACAAAATCATGAATGGTATGAAAAAAGGGACAGGGAAGTGTTATTTACCCCTTCACATAACACAAGAACCAGAGGTCACCCAAATAAATTAATAGGTAGCTGGTTTAAAACAAACAAAAGGAAGTACTTCTTCACACGATGTATAGTCAACCTGTAGAAGTCATTGCCATGGTATGTTGTGAAGGCCAAAATTATAAATGGGTTCAAAAAAGAAATAGATACATTCATGTTGGATAGGTCCATCAATGGCTATTAGCCAAGGTGGTCGGGGATACATTCCCACGCTCTGGGTGTCCCTACACCTCCAACTGACAGAAAGCTGCGACTGAATGACCAGGGATAGATCACTTGAAATTGCCCTGTTCTGTTCATTCCCGCTGAAACACCTAGCATTGGCCACTGTCAGAAACAGGATCCTGGGCTAGATGCCCCATTGATCTGACCCAGTATGGCTGTTCGTATGTTCTTACTGTGGATAGGACTTCCAGACTGGTTGGGATATTTAGGAGTTGGGGGTGGTTAGGATTAAAATCTTGAGAACAGACTGTCGATTCTGTATCGTTATGTAGGACACACTAAGGATCTAAAGAGGCCATGTTTAAAAATAGTATAATAAAATTAGTACAGTTCAATCTGCACAGCGGGGCTGACATGACCTGACTTGATGAAGCTGCACATACTGAATGGCTTTTATTTTTAGGGCACTCTATCTGGGATAACAATGACTCTGCTGATAGTGAAGCAGTGGGTATAGTTTGTCTTGATGGCTGGCACTTATGCCTGAAAAGAACAGAATAGCATATTTAAACTGTCAAGCCTTAATTGTTTCATTAGACGGTGGTACCTTTTGCACAAAAGGAGCAAGCTAACTGCTGAAAGAAAGAATGATGAGCTGCAATTCTGGAAGGGCACAGGGGTGCTGCACTAGTTACCTCTTTTCCTTTGTTTCTTCCCAGTTCATCTCTGTCACCAGGAGAGGTTTAATTTTTTAACATAATGACTGTTATTAAAATCAGTTAAAAGAATTTCATGAGTTCTGTGGCATAGCTCTCCCATACTTTTAGATAGAAATGAACCACAAAAATATTCATGCCTCTGAATTCAGTTATTGTGAATTCTAGTTTATTGATGATAATGATGACTTGCATTTATAAATGTGTCTTTCATCCTGTAGAAACCCAAAGTGTTTTTATACACACAATTTATATGAATCACTTCACCCACCACTTGAAGTTCAGCTACCTTGAGGTGTCAGCTGCTTAACTGTGCACACCAACACAACAAAATTGTTTGAGACAGGAAGTGAAGAGTATAAATCATTGTCAATTGAAACTACAACACAAGGCTCTCAACATATGTGAGATCTAATAACCCAGCTTAGAATTTGGCCAGGACAGCAGGGCTGACCATGGGAGCTATAAATTTCTGTGGTGGGGGAAGTGATAGCTAGAGAATACATTGAGGCTGTGAGGAGTTTGTGTGTGTTCTTCATATCTGGGGGGTATCAAGAGATAGGAAAGGATAATGGGGATCTCTCTGATTTATTTCCCACTACCATGTGGAATATAGATCTACAGTCTGTTTCCCACTTACATACATTTAGGGATTTAGAAGCCCTTTTATGGCAAAAGGATGGTTATATTTATCAAGAAATAAAAAAAAGCTTTCCTCTCTTTTAAGCATGAAATCAGATCCCAAAGGTAGGTGTTTTTCTCAGTTATATTTATCCTTCATATAGTGATTTTTTTCAGGTACAAAGAACAGACTGTAATTACTGTCTTTTTTAAGGGCGGTAGAAATGGAGGGGAGGATTCCTCACAGATGTCCTCCTTTATTCTCTGGAGGGAGGATGGCAGTAGTTTGGCTGTTTCTCCTTTGTGGGCTGTGCAGCCCTCAGCCTTTTGGGCAACTTGTGGGCAAATTGATTTATTGTAGGCTCCATTTGTTAAACTGGTTTTAAGAGGTTAGCTATCTTCTTCTTAGTCCAGTTTCACTTTTAATTGAATCTTACTTTTTGCAGATATGTGTTTAGCTGAGTTGTACAAGATTGAGACATTGTGGGCCTGATTCCTAATTACAGTGAGGCTCCTTTACATCAGTGGTTCTCAAAGCTGGTCCGCCGCTTGTGCAGGGAAAGCCCCTGGCGGGCCGGGCCAGTTTGTTTACCTGCCACGTCTGCAGGTTCGGCCGATCGCGGCTCCCACTGGCTGCGGTTCGCCACTCCAGGCCAATGGGGGCTGCAGGAAGCGGCGCGGGCCGAGGGATGTGCTGGCTGCCCTTCCCGCAGCCCCCATTGGCCTGGAGTGGCGAACTGCGGCCAGTGGGAGCCGCGATCAGCTGAACCTGTGGACGCGGCTGGTAAACAAACCGGCCCAGCCTGCCAGGGGCTTTCCCTGAACAAGCGGTGGACCGGCTTTGAAAACCACTGCTTTACATCACTTTGGCATTGCAAAGTGATTGTACCTGTCATTTACATTCACTTTATGACTCGTTTACACTGCCAGCATGCTGGGGAAAACCGGAGCATGAATAAGAATCTGGGTTTCTTTGATATTTAGGGGAGAGTTTTAAAATCTGTTGAGCTGCTCCTGGGTGGCTTTACAGTTTTCTAGCTTGGTGTTGGAGCAGGGTGTGATGGGTTGGATCACAGAACCCCCCTTGGGAACTGCCACCTGATGTGCTGAGACTACCTCTGAGCCCGTTTTTCCTGCCAGCTTGGGACTCCAGAACCTTGCCTTGTTTGAGCCAGACACGCTAGCCTGCTACAAACACAGACCCAGATCTGAACTATGTCCCCCAAAAGCTGCAGGCTTAAGAAGTGTTCCTGTCTCCAACACTCAGATACCCAGCTCCCAATGGGATCCAAACCCCAAATACATCCGTTTTACCCTGTATAAAGCTTATACAGGGTAAACTCTAAATTGTTCACCCTCTATAACACTGATAGAGAGATATGCACAGCTGTCCCCCCCCCCCCCCCACCGGGTTAATTAATAAGTTAAAAGTGATTTTATTAAATACAAAAAGTAGGATTGCAGGAGAAGGAGGGATCATGTTCTAGGGCATTTTACAGGAAGTTACTCACTCATACCAGTTCTATGCTAAGTAACTCTTAGGACTCTGGTCTCCAACACAGACCTTTCATGAGGCAGCCTTGATTGTGAACACACAAGATTACTAGCAAATTCACAGACTTGGGTGGGCCAACTTCCAGGGTTCTGTGACCCACTTCCTGATTGGCCATATGATCTTGACTCTGATTGGCTGACGACTATATATATATACTTCCTGCTTCCATTCTGGTCTTGTTAGGGCAACATGTCATTACAGCAACCTGATCCTGCCTTTTATCCCTTCTCTTCTCCCCTACCTGCCCCCACCAGCTGCCTTGTACCTTCCCTGGGATTGGATCTCCTGGTGATTGGACCCTTTGTGTGAACTCTGACCACTGTCTGCCCTGTGACCTGCCTGATTCCTGGGCATTACAGTGACTCCATTGACTTCAGTTCAATTACTTACAATTTATACATGTGTGACTGAGAAAAGACTCAGGCCCCTGGTGTTTTGACTGCTGCTGGAAGGATCACAGAATTCCAGACATTGGAGTGCAGTGAGCATTGATCAAGAGTGGTGGGAGAGACAGACTCCAGAGAAGGTCAGTAATGTGATTTGAGAGTGTATACTTCAATAAACCCCTTGTGAAAATACCTGCTGCAGGATGCTGGAGAAACAGAAAGTTTCAGAAAGCTGCTGAGAGACCTCAGAGAATGAGGTGAATAGGGAAGGAAAAGGTGGGAATTGCAGAGAGATAATCTCTTGCCTCATGCCATATAATCTTTACCTTTGAGGTTAAAGTGAGGCAGGCATGGAAAAACAGTAATGTGGTAGAAAAGCCCCTATTTGCTATAGGAAGAGCCTGTAGATTTGAATTGTGAGATATTGGGTGTAGTCTCATGGCGAGACTTTTAATGAGTTTCTTATATACAACAGCTGATGTTTATCCTTTTTATAGTTACCTCCACCCAAAGTTTCCAAAACACTAGTGACTCTATTTTATCTTTGAAGTTTAGTTGCAGCCTTCTCCATGTGATTCACTATGACTCATTATGTGGCTTAGACCAGTATGATTCTCACTTACTATTTTAAAATCTTCACAGCCTTTTAGAACCACCTCTTTTAGAGCCCGAAGTGCTCCAGTTCATTAAGGATCTGGGCCTCTGTCACTGTAGTTGTGAGTATCACTGTGGTGGTTCAGTCACCCTGGGTGAACAAAATGGTTCTTGCTGTGCCAGGAAGATTAGAAAAAGATGTTACACATATTCTACAAGGGAAATGACTCACTCTGCTTTATAGTCATCTAGTCCTGTAGGCTTTCACCCATAGTTCTCCCAGGGCTGATTGGTGGAAATAGATTGGATGACCATTCTACTATGTTCTTCTAATCGCTAACACCTGTGCGTCTATGACCTGTTTACTACTATGTTAGTTGTTCAGTCTGTCAAAAAGATCTCATCTGCTGGGTATGGTATAAGAACCAAAATATAATAGAATATTTGTCATGATCAAATTGTATTGACCTGGACTGCAAAGACATGTCTTGGATCAGATGATGCACTGGTAAATACTCTAAATCCATTTTAACTCTAATTCAAACTGGGATGCAGATGCAGTAATTTTTGTGTGTATTTATTTATTTTTTCACTTTTAGTTCTGCTTATTTCATTGATTTTGAGTATATTTGGTTTTCTGTTGGGACTGACTCCTCCTTTACTGACCTTATGTTTTATTTCTGTGCCTTGACACAGAATGTTACTGTTTTTTCTCAATCCTTAAAAGCTAATTTGATGCGTTTCCATTAGGCTCATGGAGGCTACATCTCCCATATTGGATGAGTAAAGTTGACTATTTAGAGTCATTTCCTGGAGCCTTTGTACAGTCAAAACTCCCCTTGGATTCTGACAAATGGTTTAGGGGTTCAGGGTTGGGCCCTTACTTATAAACTCACTTTATGGTTTAGTTATTATCACTTTTCTTTCTTTACTTCATTCTAAGAATACTTTGTGATGCTTCCAGAGTGCACAAAGTGCATTGCATAGCCAGTAATTCTTGAAATAAAAATGGGTATACTTGAATGATGGGAGTCTGTGTTCAGAGCATATCCTGCCACTGAATGATCTAGCAGAACCTGTTGCGGTGGTGTCAAAATTACAAGGATGGAATTGTGGATTTGTGATTAGAACAGGTTATTCACTAGCTGAACCATGCATATGGACAGAATCCCCACAAAGATTTACTATAAGGTTAACTATGTTACCGAAGAGTAACTTGCATTACCTTAAATGCATGAATGAGAGACTTCTGGGAAGTTTTTCTTCTGGTGTAAAGTGGTTATGTATGTCAGTTATATTTGATCCCTGCCAGTTTAGAAGAGGGGATTCGCTTTGTGAATAACATTACTATTTATACAATATGATTGTTGAAGAAACACGAGAGGCGCTGAATGCTGTGGTTGGAAGGGTTAAGGCTCCAAAATTGCCTACTTTGGCAGTCATCCCATTAGGACAGCTTTACATCTTCTGGAGTTGTTCCATTTGGTTTTCTCCCCCCCTCCCCCCAATGGAACTATTCTGTGGAGTCAGTTCAGGTTTTCACTTCTACTTGTCCAGATAAAAGATCAGCATTTAATTATCGTTTCTAATGTAATACTCCTAACCCATTGTTCTTATCTTCATTCCATCCCCCACATTTAATTTATCATAACTGTTCTCTTTAGTACAATGCATTACTCTCTTCCTCACCATGAGTACTTGAGTACAGACACACAGTAGTAGAGAAAATATTGTAGCCCTACTGCATTCCCAACACTTCAGCATATGAATCTGGCTAACTTTTCCAGGCTTTCTAAATTTCTTTGTTCTAGTTTCCCTCTCCTTTTTGTAGACCACATTCTAACAGCATTTTGAGTTCCCTGTGCTTGAGAGACGGAATCTGACTTTGATTTGTATAACATCAAAAAAGATTCCCTGTTCAAGTCACAGTTAATATTTTTCTTTGAGTTGTTTCTATTACAGTTTCCTTCTACTTTTAATGTACTTTTCCTAAATGACAGGAGGACATTAAATCTCAAATATTAATCGTGTGTCTTGCTGGAAACCCAATGCCTTTAAATCTATGAAGCAGCAGCTGTAAAGAGGGGGAAAAGAATAATAATTTGTGGGAAAATGCTTTGAAGTACAGTATAATAGTTTTATGTAAAAGAAAAGCAATTCAAACATAAGTGATAAAAATAAACATGTATGGATGGTCTAATGCCTAAACAGCTGGTAAGTAGATATATAGAAAAGAATCTGCTTTCAGTTTTCTGCTCTTATTTCTTTCTATTAGAGTCAGCAGAAGATATTATAAATAGCTAAATAAATTAAAAGGAGATGGAGAACTACTTAGGGCTACTCAGAATGCTGGATGAGGGAACAGATGTTGCAGTTTTATATTTCTTATGTCTGCTTACTATCAGCGTCTGTACCTATATGTAATATATGCATATATTTATAAACAGATACAGTATTCATTACACAATCATAAAATATTAAACAGTAACTGGTCTGAGGTCAACATTTTATAGCTATTTCTCAGCAATATATAGCAATTATTTTGTTTATTGCACTCTTTATAGTAAAAGTACAAATGTTAATTTAGGAAATATTTAAAAGGATGCACGGGGTTAAAGTTCCAGTGAAGGTTACCAGCTGAAGTGCCACATAACTTGTTTTGGGATGCTAAAGCTGTTACAAATCTGTCTATTCTTCGTGAATAAATGTACTGTGTGTGTGTGTGTGTGTGAGAGACACCAATCTAGGATGAAGTCTCTTTTTATACCTAAATGACTTTCTCTGAATAGCCCCTGGGTTCTGTTCTAATTAAGTCTGGCTGCCTGTTTCCTCTGCAAGTTGGGGTCAGTGGTGTGGGATTAGCAGGGAACTTTGCCTGCTGGATATAGGAAGACCAAAGATTTCTGGGAAAGTAGGTCCAAATATGGTAGCTCTTTGGCATCTACATGCTGTGTCTTTGCCTACATGTCACAACCAGGAACGGCCCCTTGACTGATTCATTCATTGTGATGCTATTGGTTCCCTTGAGGTAGCTGACAGGATTCTAAGACTGCAATAATGGAAGTTAATGGCTGCTTCTAGTATCGTTAATTTAAGATGGGTTTTCCAGAGTCAATGGTTAGCATCCATTTTTGGCAATTTTTTTTCCATTTACACATTTAATATTTCCTAAAAACACACTGTTCAGCTCTTCGGTGAACTTGGCTGTCAAGAAGGACAAAAAAATTTAAAATGTTGCTTTTGCAGCAAATTTATGAACAAAGACATAACAGAAACCAGAATAAACATGCATGTCTGCATTCTAGGCCAGATTTCAGGCCACCTTTTGGGTTCAATCAAACCAAACTGGGTAGACTCCAAAGATCTCAAGACTTCATTGCCTATCCAGACCTGGGTAGTCTGGATAGGCAATCTGACTGGGACCACAGTGAGACAGATCCTGAATCTCTTCCTTAGGAATTTTGCCTGAACAAGGCCTATTAACATTAGTGGAGTTTTGCCTTAATAAGGACCAAATAAAGATTTGACTCTGAGTCAGCAAAGAGAGTTAGTTACTGTGACGCTCTGTACCTCGGGGGAACACCCCTGTGTTCATCTTTATAAAATGATTGTGTGATATGTCATGGTGGGTGTCTTCAGAAGGCTCATAATGCGCTGAGCATGGTTGTTATAGTGATGTTATAGTACTTGTTACAGTAATGTTATAGTAAGGCTATAGGTTATAATCTCATGTGTGTGTATATAGTTATGAGGCTGAAAATGTATCCTCATGGCTTAAAACAAGCCCATGCAAAAACTCTCTAAGAACAGAGGCAGTTCACACTTCGACAGGGCATGGATGGGACAAGCCCAGCCCAGCCTCACAGTAACAATGGACACTGGCTTAGGCAGTAACAAAAGAATCTGTTAGACCCACGAGGGAGTCACCCCCTTCCTTTGGTCAGTTTGGAAGTGGGATGAGGTAATGCTAACCTGACTCTGAAGGGGGTGGGGAGCAAAGCCAAGAGGAAAGAGAGGACATGGTAAAAGGGAGACACATTTTGCCATGCTCTCTCTTCCACCTACATCTACAGACACCACCACCATATGCGTCAGACAAAGTGGGTATTCACCCACAAAAGCTTATGCTCCAATACATCTGTTAGCCTATAAGGTGCCACAGGACTCTTTGTTGCTTTTTGCACCACCACTAAGCGACTGAAGGGAAGAGCCTGGCTGAAGAGCAGCTAGCCTGTGGTTAGAAGCATCTAAGCTTGTAAGGACAGCTTGTTTTGAAGCGTGTCAGAGACTCCCCTTGGAATGGCAAGCCTGGTACATATCAATTTCTTTGTTAAATTTACTAATTCATATAAGCTTGCAGCATCCAGCAGGCATAACTGGACACTGCAAGACAGAGGTTCCTAGGATTGTGCCTGGGACCAGAGATATTGGCTAGTGTCATTCGCTTGCAAGTAGCTGGGAGCAGCTTACATGCCAGAGGCTGTGCGTGAACAGCCCAGGAGTGGGGGTTCTCACAGCAGTGCAGGGTAAGGTTGGCTCCCAGAGTCAAGGATTGGAGTGGCCTAGCAGATCACCAGTCCGGATAACACCAGAGGGGAATGTCAGTTACCATTAAGGAATCTCATTTCAGATCTCTCCCACAGACTCAGACTGGAGATTAATCACCTCCCCATCACCAAAAGGCTGTATATATAAATCAGTTCTCAGTAAGATGTGTTCACAATTGCAAAAAGGAACACAGAATTGAGAATCTGAATATAGTCAGGAGTAAAACCGTTAAAATGTCACTGCAAAGCAACAACTAAGGAAGTACATAACAATAACAAAACCAATGTCACTGCAAAGAAAGAAAACATAAAAAGTTTGGTGCAAATGACCATACCAGTGCATACATAGATGCTTCAAAACTAACAATCTTAATCTTAATAACAAATTCTCTTATTCCCCCCACAATTCCTTCACTCCAACACATGGATTAGTGTGTAAAAATTCTTAGCCAGAGTAATGTGAGACAGCAAAATGGGCCCTTGAGCTGCTGCCCTGTTATTTATAGGGTCAAGTGCCTGCCAATTGGGAGGCATCAATTTGCCAACCTTTAAAATCAGTCAGTAATTGGCCGGTTGGTGTTATAGTCACTGCTGATCTCACCATGTGGGAGGGGCAAGGGTGATCACAGCAGTTTGTCGATCGCTTTAATGTTTTTCTGTCCTTTTTAAAAAAAATTTTTTTTTTTTAAATGACTTGGGGGGAGGAAGAGAGACCTCCTCAACCTTTCCAAAATCAGATGGAGATTCAGCATCTGCCACTTTGTTTTTTGAATGCTAAGCAGGCTGAAGCCTTCACGTTAATTGATAGACTGGCTGCTTTCACACGCTGGTCCGCAGTTGCATTAGCAATGTCTGCTATCTGTGACCACATGACTGTACTAAAATGTGAATGTTTAAAAAATCAAAAGCTATGTGCATAGAGCCATGTACAAAATTCCATGCAAAAAAAGCTGCCAAAATTTAATCTTTCCCAGGTTTTAAGCAAAACCATGGAGAGAGCCCTTAACTGATGGTTTGGTTCAGATTTCCAATATCACGAACTTCAGTGGATTCTATTTTTCTTTCCAGGTCATTAGTGTGGTACTATCCATTCCTTCATATGTCCTGAAATTCTTTAGTATTCAGCCATCATCACTCCTTCTGAAAGCTGCTTGTGGTTGAATGTTTAAGCACTTTGAGAGCCGAAAGGTATTTAAATGGTGTAATGAATCCTTATAATTAGATTTACTCTTTTTAATCAAGTATGCAAAATAGTGTTTCTTGCTCCCAATGAAGCTTCT
The DNA here is from genome assembly GCF_028017835.1 of Emys orbicularis. Taxonomy (NCBI): domain Eukaryota; kingdom Metazoa; phylum Chordata; order Testudines; family Emydidae; genus Emys; species Emys orbicularis. The sequence goes on along the minus strand of NC_088688.1, from coordinate 67,212,147 downwards.
GGCTGAGACAGAGGATATGTAACAATAAATGAATCTGCTTGTGCCCATTAGAAACTCTGCATCTCTCTTGAATTGTTCTTATTATTCCATAATGTTCTTCTCAGTGTACAATTATTTTTATGGATGTAAAAATACTCAAGCCCCACAACTACAATGAATTCAAGTAATAAGAATGCCAGCCTGGTGGGACTGCAGCTGTATATTGTAGCAAAAGCTATCTTTGGGTGGGTGATGAAGATTAAAAGAAAGAACAAGAAAAATGGAATAGGAAAATGTAGAAACATGTACTTTCACTCATGTTAAGTTTTGGGATTCCTTTAAACTGTTCATGTGAAACACAAAATACCTGTCATAGAGAAGCCAACAAAGGCAGGATATTGGAATGCAAAAATCCTATTTTTCTTAAAGCTGGTAGGGACTCAGTAGAGATCTTTCTTAAAACATTCATTTTAACTAAAATGAATTTTAGTCTCAGGAACCAGTCTCCATCTCCAGATGAAAAATAATCTTGTTGTGATTTATGCATTTAATATTTCACACTGGAAATATAAAACTACAGCAGTTATTTTATTGTGACTGAGATCAGGAAATATAGGGGCAATTTATTATATTATTTTGCTTTATAAAACTATAAATCAACATTATTGAAAATTAAATGTACGTTAGACTGTAAGGGACCTTTGAGGTATAACAATGTTTTACATATGACTTTCGAGGATATGATGGGAATCAGAATTATTCATGGGATCTATGGATTTGTCTTTGACTTAATCAAATTAATAAAACAATTTCATTTCTAAAACTTATTAATGCTCTGCAGGAAGAGAGCAACTGGGATACATTTATCTTTAGGGGCATGTGTGTACGTACACCCATACAAACACACTACTGGGGACAAGCAAAGAAAAATGCTGTAATCCCAGGATGGTTTTTTATTTTATTGTGCTGCCTTCTAACCTGACTGTTGTTTAGGGTTTGTCACTGTTCCCCTTAGAAACTCTGTATTTCAGGGGCCATTTCAGCAGTAAAAATTGATTTGGACAGAAACGTGTACAAAGGCCTCAGTCCAAGAGCACTTTTTAAAACTAATTATTTAAAAAATATTCAACCACTGAAAAAAGTCAACCATTTAATAGTGAGGTTGAACTATTTTAAATGTTTTCTTTTATTTATTTAAATTTTGGGAGTATATTAAGATCCTGAAGAAGCGGGGAACAAGAGCCAGGAAAAGGAAAGACAAGTGTTGTCCAAGTTTCCATAGACAAGTCTGTCAATGCACTGAAAGTCTGACTTGCAACACTTTGGCCATTCCAATTATGGGTCTCTTTTTTTTATATTATATATATACACACACACACACACACTCTCTAGCAGCCCTGTGATTTCTCTTTCTTCCCGATACACTGTACACCCAGCTCATTTTCACTCAAGGCCCTAAAATGAGATGCAAAAAAGCATCTTCAGAAATAGTTTCACTGTATCCCCTACTCACCTTTATGCTTGAAATATCCAAATTAATAGATGGGTATGTATGTATAAAATATATGCAGTTTTGCACATCTCTCTTAGATGGACACTCTTTTTTAAATGGCTAAGATAGCAGTAGAATATTTTCTGTATGTGTACACTGAAGCCAAGAGTCTCCAAAATGGTTACCTAAAGTTAGACTTCTATGTTTATATTTTGACACTTATATAAGTGACCTGAAGTGAATGGGAGATGCTAGGTGCTCATTAGTATTTAAAAAAAAAAAAAAAAAAAAAAAATCAAGCCTCTTATTTCGGCGCCTAAGAATGGACTTAAGGTAGAATCCTAGCCCACGAAAGCTTATGCTCTAATAAATTTGTTAGTCTCTAAGGTGCCACAAGTACTCCTGTTCTTTTTAATGAGATCTTTGTCATTGATTCAATAAGGCTAGGATTTCACCCATACGTGGGTGAAAGGACCTTAGGTGCCTAAGTCTAACATTAAAGTACCAGGGGCATGGCCTCGGGGAAGGGATGGGGCAGGGCAAGGGTGTTCGGTTTTCTGAGATTAGAAAGTTGGCAACCCTACACACAACATCTAGAAGAGGCGCAGCCTTATAAACTTTAGCTCAATGGTTAGGAGACTGACCCAGGAGCTACAAGACCTAGGTTCTCTCTCCCCTGTTGCCTGATGTGGAGAAGGGATTTAACTTTAGGTCTCACAGCTTCCAGGAGAGTATCCTAACCATTGGGCTATCAGATATTCTGGGATGGGTGTGTCTCAGTCTCTGCTGTTGAAGCTGTTCCACTGTGTTTAAATAATTTAACTATGCATTTTGCCTGTGTGAGAGAATGACTTTGTAACATGCTGGTTAGAGTAGTCACCTGAGAGGTTGGAGACCCAGCTTCTATTTCCCCTGCTCCATGTGGTGTTAGGTGCCTCCCTCTGGGCTGCATTTAAACACCTAACTTAGTCTGATGGATGGCGTTTAGGTCACACTCCTCCTCAGCATTTCCTATTGGCTAGCTTAGGCAGCTCCCTGCTCACCATGCTGGCTTTTGTGAATCCCATTTCTTAGGTGTCTGATTTTCCCCATTCACTGTACAGGGAACTTGGGCACCCCACTCAGGGCTGTGAATTTCACTGGATGGCATCTGTATCTTTAGGCGCCTAAACAACTTAAAAAAAATCTAGCCTAAAGTAATTTAGGAGCACAAGTCCCACTGAAAATCCCAGTTTGGAGCCTAATTTTGATCACCCTTTTAAGAAAATCTTATTTCTTGTAGAACTCCTATACCACATGTCAGCAAAAGGAAAGAGCCACCACTAATCCCTATGTGCTCTGAATAGAGGGGAGGGCCCTGACAGGTTAGAGGAGAGAGAGAGGAAATCCCACTGCTGACTTCCTGTCCCCACCAGCCTACTGCCCATTAGAGGAGGTGAATGCTGTTCGAGTGGGAGTTTAACCATCCCAAGTGGGGCCGGGACTGTTTGCAGGCCTCCTGGGCTAATTAGTTGCCAGAGAGGCAGTGCTGGGAGAAAGTGCATGTCTCGGGCAGAGAACATATGAACCCAGGGATGAGTCCAGGTGCAAAGTTGCAGCCAAGCTGAAGAATAGTCCAGACTCAGCAGAGGAAGCTTGGACTGGCAAGGTGAATGCAGGAAGAGACATCTGGGGACACTGAAGACTTGGACTCCGCATACTGAGCTCATACTGCACCCAAGCACTGATGATCACTACCAGAGGCAGGAGGTGCCCTGTTGTGATGCTAAGGTCTTGGCTACACTGGCAGTGTACAGCGCTGCAACTTGCTGTGCTCAGGGGTGTGAAAAAACGCCCCCCTGAGCGCAGCGAGTACAGCGCTGTTAAGCGCCCGTGTAATCAGAGCCTGCAGCGCTGCACGCTCGCTCGCAGCGTTGCAAACTATTCCCCTCGGAGTGGTGGAGTACATACAGCGCTGCGAGAGAGCACAGCCGTGGCAGCGCTGTGAAGTCCCGAGTGTAGCCAAGGCCTAAGAGACTGAGGCTGGATGGCAATTTGTGCTATTTGTCAGGGAAATTAGGATTATTCTGTTCAAGTATTAGGGACACTGTATTATTACTGAGTTTATATGTGTGACTTCCTTTAGGAGTCCCACAATGATCCCTTTTATTTATTGTGGTTTTTGTTCCTGCCAAGTAGGTGGCAGTGATATATAGCTGTGTACAGCAATTATTCCTGGGTGATTGGGGAGCCAGGAATTTAATCAAGAGATCTGGACAGATCTAGTGAAAACACAAGAATGAGGGGTTATTCAGTGAAATAGAAAGTGTATGAAAAGTATTTCCTTTTATGTGATGAATTTTCCAAATGTGTGGTTAGACTGTGGAACTCTTTGCCACAGGAAGACACTGAGGCCCAGAATTTAGCAAGATTCAAAGAGGTGGGACATTTTATATGGATATCAAAAATATCCAAAGTTAGTTATTGCTAAGAAATATTTTAAATCTGATATTAGGGATTAGGATGAGGCTTTCATGGGGGGCAGATAATCCCACATATGCCTAATTCAGGGTATCCAGCATCTGATGCTGGCCACTTTCAGAGACAAGATATGGGACTAGCTGGATCAAAGAGCTGATCCAGCCTGGTAAATCCTATTTTCCTTTTGCAAACTGGGTGAAAACTGGATTGTCTAAACACAGAACAATCCGACTGTAGCTTTTGTAGCTAAAATTGGATTATATGGTCAACCATAATCTCCACAAAAGAAGCATTTGTTTATTAACTTTTTTTCATACACTTCTTTGAACAGCATCTTTTTTCAACCCCCTCCCCCCCCAAATCATATTTGTCATTCTTAATACAAAGACGTGGATAAATACTGTGACATAAAACCCATTTTCCAATAAATAGTTAAAACAAATTACCATTAGACTGTAAGCACTGTCTCTGTCTTTGTCCAGGGACTAGTTCAATGCTGTCCTGATCTTCTCTCTTGTCTAGGTGCTAGTGTAATGCAAATAATTAAGAATAGTAACAAAGATGAAAGTTCTACCAGTCATATGATGAAAATATAGCCAAATTTCTGTGTGTTTTTTCAGATTTGATTCTTTGAGTATATAATAAAAGGAAAGTAGATTAGATAGGTGGCATGTACGAGTGGCTTGTGGAACTAGTCAGCTTTTCTATAGCAAGCCCATGCCAGATTTGCTTTCTTGTTTACCTATTTTGCAATTGAACAAAGGTTAGTGTTAAATTTGTATGAAGTGTTTGACAACTCAAGAAAGCAAGGAAATTTTGCCATTCCTAACTGGCATTCTTCACTTGCCTCATCATGCCTTGGTATTGCAGCACGTAAGATATATCCAGCATGATTCCAAAACTGCAGGCTACGGGGACTGTTTCAGACTTGTGTATGTGTGGGATGGGGTTACATAATAAGTACTTTTGTTATGGTTTCATGCCTCTGAATTGCAAAGAAAATGTTTACGACATCTGTTGAAATAGGGTGTATGGCTTGTTTTTATTGTTTCACCCACAAACATACTTTGCCAGCTCAAGCTATTGAGTTTTATAGTTTTCTTGAGCATGTTCGTTATAGGTAACAACGATGAGGGAATAATTTCAGAATAGTGTGTTTTACATGGCTGTGCTGCATGGGTCTTAGGGGAGATGAAGAGGGGAGCAGTCCATGGACCTGCAATAGGGCCTCCAACTATTTAGTGGCCTCTAAATGGGGATTCTTAGCCACTGAATCTGCATTGCTTTGGATCCAAAAGCCCTGCCTCCTAGCTCATATGTAAATTCCCTTCCATGTTGGCCTATTCAGAACCAAGCAGGCAAGGGTAGAAACCCCATTTTATTGTCACTTTCCCTGTGACCTTTTTTCTCCATTGCATGTCTTAAGTGGTATGGAGGACTTTCTACCAACTCTTCACATCAAGTGAATTTCACTCTGAGTAGCTATACACAGCATAATTCACTCAGATTAGATTTCTTGTGCAGATTCAAACTTTTGAGGAAATTGCCAGTGGTGGAAACTCCACTGAGAGATCAGGTTGTGGTAGTGCAATGCATTCAAATTTATCTTTTGAATTAGGGGGGAAGCTATGAGGGATTGGCACAGCCCAAAGAGTCAGTGGCTCTGGCCCAAAAAAAAAAAAAAAAAAAAAAAAAAATCTATTCTTTGTGTTAATGCCTAAAATACCATGGTGGTGGGTGCTATGGAAATTCAATCAGACCTTGATAAATGGAAAGAGGACATGGACAGGGCAGCTGGAGTGTGCCCTAATTCAGCAACTCCCCACAAAGGCTTCCACTGAATTATGGGAAATGAAGCTGCCTTTCAGAAGCTACCCCAAAAAGGACTCTGTCCTGTGGGGGTGAATTTTGTGCAGGACTACATAATTTCCGATACCCTGTGCCAGTTTTGCTGAAGCTGGCCCTCTGTATCAGTTTCACCATGCACACTGTTCAATATAGAGCAGCTGCCAGAGAAACTGACAAAGCAAACAAATTGAAAAGAAACACCATATCCCATAAGTCAGACAGTGATAAGTAATCACTGTCCCATACAGCAGATTTTTCCACTCTTTTCCTCACTGAATAACCACTCCAAATGAGAAACCCTCTGCAATTCTTCAGGGAATATGAGAGACACAAGGCTGGACCAAACAGATTCATCCTAAACCACAGGGATCAGTGGCATAGTGTTATGCTCATACAAAGCACACGGGATCTTTATAGAGGAAGGTAAATACACAGCATTTATTGAGAATACCACAGTTAGCATACGCTTTTTAGACACACACAGACACACACACAGAGTCCTGCCAGTGATGTTCATAGTTACCAGTCTGTTGTAGCTCGAGTCAATCTAATGGCCAGTTAGATTGAGCACGAGTGTGGAGCTGGGTTCTGTCGGTCGCGATCCGATGCTCCGAGGCTTTGCAGGACTGAACCCTGAGTTTCATGGCAAAACACCCCAGCTTTATAGTTGTAAATTTCCATTTGAGTCCATGCATTTTGCAATGTCATCCTGTAATCATTAGTCCTTAAGTGGTGTTATCATTTGATGGTTATTGTCGGGCTTCCCATCGTTATCTCTTATTTGTTGTCTCGCCTTCGGGGGTGCCTGCCTCACCTCTGAGGTCGTCAATGCTGCTAACATGTTTAACATTGGATACAATGGATGTTTTCTGATTGTTTCCTGGTCTTTCCAAGTCTTTCACTTCTTCTTGACCATCTGGACATTTGTGATGGCTTTCACACCTTATCTTTTCCTGATGCATGCATTCCTCATTCACACAAACAATCTTACAGAAACCTTCAAAGGTATACAGACAGCAGTATTGTATATTCAGCAGAATACATTGTAAATCAAGCCTTGCTAAATCTTATAACTAAAACAATTCACATTGGGGCTTCAGGCTCTCAACATTCCTCTAATCTTCTTAACATAGATACAATAGAAAATCCTGTCTCTTACTTCCTAATTTGTAATACATATAGGAAACCATAGTAAGTTTTATAACTTATTCTAAAACAAATGGGTGACCATAATCACTCATAAGGATTGTTCTGGTCTGTCATTCCTTTCTGCTATTCAAAAAGGGTGGCTGACAAGATGAAATCAAATCATACATTAAGGTTCTCATAGTACATTATACAATCCAGCTCCTACAATAGCACTGACCAACACTAGAAGACAAAATAGGAAGACTTTAAAATTCAGTTTCCACAGAGGGTAGGACAATAACTCGTTCTCTTCTTTCAATCAAAAGCTCACTTCTTACCCTTCATTCTCCACTCATGACAAAATAGGATACACTGATTTTTGGGCCTCATCCTCAGCTACTGTAAATCAGCATGTCTCCATTAACTTTAGTGGAGCTATGCTGATTAACACTAGCTCTTAAGTCTACCCCCTCTAGTTGGCTAGACCCATGCTGAATTCAGCTTCCAAAAGAAATCAGCCTGGGTTTGATATAGGCAGGGCAGAGTGAGCTGCCAGTGCCCTGTTTCTTGGAAAAGTGTTTCCTAAACATGCTGGGACAGTTCACTAACTGATCCGCCCCTGGTGGAGGAAGGTACAATATTGTGGATTAAAGTCCAGGTATAACATGTTTGGTTGGAGCTTTTGTAAAATTCATTGCTAGTTTGCATCACTTTTAACCTTAGACTCTACATCAAATACTATTTTTTTTTTTTTTGGCTACCACTTGTTGCTTAAGGGAATTAATTTTTTTTCTTGTCTGACCTGATAGTAGATTTCCAGAGATGAAAGCTTTCATCTGAGTAGCTGACTTTCACTAAATTTACTGACAGTTAATAACATTATTAAATAAGTGCCTGACTCAAGCAAAAATATGACTGTGTGTAATACCTTATGAGCCTCAATTAACAGGGTTTACTTTTAATATGTGCAAATAATATTCAGTCAATAATTTAACAATGCTAAATAGCTCTTCAGAAACGACTGGAATGTACCGTGGTTTGCTTTTCAAAGTCAATTTGTTGTACATAGTCCTAGAGTTGGTGCTAGTAAAAATGGGCAGCAGCAGTAAAGCATGTGCCCTGTTTCAGTAAATGTAACAAGGTGTCTGGCAGACCTGATCCATCCTTGTTAAGCTGTACTTCTGTTGCAGGGGGGAAGAACCAATGGGTTTCTTCTGAAAACAAAGAGTTCAGCTTTCTTTATGGGAAATTCATCTCTCTCCTTTTGTAAACTCGCCTTTGAGTTTTATAGGACACCTCTAACAGAGACTCATAAGACATGTATCTGTCTAAAGCCTGTAGGTATCTGTGCTGCTGTAGGAGGAGCCCTTCCATGTGTCTCATTTAGATTTGTTGCATGTTTACCAAGGTGAAAGGATTAGTGCCCTGGAGATCATTTGCTTTCATAAGCTTTAAACTAGAGTAGAAAAAGTTTCATGTCTTGATTCTTTTCCAACAGCCCTTTCTCTCTCAGCAAGGCATATAGGAGCAAGCTGAGACATATTGATTGCCAGCAGACTCTTCCAACAAAATTGCCCTGTCTGAATCAGTTAAACTGGGTAGGAAGAGAGAACTTTTGCCAGTTTCTCCCGTCTTTTCTACCATGTGGTGAGACACCCGGAGCATTCCTTGGGATTTTATAATCAAGATGAAATACTACAAATTTCTAAGTCTAAATAATGCCAAAATCCCAGACCATATGTAACGATAATTCACATGCCTGCTAACCTTTTGCATTTTGCATATAGCCTTGCTGTGAAATATTGATTCCCCAGGTGCTTTTCTATAGAAAGAAAAGTTAAAAAAATTGGAAGAAAAGGGGAGTCTTGGTTTAGCATCATTTCCATTTAAATATAAAATCAATAGTAGGTAAATACATTAAAATCCTTGCTCTCCTGAAATTGACATCTGATGGTATTTCTCCCCTCTGTATGACTAGTAGCTTAAATAAAAAAAAATTAAAAAGAACCATAAAAACATTTGTCTGAAACTGGCTATAATAAATTAATACTGGCCAGAAGAACAAAACCCCAGTGCAGCAAACTCCAAACCAGTTCAGACAGACATCTTTCTCTGAATGACATTTTCAGAACATTTCATTAATAATTATAAATTCTCTGATGATCCTTTCACCACAGAGTGTGGTGTGTGGCAGTGGGAGGGGAGGGTTTATTTACTGATTTATAGTGAAATACTGTTATGGTATTTAAGGGATAATAGGAGGAATCCTCTGCTTTGCAAGGGAATAATCCAATTTCCAAATGGATTAACTACCAGTCTATAGCAGAACAGTTCATTTAAGCAAGGGAACTCTCTTAATACTGAGAAAATCAGAGCAGCTGTTCTGTTGTCAATATTGTAGAAGAAGTGAAATCATTCATATTAAAAGTAAAACTGAGGTTCCCTTTAACCAGGTAATTACCCTTAATTCCATTGCATTTTAAATTCCTTATTCTCTGATAAATGTGATCTGGGTTTTTGCAGCTGAGAGAAAACACTCAACACAAGAGGGACTGGGAGCAAGACCAATATATGGAACAAACTAATTAAAGAAAAAGCTTGCATGAGGCACTGTGGTTTTAAGGATGGGGAATCAGGAAGTCTTCAGTTCTAATTCCAGTTTTGCCACTGACTTGCTGCGTACATAGCCTTGTGTATCCTCACCTTCTGCTTCCATTTCCCTGTCTCTAAAATGGAGATAATACCTACCTGCTTCACACTGCAGAGTTGAAAAGATTGGTTAAGTAGTGTCTTAATTTTCCATCTTCACTTAAGCTGAGTATTTCTTACTATACTAATGGTCCCAAACCATTACTGTACTTCAATACATACTACAATGCTGGAGTAATGCATTATAGTAGTTTATAGGAGAGTTGTATCTGAGTGCATCATGCAGAGTTGGAGGAAGTGGTGGTGACGCGGGCAGACCAGGTCATGCTAGAGTGTATTCAGGTCAATTCACTTGTGTATTAGTATAGATCAAAGTAATGGTTAGATGTATCAAAGTGTATTGGATGTTTAAACTCCATGAAAACTAATGGGAGGTTATTTGCATTGTTTTCACTTATCTGGTCCTGTTATAATGTAATAGCAAACAGTTACATTGTGTATACCCCTGTAACTAAATAACCCATCAAAGAAATCTTGTGAAATGCTAATGAAGGGCTTAAGGAAAATGCTAATTTCAAAGCAAGTGGCCATTATGTATGATGGTCAGAGGTCAAAATACTAAGTGCGTTTCTCACTCATCATGTGGGCAGAGAGACTGTAAGCTTGTCTTCTGTGAGAAGAAGATATAAGAATGGAGCCAAAGATCCTTCATCTCTGAACTGTTCGGACTCTTGCAGGAAAGTGTACGAAATGCAAAGCAGAGATCCCCAGAGACAATCTGGGTACCCTAAAAGACTTTTGGGAAATGGTCAGTTTATTACATCACTGCCACTATTTGTAGTTACAAACTGTGACTCACTTGTACATATATATATTACCTGCTTTAACCTCTCAATAACTCTCTTCACCTACCTCCAAACTTACAAAGTTTGGTTTGTCTGGATGGCAAGACAAGATTGGAGCATCTAAAGGGACTGTCTGACTCCATGATAAGATTGGCATAGTGAACTAGGAGTTCACATTTGTTACTGGCAGGGTGAAATCTAATTATAGCACCATCACCAGCTTGGGGTATCTGCCCTGTTTGACAGTCTGCCCTGAGGTAGGTGCTCACAGTTGTGAGTCACTCCAGACACCATGACAGAGCTTACATGACTTCTTTTGCCTGGGATATTATAAATTTCTTTGAGAATGCAGGAAAGGTGTTTGCATTATAGGGCAAGAATGTTTCCTTCTGTAAGAACACCATGGGAGGGGGACAGAAAACAGGACAACCCTATGCCATTCCTTTAGAGCACCCTTTCAAGGAGGGCAGGTTTGCAGCCCTGTGGATATGTGGAGAGAAGTAACTCCATCTTTTTGGAGGTAGGTGTTTCCTACCTTTATGGCCTCTCCAGACTGAGGGCTTGTCTACACTGGCACTTTACAGTGCTACAACTTTCTCGCTCAGGGGTGTGAAAAAAACCCCAAGCACAGCAAGTTTCAGAGCTGTAAAGCACCAGTGCAGACAGTGCACCAGTGCTGGGAGCCGCACTCTCAGCGCTGGTAGCTACACCCTGCCCTCGTGGAGGTGTGTGTGTGTTTTT